>NC_069739.1:10106755-10455921 GCF_027358585.1 Pangasianodon hypophthalmus
TCTGTTAGGACTCACGTCTTTAGTAGTAATCCATTTTGACTAATCATAGATTATGAATAATGACTTTTGAAATATTCATTTAAGTAGTTTTAACATTTTTTTATGTTTTGTTAATAAACTATGCTTTTGAATTAAAAAGTCATTTTAAATGTCATCTTTAATATATAGATGTGAAAAATGTGCTTTGCTAACCCATTATGCTTGTAAATATTCTTGTTTGTCAGAAAAACCACTTTCCCTAGCTCCTATCGCTGTGAAACTGCCTAAATAGCGTTTTCAGCGCCTAAAGAGCACAACTCTGTTAGGACACACGTCTATTGTATTAATCCATTTTGTCTAATCATATGTGATGAATAATGACTTTTCAAGCATTAATTTATGTAGTTTTAACATTTTTTTATGTTTTATTTAAAAACTATGCATTTTAATGAAAAAGTCATGTTAAATATCATCTTTAATATATAGATGTGAAAAATGTTCTTTGCAAACACAACATGCACGTTAATATTTGCTTGTTTCAGAAAAACCACTTTCCCAAGCTTCAGTCGCTGTGAAACTGCCTGAATAGCGTTTTCAGAGCATAAAGAGCACAACTCTTTTAGGACACACGTATATGGTTATTAATCCATTTTGTTGAATGATATTTGATTTATAATGATTATTCAAATATAAATTTTAGTACTTTTAACATTTTTTATGTTTTATTAATAAACCATGTATTTTAATGAAAAAGTCATGTTAATATCATCTTTAATAAATAGATGTGAAAAATGTGATTTGCAAACACATTATGCTTGTAAATATACTTGTTTGTCAGAAAAACCATCTTCTCATGCACCAATCGCTTTCAAACTGCCTGAATAGCTATTTCAGCGCTTAAAAAAAACAACTCTGCTTGGACACACGTCTTTAGTAATAATCAAGTTTGTCTAATCATATTTGAAGAATAATGACTTTTCAAACATTCATTTTGACTTTTTAAATTTTTTTTAATGAACTATGCATTTTAATGAAATAGTCATGTTAAATATCATCTTTAATATATAGATGTGAAAAATGTGCTTTACAAACACATTATGCTTGTAAATATTCTTGTTGTCAGAAAAACCACTTTCCCAAGCTCCTATCGCTGTGAAACTGCCTAAATAGCGTTTTCAGCGCCTAAAGAGCACAACTCTGTTAGGACTCACGTCTTTAGTAGTAATCCATTTTGACTAATCATAGATTATGAATAATGACTTTGAAATTTTCATTTAAGTAGTTTTAAGATTTTTTTATGTTTTGTTAATAAACTAGGCTTTTGAATTAAAAAGTCATTTTAAATGTCATCTTTAATATATAGATGTGAAAAATGTGCTTTGCAAACACATTATGCTTGTAAATATTCTTTGTTTGTCAGAAAAACCACTTTCCCAAGCTCCTATCGCTGTGAAACTGCCTAAATAGCGTTTTCAGCGCCTAAAGAGCACAACTCTGTTAGGACACACGTCTATTGTATTAATCCATTTTGTCTAATCATATTTGATGAATAATGACTTTTCAAGCATTAATTTATGTAGTTTTAACATTTTTTAGCTTTATTTAAAAACTATGCATTTTAATGAAAAAGTCATGTTAAAATATCATCTTTAATATATAGATGTGAAAAATGTGCTTTGCAAACACAACATGCACGTTAATATTTGCTTGTTTCAGAAAAACCACTTTCCCAAGCTTCAGTCGCTGTGAAACTGCCTGAATAGCGTTTTCAGAGCATAAAGAGCACAACCCTTTTAGGACACACGTATATGGTTATTAATCCATTTTGTTGAATGATATTTGATTTATATTGATTATTCAAATATAAATTTTAGTACTTTTAACATTTTTTATGTTTTATTAATAAACTATGTATTTTAATGAAAAAGTCATGTTAAATATCATCTTTAATAAATAGATGTGAAAAATGTGATTTGCAAACACATTATGCTTGTAAATATTCTTGTTTGTCAGAAAAACCATCTTCTCATGCACCAATCGCTTTCAAACTGCCTGAATAGCTATTTCAGCGCTTAAAAAAAACAACACTGCTTGGACACACGTCTTTAGTAATAATCAAGTTTGTCTAATCATATTTGAAGAATAATGACTTTTCAAACATTCATTTTGACTTTTTAAATTTTTTTTAATGAACTATGCATTTTAATGAAATGGTCATGTTAAATATCATCTTTAATTTATAGATGTGAAAAATGTGATTTGCAAACAGATTATGCTTGTAAATATTCTTGTTTGTCAGAAAAACCACTTTCCCTAGCTCCTATCGCTGTGAAACTGCCTAAATAGCGTTTTCAGCGCCTAAAGAGCACAACTCTGTAGGGACACACGTCTATTGTATTAATCCATTTTGTCTAATCATATTTGATGAATAATGACTTTTCAAGCATTAATTTATGTAGTTTTAACATTTTTTATGTTTTATTAGTAAACTATGCATTTTAATTAAAAAGTCATTTTAATTATCATCTTTAATATATAGATGTGAAAAATGTGCTTTGCAAACACAACATGCACGTTAATATTTGCGTGTTTCAGAAAAACCACTTTCCCAAGCTCCTATCGCTGTGAAACTGCCTGAATAGCGTTTTCAGCGCCAAAAGAGCACAACTCTTTTAGGACTCACGTCTTTAGTAGTAATCCATTTTGTCTAATCATAGTTGATGAATAATGACTTTTGAAATATTCATTTAAGTAGTTTTAACATTTTTTTTATGTTTTATTAATAAACTATGCTTTTGAAATAAAAAGTCATGTTAAATGTCATCTTTAATATATAGATGTGAAAAATGTGCTTTGCTAACCCATTATGCTTGTAAATATTCTTATTTGTCAGAAAAACCACTTTCCCAAGCTCCTATCGCTGTGAAACTGCCTAAATAGCGTTTTCAGCGCCTAAAGAGCACAACTCTGTTAGGACACACGTCTATTGTATTAATCCATTTTGTCTAATCATAGTTGATGAATAATGACTTTTCAAGCATTAATTTATGTAGTTTTAACATATTTTATGTTTTATTTTAAAACTATGCATTTTAATTAAAAAGTCATGTTAAATATCATCTTTAATATATAGATGTGAAAAATGTGCTTTGCAAACACAACATGCACGTTAATATTTGCCTGTTTCAGAAAAACCACTTTCCCAAGCTCCTATCGCTGTGAAACTGCCTGAATAGCGTTTTCAGCGCCTAAAGAGCACAACTCTTTTAGGACACACGTCTATTGTATTAATCCATTTTGTCTAATCATATGTGATGAATAATGACTTTTCAAGCATTAATTTATGTAGTTTTAACATTTTTTTTGTTTTATTTAAAAACTATGCATTTTAATGAAAAAGTCATGTTAAATATCATCTTTAATATATAGATGTGAAAAATGTGCTTTGCAAACACAACATGCACGTTAATATTTGCTTGTTCAGAAAAACCACTTTCCCAAGCTTCAGTCGCTGTGAAACTTCCTGAATAGCGTTTTCAGAGCATAAAGAGCACAACTCTTTTAGGACACACGTATATGGTTATTAATCCATTTTGTTGAATGATATTTGATTTATAATGATTATTCAAATATAAATTTTAGTACTTTTAACATTTTTTATGTTTTATTAATAAACTATGTATTTTAATGAAAAAGTCATGTTAAATATCATCTTAATAAATCTTTAATAAATAGATGTGAAAAATGTGATTTGCAAACACATTTTGCTTGTAAATATTCTTGTTTGTCAGAAAACCATCTTCTCATGCACCAATCGCTTTCAAACTGCCTGAATAGCTATTTCAGCGCTTAAAAAAACAACTCTGCTTGGACACACGTCTTTAGTAATAATCAAGTTTGTCTAATCATATTTGAAGAATAATGACTTTTCAAACATTCATTTTGACTTTTTTAATTTTTTTTTAATGAACTATGCATTTTAATGAAATAGTCATGATAAATATCATCTTTAATATATAGATGTGAAAAATGTGATTTGCAAACACATTATGCTTGAAAATATTCTTGTTTGTCAGAAAAACCACTTTCCCTAGCTCCTATCCCTGTGAAACTGCCTAAATAGCGTTTTCAGCGCCTAAAGAGCACAACTCTGTAGGGACACACGTCTATTGTATTAATCCATTTTGTCTAATCATATTTGATGAATAATGACTTTTCAAGCATTAATTTATGTAGTTTTAACATTTTTTATGTTTTATTAGTAAACTATGCATTTTAATTAAAAAGTCATTTTAATTATCATCTTTAATATATAGATGTGAAAAATGTTCTTTGCAAACACAACATGCACGTTAATATTTGCGTGTTTCAGAAAAACCACTTTCCCAAGCTCCTATCGCTGTGAAACTGCCTGAATAGCGTTTCAGCGCCAAAGAGCACAACTCTTTTAGGACTCACGTCTTTAGTAGTAATCCATTTTGTCTAATCATAGTTGATGAATAATGACTTTTGAAATATTCATTTAAGTAGTTTTAACATTTTTTTTTATGTTTTATTAATAAACTATGCTTTTGAATTAAAAAGTCATGTTAAATGTCATCTTTAATATATAGATGTGAAAAATGTGCTTTGCTAACCCATTATGCTTGTAAATATTCTTATTTGTCAGAAAAACCACTTTCCCAAGCTCCTATCACTGTGAAACTGCCTAAATAGCGTTTTCAGCGCCTAAAGAGCACAACTCTGTTAGGACACACGTCTATTGTATTAATCCATTTTGTCTAATCATATTTGATGAATAATGACTTTTCAAGCATTAATTTATGTAGTTTTAACATATTTTATGTTTTATTTTAAAACTATGCATTTTAATTAAAAAGTCATGTTAAATATCATCTTTAATATATAGATGTGAAAAATGTGCTTTGCAAACACAACATGCACGTTAATATTTGCGTGTTTCAGAAAAACCACTTTCCCAAGCTCCTATCGCTGTGAAACTGACTGAATAGCGTTTTCAGCGCCTAAAGAGCACAACTCTGTTAGGACTCACGTCTTTAGTAGTAATCCATTTTGACTAATCATAGATTATGAATAATGACTTTTGAAATATTCATTTAAGTAGTTTTAACATTTTTTTATGTTTTGTTAATAAACTATGCTTTTGAATTAAAAAGTCATTTTAAATGTCATCTTTAATATATAGATGTGAAAAATGTGCTTTGCTAACCCATTATGCTTGTAAATATTCTTGTTTGTCAGAAAAACCACTTTCCCAAGCTCCTATCACTGTGAAACTGCCTAAATAGCGTTTTCAGCGCCTAAAGAGCACAACTCTGTTAGGACACACGTCTATTGTATTAATCCATTTTGTCTAATCATATGTGATGAATAATGACTTTTCAAGCATTAATTTATGTAGTTTTAACATTTTTTTATGTTTTATTTAAAAACTATGCATTTTAATGAAAAAGTCATGTTAAATATCATCTTTAATATATAGATGTGAAAAATGTGCTTTGCAAACACAACATGCACGTTAATATTTGCTTGTTTCAGAAAAACCACTTTCCCAAGCTTCAGTCGCTGTGAAACTGCCTGAATAGCGTTTTCAGAGCATAAAGAGCACAACCCTTTTAGGACACACGTATATGGTTATTAATCCATTTTGTTGAATGATATTTGATTTATAATGATTATTCAAATATAAATTTTAGTACTTTTAACATTTTTTATGTTTTATTAATAAACTATGTATTTTAATGAAAAAGTCATGTTAAATATCATCTTTAATAAATAGATGTGAAAAATGTGATTTGCAAACACATTATGCTTGTAAATATACTTGTTTGTCAGAAAAACCATCTTCTCATGCACCAATCGCTTTCAAACTGCCTAAATAGCTATTTCAGCGCTTAAAAAAAACAACTCTGCTTGGACACACGTCTTTAGTAATAATCAAGTTTGTCTAATCATATTTGAAGAATAATGACTTTTCAAACATTCATTTTGACTTTTTAAATTTTTTTTAATGAACTATGCATTTTAATGAAATAGTCATGTTAAATATCATCTTTAATATATAGATGTGAAAAATGTGCTTTGCAAACACATTATGCTTGTAAATATTCTTGTTTGTCAGAAAAAACCACTTTCCCAAGCTCCTATCGCTGTGAAACTGCCTAAATAGCGTTTTCAGCGCCTAAAGAGCACAACTCTTTTAGGACACACGTCTATTGTATTAATCCATTTTGTCTAATCATATTTGATGAATAATGACTTTTCAAGCATTAATTTATGTAGTTTTAACATTTTTTAGCTTTATTTAAAAACGTCTCCAGGTTACGTATGTAACCATGGTTCCCCGAGGGAACGAGACGCTGCGTCACGAAACGCTATGGGAACGCCCCCCGCGTGACCGCGCTCTGAATCACGTGTCTAATCCGTCCAATGGATGGGCGAGACGTCACGGGCGGGGTGACGTAGCGACCCGGAAGCATAAAAGCCCGAGCGGCGAGCCCCGCGTTAGCTTACTGGAAAATGAAGCAAGCGCCGCAGGGACGCCGGAAGTGTGGCACCGAGACGCAGCGTCTCGTTCCCTCGGGGAACCATGGTTACATACGTAACCTGGAGACGTTCCCCTTCAGGAACTCGAGCTGCGTCACGAAACGCTATGGGAACGAGTATACCCACGCCGCCAGACTTACAAGTCCCTGCCTCCAGGAGGAGGCAAGCCTAAGGCACAAGGACAGAGGAGCTGGGAGTGGCCCGGGTATCTAGGTCATAAAACCTAGCAAAGGTCAGGGGCGTGGACCATCCCGCCGCGTTGCAGATGTCCTGTAAGGACACACCCGCCAGAAAGGCCTTAGAGGCCGCCACCGCTCGGGTAGAGTGAGCCTTGACCCCCAGGGGACTGGGGAGACCAGAGGACTCGAAAGCCAGAGAAATGGATTCTACAATCCACCGGCTGAGGGTCTGCTTAGAAGCAGGAAAACCCCTCTTAGGGGGACCAAAGCAAACAAGCAACTGGTCCGCCTTTCTCCACAGGGCAGTTCTGTGGACGTACGCGTCCAGTGCTCGCACTGGACACGTACAATTGAGCTTCCGATGGTCGGGCTCCCTAAAGGGAGGAGGACAGAAAGCCTGCAGCATGACCGGCCGTGGTGCCGAGGAGGGGACTTTCGGTACGTACCCCGCTCGGGGGTACAAGAATGCTTTGGCCAAACCAGGCGCAAAGTCTAAATAGGAAGGGGCCACCGAGAGGGCCTGAAGATCCCCCACTCTCCTAAGAGAGGAAATTGCCAAGAGAAAGGCAGTTTTCAACGTCAGAAGACGGTCCGAAATCTCCTCTATGGGCTCGAAGGGGGGTTTGCAGAGAGCCTCTAAAACCACGGCCAGGTCCCACGAGGGGACCCGAGATCGAGCTGGAGGTCTGATCCTCAGCGCACCGCGGAGGAAACGTGTCACCCAGGGGTGCCTGCCCACTGACTGGCCATCGAGAGGGGCGTGGCAGGCCGCAATAGCCGCCACGTACACCTTCAGGGTGGAGTGGGTCAGTCCCGCGGAGAGGCGGGCCTGCAAGAACTCCAGCACTGTACCAACTGGGCAGTGAACAGGGTCAAGCCGGCGGTCTCCGCACCAGGAAGTGAAAAGTTTCCACTTCAGGGCGTACAGTTTCCTCGTAGAGGGAGCTCTGGACTGGAGGATGGTCTCCACAACCTCGGTTGAGAGACCGGAAGCGCGGAGTTGTGCCCCCTCAGAGGCCACACCCACAGCTTCCACAGCTCCGGGCGGGGGTGAAGATGGCCCCCCGCCTGTGAGAGGAGATCCCTCCTGATCGGAATCTCCCATGGGGAGCCGTCTAGGAGGGAAATCAGGTCCGAGAACCATACTCGGCCCGGCCAGAACGGGGCTACTAACAGTAGACGAATTCCGTCCCGGCGCACTCTCTCCAGAACTCCCGGGAGCAGAGCGACCGGAGGAAAGGCGTACAGACGCAGCCTCGGCCACGGCTGTACCATGGCATCCAGTCCAAGAGGAGCTGGATGAATCAGAGAGAACCAAAGGGGACAGTGCGACGTCTCCTGCGTCGCAAACAGATCCACCTGGGCTCTGCCGAACATACGCCATATGAGCTCCACCACCTCGGGGTGGAGTCTCCATTCCCCGGGCACCGGCCCCTGCCTCGACAGGGCGTCCGCTCCCACGTTGAGATGACCAGGGATGTAGGCCGCTCTCAATGAGAGGAGGTTCCCTTGGGACCACACAAGGATCTGGAGCGCCAGCCTGTAAAGGGGGCGCGAACGCAGACCTCCCTGGCGGTTGATGTAAGAGACCACCGTCGTGTTGTCGGTGCGCACCAACACGTGGCGGCCTTAGGTCTGGGAGAAAGTGTTTCAGAGCTAGAAACACGGCCAGCATCTCCAGGCGGTTGATGTGCCAAGTGAGATGGCGGCCGCTCCACAGACCACGGGCAGGACGGCCACTCATGACCGCTCCCCATCCGGTGAGGGACGCATCCGTCGCTAGCACTACGCGGCGACCAGGAGTTCCCAGGACCGGGCCCTGAGACAAGAACCCAGGTTCTCTCCACACAGCTAAGGCACGGCGGCATCGTCGCGTGACCTTGATCATGCGGAGCGGGTTTCCTCTGTTTCGGAAAAACCCCCTGGTCTTGAGCCACCACTGTAGGGGTCTCATGTGCAGCAGGCCAAACGGTATCACGTTGGACGCAGCTGCCAATAGGCCCAGCAGTCTCTGAAACTGCTTTACAGTGAGTGACCGGCCTACTTTCACTCTCGCGACCGCTGTGAGGACCGACTCGATCCGAGCAGGAGACAAACGTGCCTGCATCGTGGTCGAATCCCACACGACGCCTAGATAAGCGGTTCTCTGAGCTGGAGAAAGCACGCTTTTCTCGGCGTTTAGTCTTAACCCCAGTTCCTTCATATGGGCGAGAACGGCATCTCGATGCCGAGCCGCCATCTGCTCTGAATGAGCTAAAATCAACCAGTCGTCGATATAGTTCAGTATGCGGATGCCCTGTAGTCGCATAGGAGCCAGGGCAGCATCCACGCACTTCGTGAAGGTGCGGGGTGAGAGTGCTAGGCCGAAGGGAAGAACCCGATACTGGTAAGCTTCGCCCCCGAAAGCGAACCTCAGGAACTTCCTGTGCGGGGGAAGGATGGAGATGTGGAAATACGCATCTTTTAGGTCGATCGTGACGAACCAGTCCTCGGACCTGATCTGAGACACGACCTGAGTGACCGTAAGCATCCTGAACTTCAGTCGAGCGACTGAGAGGTTCAATTGCCGCAAGTCCAAAATGGGACGCAGCCCTCCCCCCTTCTTGGGAACAATGAAGTACCGGCTGTAGAACCCTGACTCCCTGTCGTGAGGAGGGACCACCTCGATGGCCTCCTTCCTCAGGAGAGTACGTACTTCCTGCTCCAATACCAGAGCCTGCTCGGGACCCACCACAGTGGGAAGAACCCCAGAAAAATGAGGTGGAGGCGAGCCGAACTGAATTCGGTAGCCTCTTTCTACAGTACGCAGGACCCAATGAGACACATTCGGCAGAAGTTTCCACGCTGCCAGAAAGCTCACTAAGGGAATCAGTCTCTCGAGACTGACCTCTGGTGTAATAGAAGCGGTTAGCTGGGTGCCCTGAGGCGGCGAACCGACATGGGGGAAATGAGCTAACCGCTGCGAAGGCCTCAGGAGAGGCCGCGAGCCTCCCAGACTCGCTACGTTGCCGGGCGAGAACTGGGAGAGGCGCTCGCTGGAGACCGCTGCGCCCTGAAGCACCATAGGTGGCAGGGTTGGCAGATCGACCTCCTGAGGGCACTGGGGGGACCCGGGCACCGTAAGATGAGGTGTACGCCGCGTCGCCCCAGAGGGGCCCGCCCTCGGAAGCCCTGGGCCAAAACCATCAGGGCTTCTTAGCCGCGGCCCTTCTGGACATGAGGACGGTCCTCAGATCCGCCTTAGTGCCCGAAGGGCCGGGCCCAGAGCGTCGTCGCGACTCCTGCTCCCGCCTCGGGGGAGCACGGGAGGCGACGCTCTGCTTTTGGGCCTCCCTGTAGGAGGGGGCCGTACACGGAGGGGGCTGCCCCCGCCCGGCAGCCCCACGAGCTAGAGAGCGACGGGGGAGGAACCGCTGGAACGCCGCCGCCTGAGCACGGGCCTGCTGGTATCTCTCGACGACGGAGTCTACCGCGTCGCCAAACAGGCCCGAGGGAGTAAGCGGGGCGTCCATGAGCACGACCCTGTCCTTCTCTTTCATATCGGAACAGGGTCAGCCAGAGATGCCTCTCCGCTGCCACCAGGACTGCCATAGACCGACCGATAGCACGGGCGGTCTCCTTGGTGGCGCGGAGGGACAGGTCAGCGGCCCGCCTGAGCTCAGCTACCTGCTCAGACGTACTCTCCCCCTGCTCATCCAGCTCTGTAAGCAGGTCAGCCTGGTACGCCTGTAACACCGCCATGGTGTGCAGACACGCACCGGCCTGACCTGCTGCCGTGTACGCCTTGCCTACCAGCGCTGAGGTGGTCCGCAGCGGCTTGGTAGGCAACGCCGGAGCCTTCAGGGACGATGCAGCAGCAGGGGACAGATAGCTGGCTAGCGTCTGTTCAACCCTGGGCATCGCCCTGTAGCCGGAGTAGTCCAGCCCCGCCACATTAGCGTAATGGGAAGACGTGGGACTGAACAACCGGGCCGAAAATGGCCTATTCCAGGACCTCGACACCTCAGTGTGGAGGTCCGGAAAAAAGGGCAGGCTCCGGGGCGGAGGTGGCGGCCTACTGCGCAAAAAACGCTCCTCCAGTCTAGAGCCCTGAGGCTCAGGCCGTGACTCAGCGGGCCAGTCAATGCTAAGCTTAGCGACTGCCCGTGCAACCACCTCGAGCAGCTCCCCGTATTGAGGAGACTGCGGCTCAGGGTCGACGCTCTCCACATCGACCTCCTCGGAGGACGATAGGTGGAGCGCCGAGTCCGCTCCCCGGGGGGGAAGAAACCGCAAAGCGTGCTTCCGAGCCCAGGGAGGGGACAGAGGACCTGGAGGGTGAGGAAGGAGAAAGGGACGGGCCCGTCTCCATTCCCTCCGCCAGGTCCATCTGCGAGCCCCACGAGCGCAACCGCCGCTCTGCCTCGGCAGAAGCGGGGCCGGCACCGCGAGGCACGCTAGTGAGGGCTCCCTCCTCAAAGAGAGCCCAGCGGGAGCGGAGAGTGCGCAGCGGTAAACGCTCGCAATGTGCGCAGCCGGCTCCCTCGAGAGCCGACTGAACATGCTCCGCTCCCAAACAGGCAACGCACAGACTGTGTGTATCCCCGCCCGTAATAAATCGCGGACAGGGAGGAACACACGGCCTGAAGCGCTGCCCGCTCTCGCCCTTAGTCTTAACCTTGGCTTTAGGCATGCCAACGATAAAACACCAAAAGACAAAAAAGACAGACAATAAACACAGAGCGCTTGCTGAAAACAGGAAGCTAACGCGGGGCTCGCCGCTCGGGCTTTTATGCTTCCGGGTCGCTACGTCACCCCGCCCGTGACGTCTCGCCCATCCATTGGACGGATTAGACACGTGATTCAGAGCGCGGTCACGCGGGGGCGTTCCCATAGCGTTTCGTGACGCAGCTCGAGTTCCTGAAGGGGAACTATGCATTTTAATGAAAAAGTCATGTTAAATATCATCTTTAATATATAGATGTGAAAAATGTGCTTTGCAAACACAACATGCACGTTAATATTTGCGTGTTTCAGAAAAACCACTTTCCCAAGCTCCTATCGCTGTGAAACTGCCTGAATAGCGTTTTCAGCGCCTAAAGAGCACAACTCTTTTAGGACTCACGTCTTTAGTAGTAATCCATTTTGACTAATCATAGTTGATGAATAATGACTTTTGAAATATTAATTTAAGGAGTTTTAACATTTTTTTTATGTTTTATTAATAAACTATGCTTTTGAATTAAAAAGTCATGTTAAATGTCATCTTTAATATATAGATGTGAAAAATGTGCTTTGCTAACCCATTATGCTTGTAAATATTCTTATTTGTCAGAAAAACCACTTTCCCAAGCTCCTATCGCTGTGAAACTGCCTGAATAGCGTTTTCAGCGCCTAAAGAGCACAACTCTTTTAGGACTCACGTCTTTAGTAGTAATCCATTTTGACTAATCATAGTTGATGAATAATGACTTTTGAAATATTAATTTAAGGAGTTTTAACATTTTTTTTATGGTTTATTAATAAACTATGCTTTTGAATTAAAAAGTCATGTTAAATGTCATCTTTAATATATAGATGTGAAAAATGTGCTTTACTAACCCATTATGCTTGTAAATATTCTTATTTGTCAGAAAAACCACTTTCCCAAGCTCCTATCGCTGTGAAACTGCCTGAATAGCGTTTTCAGCGCCTAAAGAGCACAACTCTTTTAGGACTCACGTCTTTAGTAGTAATCCATTTTGACTAATCATAGTTGATGAATAATGACTTTTGAAATATTCATTTAAGTAGTTTTAACATTTTTTTATGTTTTATAAATAAACTATGCTTTTGAATTAAAAAGTCATGTTAAATGTCATCTTTAATATATAGATGTGAAAAATGTGCTTTGCTAACCCATTATGCTTGTAAATATTCTTGTTTGTCAGAAAAACCACTTTCCCAAGCTCCTATCGCTGTGAAACTGCCTAAATAGCGTTTTCAGCGCCTAAACAGCACAACTCTGTTAGGACACACGTCTATTGTATTAATCCATTTTGTCTAATCATATTTGATGAATAATGACTTTTCAAGCATTAATTTATGTAGTTTTAACATTTTTTTGTTTTATTTAAAAACTATGCATTTTAATGAAAAAGTCATGTTAAATATCATCTTTAATATATAGATGTGAAAAATGTGCTTTGGAAACACAACATGCACGTTAATATTTGCGTGTTTCAGAAAAACCACTTTCCCAAGCTTCAATCGCTGTGAAACTGCCTGAATAGCGTTTTCAGAGGCTAAAGAGCACAACTCTTTTAGGACACACGTATATGGTTATTAATCCATTTTGTTGAATGATATTTGATTTATAATGACTATTCAAATATTAATTTAAGTAGTTTTAACATTTTTTATGTTTTATTAGTAAACTATGCATTTTAATTAAAAAGTCATGTTAAATATCATCTTTAATATATAGATGTGAAAAATGTGATTTGCAAACACATTATGATTGTAAATATTCTTGTTTGTCAGAAAAACCACTTTCCCAAGCTCCTATCGCTGTGAAACTTCCTGAATAGCGTTTTCATCGCATAAAGAGCACAACTCTGTTAGGACTCACGTCTTTTGTAGTAATCCATTTTGTCTAATCATATTTGATGAATAATGACTTTTCAAATATTAATTTAAGTAGTTTTAACATTTTTTATGTTTTATTAATAAACTATGCATTTTAATTAAAAAGTCATGTTAAATGTCATCTTTATTATATAGATCTTAAAAATGTGCTTTGCAAACACATTATGCTTGTAAATATTCTTGTTTGTCCGAAAAACCACTTTCCCAAGCTCCTATCGCTGTGAAACTGCCTAAATAGCGTTTTCAGCGCATAAAGAACACAACTCTGTTAGGACACACGTCTACTGTATTAATCCATTTTGTTGAATCATATTTGTTGAATAATAACTTTTCAAACATTAATTTATGCAGTTTTAACATTTTTTATGTTTTATTAGTAAACTATGCATTTTAATTAAAAAGTCATGTTAAATGTCATCTTTAATATATAGATGTGAAAAATGTGATTTGCAAACACATTATGCTTGTAAATATTCTTGTTTGTCAGAAAAACCACTTTCCCAAGCTCCTATCGCTGTGAAACTGCCTAAATAGCGTTTTCAGCGCCTAAACAGCACAACTCTGTTCGGACCCCCGTCTATAGTATTAATCCATTTTGTCTAATCATGTTTGATGAATAATGACTTTTTAAACATTCATTTTGACTTTTTAAAATTTCATTAATGAACTATGCATTTTAATTAAAAAGTCATGTTAAATATCATCTTTAATATATAGATGTGAAAAATGTGCTTTGCAAACACAACATGCACGTTAATATTTGCGTGTTTCAGAAAAAACACCTTCTCACGCTCCTATCGCTGTGAAACTGCCTGAATAGCGTTTTCATCGCCTAAAGCGCACAACTCTGTTAGCACACACCTATATTGTATTAATCCATTTTGTTGAATCATATTTGATGAATAATGACTTTTCAAACATTACTTTATGTAGTTTTAACATTTTTTTGTTTTATTAATAAACTATGCATTTTAATTAAAAAGTCATGTTAAATACCATCTTTAATATATAGATGTGAAAAATGTGCTTTGCAAACACATTATGCTTGTAAATATTCGCGTTTGTCAGAAAAACCACTTTCCCAAGCTCCTATCGCTGTCAAATTGCCTAAATAGCGTTTTCACCGCCTAAAGAGCTAAACTCTGCTAGGACACATCGATTAGTATTAATCGATTTTGTCTAATCAAAATCGATTTTGTCTAATCATATTTGATGAATAATGACTTTTCAAACATTCATTTTCACTTTTTAACATTTCATTAATCAACTATGCATTTTAATTGAAAAGTCATGTTAATTATCATCTTTAATATATAGATGTGAAAAATGTGCTTTGCAAACACATTACGCTCGTAAATATTCTTGTTTGTCAGAACAAACACTTTCCCAAGCTCCTATCGCTGTGAAACTGCCTAAATAGCGTTTTCAGCGCCTAAAGAGCACAACTCTGTTAGGACACAAATCTTCAGTATTAATACATTTTGTTGAATCATGTTTGATGATAATGAATGATGTTTGATTACTTTATTAACATGAATTTTGACTTTTTAAAATTTTATTAATGAGCAATACATTTTAATAAAGAAAATAACATTATGTATAATTTTTAATATAGATGTCAAAAATGTGATTTGCAAACACATCATGCACTTTAGTAATTGTGTGTTTCAGAAAAACCACTTTCACGAGCTCCTATCGCTGTGAAACTGCCAAAATATCATTAGAAGCTGACAACGCGAATATTAAAGTGCTTGATCTGCTGGCAAATAACATTTTTCACATTTTTTTTTATTAAAAAGGATTCTTAACATGATTTTTTAATTAAAATGCATAGTTCATTAATAAAATTTTAAAAAGTCAAAATTCATGTTCCTAAAGTTATCATTCATAAAATATGATTTAACAAAATGGATTAATACTATAGACGTGTGTCCTAACAGAGTTGTGCGCTTTAGGCGGTGAAAACGCTATTTAGGCAGTTTCACAGCGATAGGAGCTTGGGAAAGTGGTTTTTGTAACAACCGAAAATTCGAAAATTTAAGTGTGAAAATTCATTACAAATCAAATATGCTTTATAACCATGAGCAACACAAACACACAGTCTCACTCACAGAAAGAGCGAGAGAGAGAGAGAGAGAGAAGGAGAGAGATAGTTTACCTTTATAGATATAGAATAACGTTGATTCTTTGTGTGTTCAATTATGGCCGCTTGTTCAGATGCACCTGTCCAGATTTAAAAAGGTTAAATCTACTTTGGGAAGATTTGAAAAAGTTTTAGGGCATGAAAAGCTTCAGTATTGGGCATTGGCAAATTTTATTATTCTTTCAAGCCTGAGCAGAAACCCGACCTTCTCCCAAGCCTCCTCTCATATGGTATATAAATGAGTCTGCCTACATATTAAGTTAAAAACCTTCTGAGCATCAGCAAACAGTGTGGCTCATGAATTCAGACCCAATTTTTACAAGTCGGTCGGTGCACCATGGATAATGATGTGACCAGTTTGGGTTTTGAAGTTGGCAAAAACATTGGCGAATCCCTAGGAAAAATAAACTATCGGACAATTGATGGGTGCATAACCAACACTGTGCTAGCCAGGTTCATCCTTGCGGTGACAGGAGATCTATTGGACTGCATGAGTAATAACCCGAGTCAACTCCAACACGTGTTTGATTGAACCCGACATGTGCTATCTGCAGATGAATGCCTACACATCGGTGTTTAAACCGTGGTCGATATACAAGGTGGCTAGAGGTCTGAAATTGAGCTGTATCAAACACACTCTATCCTTCTAAAAAAGTTCAAGGTATCGCCGAAGGCGTCTTCTGCGGCTGGCGAGATGAGCCTCACATCAAAACTGGTCTGATCTAGATCAAAGAGAAACCAAAAGAAATTTGCATAGACCAGGTGTATTATTTTTACTTTGTGGACTATTAGACTTTTCACTCCTCTCCGGAAGCCCCTGACCAGCCACATACACGGGAAATTTCAAAACATGCCACGTCTATTCTGACTGTGAGGAAGACCTGAATACTGAGTTCACCTCTGCGCGCCAAAGAATTGTTGAAATGAGAGTCAACGACCAAAATATTTTTACTAATCATCTTCCTGTTGATAAAGACTTTGTTTGTCGACTAGAAATGTTAACATGAACATGCGAGAGTTTACTAAAAACTGGGATTCTTTATTCAATGTAAAGAATAATGTATCCTTAAATAAATGTAAATTAAATAATGTATCCTTTTGCACACTTATGTGCAACAAGGTTTATCTTTCTTGTTTGCTGAAC
This sequence comes from Pangasianodon hypophthalmus, assembly GCF_027358585.1. Lineage (NCBI taxonomy): Eukaryota > Metazoa > Chordata > Actinopteri > Siluriformes > Pangasiidae > Pangasianodon > Pangasianodon hypophthalmus. The sequence goes on from NC_069739.1 coordinate 10,123,374, forward strand.
CTTCTGAATGCAAAACTAGTCATGTGTTATTCATCTTAACCTATGAAACCGATACGTGTGTTTTACAATTGATTAGAAAAGAAAATGTTGATGACGGTAAAATCTTTGTTTACCTGATTTAATATTTAATGCATACAATATGTAAACCTTACTCACATCATAAGTTTTCTGAGATAAAATACTAAATCTATACCTGCGTTTGATCATTGTTGGTCTGATACTCCAAAATGACTGAACGTTTGATGAAGACTATTTATTATTCGCAGTCAGACCCAGGGTAGTATGGTGGCGTTGAGAGTTTGCAAAGAGCTATTGTTGAGAAAACAGGAAGAGTTAATGATGCTGAAATAAAAAAAAAAATACCTGGTTAGCAGAGTAGGATGTATACAGTCTACATAACCACCATCAGTTAACTTTAAAAGAAACAAAGCAGTTGTTTGTTAAATGGTTGTACAGCCGGATTTTTTTTTTTTAATGCAGAAAAAGGAGTCATTGTGCTTTTCAAGTTAACGGTACCGGGTCACATCCACTGGAACACTGTTACTGAGACAGTAACTTTTGATGTAGTGTGGCCAGAAAAAGTTCAGCAAATGGTCTAAGGACTTTGACTACATTATTAGAATGGATTTCTTTTTACCAGGACTACAGGCGCAAATGGAGAAGCAGTACATCTCAACAAGACACATATAACATCAGCAACATCAGCAGCAATATAACATCAGCAACAAATTTCTCCAAGAACCAGGTTTCAGACTGGGTATCTGATAACAAAGTGAACTACGAAGTGGGGTATGAACTAACCAGCTGGCACAATCTACAATGCTATTTTAAACAGATCGACGAATTATTTTAAAAAATTGGGAAGCAAAAAAGAAACAGCAGAAATAAAAAATAAAAAGACAAAATGTGTTTTCTGAGGTCATCATTTTACTACTCTTTCAAGACAGAGCAGAGACCCCAGCTTCTCCCAAAAATCTTCTCATGTGAGAAAGGAAATGCTGATATCAGTAAAATCTTTGACAAAACTGTCACCAACTCACTGATACTCAGTGTTGTTTTTCATCTTTCAATTACTCCTCCTAGGTGTTGCCACAGCAGATCCACTTATTTGGTTTGGCACAGATTTTAGCCGGATGTCACCATCCCCAATTTTATCCGGGCTTGGGACTGGCACTGAGAGATCACTGGTGCATATAACCCAGTTGCTGAGGTTGGTTCCTTGGCCACAATCAAACCTGGGCCACAGTGGTGAGAGTGCTGTGGCCTAACAACTAGTCCTCCAGAGACCCTTGTCGATTCTCAGTAATGCCTGTATATACATACGTTGTGTAAAAGCCTGCATGAATATCAGCAGGATTAGGCACTTCTGGTTCCTGGTACTTTAACAGAACAACGGGATTCATACTGAGCCCATATGCTATGTTTCAATTAGCTTTGAATATATAGGTTTTTTGGGACATTTTGCATATTTTATTTTTCAAAGGTTTATAGTTGATCTCCATTTCGATATCCATTTTTTTCATTGTTTTGTTGATTTCACTAAACAGTTCTCTGATACTTTTGTAAAATGCGTGAGCGATTTGAATGTAATTGGTTTGTACTTTATTTCCATCCCTCAGAGAAACATGACATAGGCAGTCATGCTCTTACTGTCTATAAGTACCAACTCTGGATATACTGAACCTCTGATAGTGACACCTCCCAAATTTAGTAGTATAGTGTCTTATTATTAGGGTAAATGTCCATCAACGCATTGCTTGGAAGGGTCACAAAGAACCCACACTCTTCCATTGTTTAATGATTACAGCTTTCAGTTCTGTTCACAAAGATCCTTTTTAAGCTCTAATGTTATGTTAACTAGGTATTCAGCCGGAATCCAGGAATTAAACTTATCGGCCCACCACACCCATTTCACCAGACAAACTTTTTGTCCAGTTTTGGGCCTTTTCAGACAAGATTTTCTCTAATTTGAATGCCTTGTCCTTCCCAATAATAATCTTTTGTAACTCAGGCTCAGAAAATGTTCCCTCCCTATTATGTTTTCAACATAATAATCTTGTAATTTATATACAAGGGGATCTCTTGGTATCTGTTTAGAAATTGTAAAATTCATAAAGTTTTGCTCATAGCCTTTTTCAAACTGTCTTTTTAAATGGGAAATTGTAACAATATCACTAACTTTTAACTTTAATTTTTTTCTTTATTTTTGAAGAAAGTAGGCAATAGAGGGTTTTAAATACTCTGAAAGAATTGGATTCGTTGACCTCAACAGGCTTCATTTTGATGCTGGAATGGTAATTGTGATTGTATGCTTGAACCAAAACCTGTACAAAGTCACTGATTTGAAAGCTGTAAAAGATCTCCACATCCTGGTCCTGGTCTCCATAGAGGGTTTTAAATACTCTGAAGGAATTGGATTCGTTGACCCTGACAGGCTTCATTTGATGCTGGAATGGTAATTGTGATTGTATGCTTGAAACAAAACCTGTATGAAGTCACTGTTTTGAAACCTGTAAAAGATCTCCACAACCTGGTCCTGGTCTCCACATCCTGAACCTTTGGACATCTTGGATGCCATAGCTCAAGCAATTTTTAGATTCAAAGCTTATCCAAATAATCAAGAGTTGGAGTCAGTCTGCTGCATTAATTGAAAAGCATCCATGTCTCAAGGATCCGGGGTCAGGAACAGGTTATCACAGCTGGACTATGAGCATCAAATATAAGGTTGGCAACTACTGCCAGAAACTACGATCAGTAGGTTGCTCTGAAGTTGCTGTAAACCAGAAAGGAGCAAACAAGGATTCGACGCTTTAAGAAAGCAAAGAGATTCAATTCAATTCAATTTTATTTGTATAGCGCTTTTAACAATGGACATTGTCACAAAGCAGCTTTAGAGAAATGAATGGATTCACAAAAATATATTGTAAATATTTGAATTTATCACTGTGAATTTATCCCTCATGAGCAAGCCAGTGGTGACGGTGGCAAGAAAAAGCCCCGTTCTTGTCGGGCCAAGTATGGTTCTCGGACCTGATTTCCCTTCTCGACAGCTCTCCATGGGAGATTCCCGTCAGGAGGGACCTCCTCTCACAGGCGGGGGGCGACATCCTTCACCCCCGCCCGGAGTTGTGGAAGCTGTGGGTGTGGCCTCTGAGGGGGCACAACTCAGAGCTTCCGGTCTCTCAGCCGAGGTTGTTGAGACCATCCTCCAGTCCAGAGCTCCCTCAACGAGGAAACTGTACGCCCTGAAGTGGAAATTTTTCACTTCCTGTTGTGGAGACCGCCGGCTCGACCCTGTTCACTGCCCAGTTGGTACAGTGCTGGAGTTCCTGCAGGCCCGTCTCTCTGCAGGGCTGACCCACTCCACCCTGCAGGTCTACATGGCGGCTGTTGCGGCCTGCCACACCCCCCTCGGTGGTCAGTCAGTGGGCAGGCACCCCCTGGTTACACGTTTCCTCCGCGGTGCGCTGAGGCTCAGACCTCCAGTGCGATCTCGGGTCCCTCCTTGGGACCTGGCCGTGGTTTTAGAGGCTCTCTGTAAACCCCCCTTCGAGCCCATAGAGGAGATTTCGGACCGTCTTTTGACGTTGAAAACTGCCTTTCTCTTGGCGATTTCCTCTCTTAGGAGAGTGGGGGATCTTCAGGCCCTCTCTGTGGCCCCTTCTTACTTAGACTTTGTGCCCGGTCTGGCCAAAGCGTTCTTGTACCCCCGAGCGGGGTACGTACCGAAAGTTCCCTCCTCGACACCACGGCCGGTCGTGCTGCAGGCCTTCTGTCCTCCTCCCTTTCGGGAGCCCTACCATCGGAAGCTTAACTGTACGTGTCCAGTGCGAGCACTGGATGCGTACGTCCACAGAGCTGCCCTGTGGAGGTGGGCGGACCGATTGCTTGTATGCTTTGGTCCCCCGAAGAGGGGTCTTCCTGCTACCAAGCAGACCCTCAGCCGGTGGATTGCGGAGTCCTGGCTTATGAGTCCTCTGGTCTCCTTGGGGGTCTAGGCTCACTCTACCTGAGGTGTGGCGGCCTCGAAGGCCTTTCTCACAGGTGTGTCCATAAAGGACATCTGCAACGCGGTGGGTTGGTCTACGCCCCTGACGTTTGCCAGGTTCTACGGCCTGGGTATGTGAGCCACTCTCAGCTCTTCTGTCCTTTTGCCTTGAGCTGTGCCCTTTCCACACTAGGCAGGGATTTATAAGTCTGGCAGCATGGGCATACTCATTCCCATAGCGTTTCGACGCAGCTCGAGTTCTTGAAGGGGAACGTCTCCAGGTTACGCATGTAACCATGGTTCCCCGAGGGAACGAGACGCTGCGTCTCAGTGCCACACTTCCGGCATCCCTGCCGCGCTTGCCTCATTTCTCAGAAGCTAGCGCGGCGTTTGCCACTCGGGCTTTTATGCTTCTGGGTCGCTACGTCACCCCGCTCGTGACGTCTCGCCCATCCATTGGACTGATTACACATGTTATTCAGAGCGCGGTCACGCTGAAGGCGTTCCCATAGCGTTTCGACGCAGCGTCTCATTGCCTGTTCAGTGTCCTGTTCAGTGTTATTGTAAATAGTTTGTAAATATTACCACTCTCACCTGGCACTACATACTTGTATATAGACAAATAAATCACTTGGATTGACTTGCACTGCTGCTTACTGGTCCTTGATTACCCACACACCACTCATATTTTTAATAATCAAATAAGTGTTATTCCCCACATACCCCTAGACTAATTGGGGTTGTAACACTGATCCACCATTTCCCTTAAAGCCTCTTCATGCAGAACAACATTTCCAGCATCAGACCCACAGTAATTCACTGATTTTAGGTGTATACACTGACAGGATCGCATGTTACGTCTTCTTTTAAAATCCATGACCGCATTGCAGACATCAAGTTCACAAGTCACCATATGTGAACTGCCCCATGTTTTTTTGATAATGTGGATGGGAATACAGGGTCCTTTGGAAGATTTTGGCAGAGAAAACACTCCATTCTTTGGGTCAATGCATTGACTGTGAAGGTGGGATTGTGCGGTGACATCATGGTCAATATTTGAATGTGCCCTTTGTATATGCCTTTTAAGATTTTTCATTAAAACACACAGGTCACGGTGTGGACAATTTAACTTTTGATTTTGTTTATTTCGAACATGCTTAATGCTGTTTTTACCTGTCTCGCTACAATCAATGGCACCAGGAGCTATGGGGAACATCCGAGGAGCTGAACTGCACTCGGGGGCATCAGGAGATGATCTGCATATGGGGGCATCAGGAGCTGAACTGGACTTGGAAGCATCAGGAGCCATATAGAACATTCAAGGAGCTGAACTGCACATGGGGCATCAGGATCCAAACTGCATATGGGAGCATCAGGAGCTGCATAGAACATCCGAAGAGCTGAAGTGCACTTGGGGGCATCAGGAGCTGAACTACATATGGGAGCATCAGGAGCTGCATGGAACATCCGAGGAGCTGTACTGTACTCGGGGGCATCAGGAGCAGAACTGCACTCAGGGGCATCAGGAGCTGTATGGAACATTCGAGGAACTGAACTGCACTCGGGGACATCAGGAGCTGTATGGAACATCTGGGGAGCAGATCTGCACACATTTATGTGCTTTATGACATAAGATTTATTAATTATTGTTTTGGCACAGTAGTAGCAGTAAAAATGCTTAGTTGTTCTGCACTCCAAATGACAGTCGACAATTATGAAATCTATAAAAATCATAAACAACAGACTCAATTTCAAGTAGTAAAATAACTATTTTAAGCAAAATGTTTTTCAATGTTAGCATTAAACGTAACCGTTCAGACGAACCGTTCGAAGACTGTGGCTTTGCAAATGACACAAAACCTTGTGCCTTTCACGTGGCGCAAACACATCTGTTGCACAAAAAGCGCAATGATACAAACTGCCAAATGCTAAGGTTTCGATGCAATCATCTCTTCTTTTCACTGTAACATGGGTCTATCAAAACAATAATTACCATAACTTAAATACATGCAAAAAACAAATTAATTATGTTTGTATATATCACAAGTCTTACCGCCATGTTTTCCGCTTAAAGGAAATGACGTATCTATAAGGTCAATGCTGATTGGCCAGTGTAATTGGCAGCAGGAAGCTTTTTTCACCAACCAGAAACCTTTTGGCACGCCTCCCACTTTTTAACATGCCCCTACCTTTCGGAACGCCCATTTCTCCGACCTGTAGCTACCCCTGTCTCCTTGCCATGCTACCATGTCATCTCAGCTACTGCACATAATTTTATCAATAGAGTTATCAACTTTGATTGTATCACCATCTGACCCCAAAGAAATTGATTGAATAACTGAATGCTAAGAGTCAACGTTCTGCTACACTCTAGATAATGTAGCTTCACTTAAAAGAAAAATAATTAGAGAGAAAAAACTAGCATCCTAGTATAATGATCACACATGCAACTTAAAACAGACCACTCAAAAATTAGAACGTAAATGGTGTCAAACTAAATTGGTAGTATTCCAAACAGCATGGAAGGAGAAGCTCCTGAGCTATAGAAAAGCTCTTAGTGCTGCTAGATCAATGTATTGTTCCACCCTAATAGAAGATAACAAAAAAATCCTAGATTCTTACTTAATACTGTATCAAAATTAACTAGGAATAAGACCACCACAGGAGCATGCACACCATCATAGTAGTGATGACTCCATGAATTTTTTCAATTAGAAAATTTAAAATATCAGGCAAAAAATTCAGACTGTTAATTTCAAGCCAGACAATTTAATAACTAACCATGTAGATAACAACATTACCACATCAGAACAGCAATTAGAATTTTTACTCATCTTCGAGAGACGGACCTAAATTCATTTCCTCATAAAAATTATTGTGTACTAGATCACCTACCAACACATTTCCTCAAACAGATACTACCAGATGTAATAAAACCTTTTCTGAAAATAATCAATTCTTCCCTTAGCACTGGCTATGAACCAAAATCCTTTAAATTAGCAGTTATCAAAACCCTGATTAAAACACCTAACCTAAACACCTGTCAGCTGTCCATCTATAGGCCAATATCAAACCTCCCCTGTTTCACCAAGATCCTAGAACAGATTATCGCACAGCAGTTATGCTCATACCTACATAACATTTCATGAATAACATTCATGAAATCTATCAGCCAGGATTTAGCAGCTACTTTATAGCACTATACTTGATAGTGCTGGTTAAAGTAGTAAATTACCTACTGCTGGCCTCTGATCAGGGTTGTGTGTCCTTGCTAGTGTTGCTTGACCTTAGTATTCTCTTTGATAGACTAGAAATTGTTGTTGGAAATGGCCCTCTCCTGGCTCAGGTCTTTTTTGACTGATCATTATCAGTTTGTAGATATAAATGGTGACTTCTCTATGCATATTAAGGTAAAGTTTGGTGTTCCACAAGGTTCTATTTTCGGCCCGCTGCTTTTTTCTCTATATATATCTCTGGGTAAAATTACTCATAAACATGGTATTAGCATCCCTGTTATCCCGTTGACACACAGTTGTATGTTTCAGCAACGCCAGATGAGAGACACCAGCTTAATAAAGTTGAGGAATGTGTAAAGGGCACACTGGATGCTTATTAACTTCCTTCTACTTAACTTTCTTCTTCTTACAAGACAGAAGTACAAGGACCACATGCAGCAGTAAAAGACCTGGGTGTGATTATTGACTCCAGTCTTTCATTTGAAGCTCATGTAGATGATACTTCTAGGATAGCGTTCTTTCATCTCAGAAATATTGCTTAGATAAGAAATATAATCTCACTACATGATGCAGAAAAACTAGTTTTTCTAAACTCTAGGTTGAATTATTGTATTGCCTTCCTGTCTAGATGTTCCATTAGGTGCATAAACAAGCTCCAGTTAGTCCAGAATGCAGCAGCCAGAGTCTTTACTAGAACCAGAAGATATGACCACATCACCCCTATCTTTTCCACACTGCATTGGCTCACAATCAAATTTCGCATTGATTATAAAATACCACTATTGAACTAGATTACTGTGGATGGTACCATATTGAAACCATATGCTATGAAAACCTCCAGTATGGCATGTGCTTTTCACCACATTTCAGTACTAGAAAATCAAATTTTGAAAAAAATGTGTTGATGGTGGTGACACTCAACATTTGTTAAAATTATTTACTGTAAGATTTATGAGAATCATTCTAAAATTACAAACATACTACAAAAATACACCTCTATACCACAAGGTGGCATGATTCCTTTAAGTGCAACTGCTTAGTGGTAATCAATAATTAGGGGTGTAACTATACAGTCCGGTCACGATTCACAATTCAGCTCGATTCTCATAACATTTTGAACAAGATTTTGATGAAGAAAAATGAAAAGAAGCCTTTTTTAAATTTCCGAATCATAAACAATACAACACAATGTGCATTTTTGTCTGCATAAAGCTAAATAAATAAAAAATGGCTGTGAACAGCGGTTTAATATTGTAAACAAAATGTACTACAGGTTCACCTTGTCGTAAAAATAAATAAATGTACATATAAATGCTCATCAAAATTTTATTAAATAAGCAAAATGTCTGGCCCGGGGAAAACGATCGCTTGAAACATAATGAGCTCCGTAGCAGTGCCTGAGGCATCATTTTAACCAGAAATAGAGTTTCAATGTCGGCTAAAATGCTGAAGTTCCACGGCTCGTTCTCGGGCACTGTAGATCACAGCGTCATTTGAAAACAACTTAAGAGCGCTTGGATTATAGGCTAAATACATTTTTTTTTATATATATAACTTTTTTTAATATAAAAGTTGTGATAGGGTGTGCACTGCAATGGTGAATTTCCCATAACAGCGGGAAATAACTACATGGTTGTGTAACCGTATAACCTATAATGCGTGTCGGTCGTTGTGATCCGGAGCTATCGGTCAGCGTGCTTTTTATATATTTTATGAGTCGTGCATATTGGGACCTCTGGTGTTTAAACAGTACGATTGCACTAGATGCATAATTAATAGAATGCTATTATACAATGTGAATCACACATTCCAACGATGCACATTGTCGATTTTTTGCATCGCGATGCATCGTGAGTTCAATAGTTTATTGTCATAGGTACAGGAAACAGTCTGTTACACAATTCAATGAAATTCTTACTCTGCGAATCCTCCCAGTATGACTGCAAAAGGGACATGGAGACGTCAGTGTTACAGGTATTGAACCTTGTTGTCAACTGAGTATGAGCCTCACGAACATAAAACTCACACAACTAAACATTGTCTAGCAAGCTATATAAAATTAACAGCTAACATACACTCACCATCCAATTTAATCAGAACACCTGTACACCTGCTCATTTATGCAGTTATATTGTATAGTTATATTGTATTAATGCATAATCATGCAGATACAGGTGAAGAGCTTCATGTAATATTCACATCAAACATCAGATCTCTGAGTTTAACCTTGGCATGGTTGTTGGTGCCAGATGGACTGGTTTGAGTATTTCAGAAACTGCTGATCTCCTGTGAATTTCACACACATAAACTCTCTAGAGTTTATACAGAATGTTTTTTTTTTTAAATAATAATTTTGTACATAATTTGATTTATTCAACCTGGTCTTAAATACCCAGTGGGTTAAATCCTTCTCTGCACTGGTAAAAATGATGTGTTGGATTTACTTAAAATATACATGCACCATTTTTGCATCACACTTTTTAAGAAATTCAACTTCAAGCAATTTTATGTAAATTTAACAAGAAAACCTTTGTTATGTACACATAAATATATGAGGTCACTCAACATTCTTTACTTAAAAAAATATATAACATACACTATATTGCCAAAGGTTTTGGGACATCTGCCTTTACATGCACATGAACTTTAATGACATCCCATTCTTAATCCGTATGGTTTAATATGGAGTTGGCCCACCCTTTACAGCTATAACAGTTTCAGCTCTTCTGGTAAGGCTTTCCACAAGGTTTAGGAGTGTGTTTATGGGAATTTTTGACCATTCTTCTAGAAGTGCATTTGTGAGGTAAGGCACTGATGTTGGACGAGAATGCCTGGCTCACAGAGAACACGTCTCCACTGCTCTAGAGTCCGACGCTTTGCATTGCACTTGGTGATGTAAGGCTTGGCTGCAGCTGCTCGGCCATGGAAACCCATTCCATGAAGCTCTCTACGCACTGTTCTTGAGCTAATCTGAAGGCCACACGAAGTTTGAAGGTTTGAGGGTCCCCTCGAATTGCATTATATGGACTCAAAGAGATGGATTATTTTTCTAAACATGTGTGTTCATCTGAAGAAAGTAAGTCATATACATCTGGGACAGCATGTGAGTGAGTAAACAATGAGAGAAATTTTATTTTTAGGTTGGAGTATCACTTTAAGGGGACTTGACCCCCAAAATAAGCAGTTGGCTGAAGTTGGCTGCAGCCCAGGCCTGGCAGAGCATCAGCAGAGAAGATACCTGGTGATATCTGAGTTGTAAACTTTGAGCAGTCATTACATGCAAAGGATATGCAACAAAGTACTAAACATGACTAATTTAAATACTGTTGCTGTGCCCCGAACATTATGATGCCCTGAAATGGACGTAAGTATGTATAACAACTGTTATAATTTCTACATGTTAAAACTAAAATTCATGAAAATAAAGTTATGAAAATTAAGGAAGACATGGCTTTGTCCCAAACATTTTGGAGGGCACTGTATATAACTAACATACATGTTCCAACGAACTAGTCACATACCTGGTTCAGCACATTCAAAATTTCACAAATTTGCTGTCCAGCATTTCCTCCCTGGGTGCGAAACAAAGACAGGAGTGCATCTGTGTATTTGTCCAGGTTTGCCATGAATGTTGTTTCTAGCTCAACAGCTGTTAATCTTCTGAATTCTTCTTTGACCTTAAAAAACAATAACATATTACTAAAAAATTAGACAAATATAGAGCAAAATTAAAACAAGGGAACCTCAATACAGATACCTAAGAGATGTCGAACAAGGCAGGCCATCTTTGCTGAATGCTCACTATAACAGGGGTGTTCTCCACTATCTCCTGGCAATGGTAGGAGAGAGTTCTGCCCATTTTCTGATTAATATTTTTCCAGTTATCCCTTATCTTGACCTCTTCAAGGAGCTCCACCCGTTCTGGCTCTAGACTTTGTACAGTTACTCCCGATGGATGTGGTGGGAGGTAGTTCAAAATTCAGCTTTCCGGGTTTTTTTTTTTTTTTTTTTTTTTTTTTTTTTTTTAACAGCAGCAGGTCTATTATTTTTACCTGAGTTCACGGCAACTTCTGGACAACCTAGACTTCTCAGTTTTGACCGATAGTTTCCCATCTTGTACTTCAATCTTGTTTGCCATCCATAGAATCCAGAGAATGACCCAGGCTCCTTCAAGCAAGAATGCTTTTGGATTAATGCCTCTGCAACTGTGCAGATTTGCTGGCTGGTTGGATATGCACAATACTGGAAAATCTTTTCTGCCAATTTTTCCAGAATATCAGACTTCACACATGGATTGTTCAGAAGAGTTCCATTGTTTTTGAATTTATCATTAGCAGACTTCAGAATCAGCTCAGTGTCATAGGCAAACTCTGGAATTTCAAACTGATAGTCATGGCTTTGATCTTTGTCCATAACTCTCTGGAGAAGAGAGCAATAGTGTGTCATCTGATGAGCCAAATGATGAGGGAGCTGAAGAGGCAACTGAAGAGTCATCAGGAGGTAGATGGGGCATCCGAGCTAGACAGGGCAGCACTTTCTAAACTGTCGACTGTTGTTAAATTTATAATCACTGGCTCAACTTGCACTACCTTGATAGTGTCTTTATCTTTAAGTTCAGATGTTGAAGTCAGAGAAAAGAACTCTCCAAAATCAGCATCTTTGTAATGAAGAGTAAAGTTCCCTTTTATCTGAAATGTCTCTCTAATTACTGATTCCAACTTCACACAGGTATCTGGAATTCCAAAGGGCAGGTGAAGTTTGTGAATGGAGTGTTGATCAGGAATCACTCGTAATAGTGCTGGTTCGCACATGTCCTTTTTGAAAATATAGAATCAGTTAAAGGGAAATTAATTTGTTGTTCACAAGTAAATTACATAATTTTCATTTTTGGTGAACTGGCCTTTACTGTAAAACATTCAGACAAGACATTGAATTAAACCATTTCTGTTAAAAATTATCCAATCCAGTTACCTACACTGTAAAAAATCCAACTTGCAAATTGTTAGCTCAGTTTAAAACTGTGGAAAAATTTTTGAGCACAGTGTTGAGTTTACTTATAAAAACTATTTAACTGCATGTTGATTACTACTTTGTCCACTGAATATAAACAATTAAGTTGAGAAAACTTAATATTTTGATTTCTAAGTTCGACTGTTTAACTTCCTGTTATTGCGCATGCGCGGTCTGTCGTCCCGGTAACTTGCACAGGGTTTCCCTCTCCAATCACACTGGCGAAGGGAGTGGATTTCGTTGTCTGGTCGAGGTAAGTTTTCTTTTAAAGTTATTATTGAAATTAAGCTAAATAAACTGCACACCTAGATTATAAAGTGCAATGATATGTTCCTAAAAGATTAAACTCATTCTATAGCACGTGGTTATATTTTCAAATGAGCTCAGACAGCGAGTTAGCGATCTTCATAGTTCAGCTGCATGTTTGTCATCTTCGATTTTACTGTAGGCCTAAGTTACATGTGCAGCAATCTACCAGTTAGCGTCTGGTTTAAGACATGCTTTTTTGGGCGGTAAATAAAGGTGCAAACACCAGTAAATTGAGGAGCGCAAGTCTTAGTAAATCACCTTGCATGATTCATTTAAACACTCTCCTCCAATTAATTTTGCGTCTGGAAAGGGAAACTCCTATAAATGCATAAGCAATAAGGATAGCCGCAAAAATAACCTTGTCCACGCCTCTTCAGCTCTAATTTCTCACTGCATGTCTTTAGTAAATCCTGACTGCAGTTTTTTAACGCCAACAGAGGGTTTGAGTTGGCGCAAGCTGTTAGTAAAGTTGGCCCTTTATATTCAGACTATTAAGTCAACTTTATTAACTAGGTAACTTTTTATTATTTGTTTGTATTAACTTATCATGATCTAACAACGAGCAAAACATTTGTTACAGAATTTATTAATCTTTCTAATGTTAGTTAATAAAAATCCACCTGTTTGTTCATATTAGTTCAGTGCATTGACTAATGTTAACAAATACAACATTTGATTTTAATAATGTATTAGGAAATGTTGAACCCAGTGGGTTGACCTCAGATGTCCTTGCTCATAGAAAGGCAACAGCTCTCGAAGGGCTCCCTGTGTTTATGAGGGAAAAGTCAGAAAACTTCCTGAAGACTTGCCTGGTAAGAATATGCGTGCTATCAGCATATACACTCATACCCGAGATCCTTCCCCAGATGTTGTCAGGAGATAACAGTTTGTCCGTTATCCAAAACACATCAACTAGTGAGAGTAGAAAGCAGGAGACTAGGGCTGTGAATCTTTGGATAGACAGCGAATCGATTCGATTCACAGGTTTTCGATTCGATTCAAGAACGATTTTGGCAATTTCAGAACGATTCAATTCGATTCGATTCACAATGAAATTCGATTCGATTATAACGATTCAATTCTGTATATTTTAGGCATCTGCATTTGAGCAAATAAGTTGAGTTTTTGGGAAATTCATGACCATTCAGTTCAATACATTTGCAGCAACTTGATCCAGATCTTTAGTTCAGTAGTTTAACTTTGTCTTAATGTATTTTAAGCAAGAAAAATACTACTACTACTACTATATATTCAATGCACCATACATGTTTTTTTTATTGCAAACATTGCATACGTTTTGTTGAACATTTAGAAAATGCACAAAGTGCAGAAATACAACAAAGTGCCAGTGCAACTGGCAGTAATACCAGACAGAGTGCAATTAAAACATGGTAGTTAGTGTAGTAAGAGAGAGGGGAACAAACAAATGGCTATGACATGCTTTTTTCAACACTATCTACTTCAGATTTTTTTTCAAAAATATTAACAGATCGACACAATCTGGCCGTAAACTACTTCTCTGAGAAGACACTATGTCTCCTGCAGTGCTGAAAACTCTTTCTTAGGCCACAATTGTGGCAGGAATGCAAAGATAACTTCTTGCCAGATTTGCAAGGATTGGTAGTTCTGTCTCATGGGACTTCCATCAGTCCAGTGGACTTTCAGTCAGTGGCAGAGGAGCCATGGATCTGTATTTGAGTACCTCTTCTCTGCTGACCTCACTAGCAGACCTGGATAGAGGACAGGTCTCTGGCATCTGCTGAAAGCTGTTGCCAAAGAGCAAATCCATGGCTTTCAGTTTTTTTGCAGGATGTATCTCATCTGAAAAAGAAAAATTAATTAGACAGATGGAAATGCATGATGATAAAGTTTGTGTTTGTTTACATGTCATTCCTTGTCCTTAAATACATTTTGAAATACATAAATGCATCCTAAACCTTTACACTACAGAATACGTACCCTTTAAATTAAACAGATTAGTCTTTATTAACAAATTAAAATAAATACCTTCTTCAGTTGAGTCTGGTGGTTTCTCTTCAACTGCATCCTCCTGCTGTTCCACGTAAATCTGTAACAAAATCAAATAAAAATACTACCACCAGTCAGGTCTTACTAGCACACAGCAGGGCTATAGTTTCACTAAAACAAGCCAAGTACAATTTAGTACCATCATCACATTACAATCCTATAATCCTTAATAAAATACAGTTAATTAGTCAGCATTTGGTTCATGAAAATAAGGGTTGCAAAGTTGCAAACATACACTGTTTGAGGCCTCAACAGTAAGTTTAATGAAGATCAATTCTTTCTCCTCGTTTTCTAGGAAGGGTAGCCCTTTGAAGCGTGGGTCCAAAGCAGATGCTAGGGGGAAAAAAAGAAGGAAAAAAAAAAGGAAATACTATTAGTTGTTGTTGCCAAGTAAACATAAAAACTATGAACAATGCTGTGCTATTAAAAGTTTTAACATAAGCAACAATGAAAAAATCCAAAGATTGTAGTGCATTTGCTATTGACAATTAGAAAGATGTCGTACCTTTAAGCAAAACATCGCGGCAGTTCGTGTACCGACATGAAAAGTCTGCTGCCATCACGGATTTCATTTCCCGAGTCATGCCTGTATCGTCCTCGCAAGGCTCGAGATGTTTCAGTAGTTTAGCCTGGAGAGGCGCAATCACGGACACTTGACAATTTCTCCTTCGTTGCCCTCCATAGTACAGCGTGTGTGTAAATGACACGAATTGGAGAGTAGTGACGTAATCCACCGCGCCACTGTAGTGAGGGCGCACGTGACTACACAGACTCAACTAATTTATGGTTTAAATTTATTTTTAATATTGTGAATCATTATATAATTGCGATTCAATCGATTATTTAAATTTAAATCGATTATTGAGAGAAACAATCAATTCACGATTCAAAAATCCATGTTTCAAGATCGATGCATATGCATCGGCAGGATTTGCAATCGATGCATCGAGAAAATGAATGAATCGTTACACCCCTACAGGAAACTAAGTGATGGTAAAAAATAGTTTATTGAATAATCGGTAACACTTTACAATAAGGTTTCATTTGTTAACAATAGTTAATTAATTCATATGAATCGAGCGGTTTAGTCCAAATTTTCTGAAGAGACTCGATCCCTTTTTATGATGAATAGATTTTAGATGAATTTAGGCTTTACTCACATGTAAACATTGATCAGCAAACATAAGCAGAAGCTCAACCGAACGTAAATAACGCACAAGAACAAACCTCTTGCAGAAGCTCAAACCAGTAACCAGTGAGGTTTATTCTTGTGTGTTACACAGCACATTTGAGCTTCTCCAAGAGGTTTGTTCTTGTGCGTTATTTACGTTCGGTTGAGCTTCTGCTTATGTTAGCTGATGGAGGGACAGATTTCATCAAAAATATCTTAATTTGTGTTCAAAGATGAACGAAAGTCTTAAGAGTTTGGAACGACATAAGGGTGAGTAATTAATGACAGAATTTTCATTTTGGGGTGAACTAACCCTTTAATAAAAATACAACTGTTCAATGTTTGTTTGTTTCTTCACAGTGCATTAACTGTTAACAAATACAACTTTTGGTTTTAATAATGTATTAGTAAATATTGATATTAACATTAACAAAGATTAATGAATGCTGTAGAAGTGCAGTTCATTATTAGTTCATGTTAACTAATATAGTTAACTAATGTTAAGTAATGAAACCTTGTTGTAAAGTGTTACCGAATAATCTTAGTTGAACTTTTCTCAGTGATCAGTCTGATTTCATCTGATAGCACAAATTCAACAAGTGTTATACCAAAGCAAAGACAATGGAAAATTACTGCTTCACAACACTGTCCTGAGACATTAAAAACCTTGAGATTGAGACACTCTATTCTTCAACCTGTGAAGACAATACAGCACACAATCATGAGATTAAAAAGTTTAGCAATAGTAAAGAATAAATAAAAATAATATAATATGAAAGAGCACACAAGAATATGAATACAGCAGATAAATTAAAGGAAACTAAGATAAATTAAATTATTTACTCACCTTTATGTTTCAAACAAAAAGATATTTTGAAGAATTTGAGGCATTTTTGTCAATGCAATTCATTTTTTGCATCACTTTTAACAATATAAAAGTGTTAGATCAACATGGCTGTGTATTCTGCTGCCAATGAGTGTCATAGGTAATCGCATCAATGCTGATATGCTGTCTAACAGTACAGTTGCAAGTGTGGCATTGTTTGGGTTTGGGACATATAGACAGTTTAATCGTTTTTTAAAAGTGCTATGGCTAAATTGGGTCAAGCTTCAAAACTTGACTACCTTTACTTTCCAAATGACATTATGTGTAGGAAGAGTAGGAAGATGTTTAACACTGTGGTCCAGCAGAATTCAATCAATCAAAAATGGCTTCTGACCATGTTTTTATTCTGATTTTTACTCCAGGACACAGATGAAGATGGGGATCTTAAGCATCGTCAAAGATGATGTCGCCAGCATCCATTCCAACCCAAATATAAGGTGCCTATCTGTTGTTCTAGAGGAGCTAGTTGTGCTGGATAATGTGCAAGATCTTCCCACTGCTGTTGCTCTCCTCTTTGGCTTGATTTATTGCCTGAACATGAACTATCCTAAAGAACTTAAATACACTTTTGAAACCATTCAAAAAGTGTTTGTTGGCCTTGGCCCCCAGTGCTCAGCTAGAGTCCAGTCACTTAAAAACAAAGTGTTAATGTCCAAGTAGCTGCAGTCAATAAGCAAGGCAAGCACTAATTTGTTATTCCAGTTGTTCCTGTTGTTTCAGTAACAGTTATTCCTTAACAGTACAACATATGCAAAAAAAAAAAAAAGAAAAAAAAAAGAGAAAGCTTTGAGTTGTAATGTAAGGTCGAGTGTTGTTTTAACAGTTATAAATCTTAATTGCGTTAGCACGTTTGTTGCATGGATGTACCAAATGTAATAGACAAAATTTCAAAAATGCAATGCAAGGTGTGTTGTAACTGTTTTAAGACTTTGAAGTCTTGTTTATTGCTGCAGCATTGAACAATTTTGTTACTCCAGCACTTTAACAGAAGTGTGTGTGTTGTGTTTTATTATGCCAGCACTTTAAAAGCATTACAAGATTAGAGAATTTTTTTGCCTCAAGTTTTTTTTTTGTTTTGTTTTTTTGTAATTCATCTTGATCTTGCAGATCTTCATGCTGACAGAAAATGTGCCGTTTTGCAAGCGTCAATAAATATTTTCTGTAATGTTGAGTATTTGTTGTATTTGTGTTGTATTTGGTTTGTACTCCCTGCATTTGGATTCCCAATGGGAGGTCTATACAAGTTTCTGAGTGAGACATTTGGAGAAAGTTGAATTAACTTAAAAAATTAAGGCAACCAGCTGCAAGCTTTTTTGAGTTTACTGAACTTCAGGACCTCTGTAGTTGTGCTTATTTGTTTCTTCGAACACAACATGTTTGAAAAAATTGTGCTTTTTCTCAAAACGCATGGTCCACATAGCCACCAGAGGACCAAATGCCTGTATCAATTCAGGATAGTGCTCCAAGAAATGATGCTTAGGGAGCAGTTTCTGCTGTGGAAATACACCCAAAAATCTGTGTCTGTGCTCAGATATTTTGCTGTCAAGGTAACTAATAGACTCCTGGGTATGGACTGGTGAAACTATCAGTTCCACAATTTCTTTAAGGTCCATAATAACTAACCATGCAGGTTCTTCAACTGGAATTTTTGGACCTATGAGAAATGGAAGAAATCTAAGCAGGGCCCAGGTTTCATGGGTATTTCCTCCAATACTCTTTCGAGTTCCAAAAGACAGAGGCTTTGGACAGTTGGTTTTGTCTGTCCATTTAAATGGGAAATGTTGGATTGCAACATTTATCTCACTCACTGTGAAGTATTTCTTTTTGATGAAAACATCCAAGCACAAAGCCAGTTCTACAGGAATGATCCCTTCAAAAACATCATGCAGGAGATCTGGTGGATATCCTGATAAAACATGGAAATATTCCAGTTTGTCAGTCAAGATGCATTGCCTTTTGACACCAAATGAATGGACAATACTTGGATCCTCTAATGTTAATTGAATATGGAGAGTGTGTTGCTCGAGCGTCCTTCTCTGAAATGCCCCTAAACGTACTTCTTTCAGCTGAAAATCTGAACGCTGACCAAGGAAAAACCTGCAAGGATATAGTCCAGAAAAATTTTCAACAAACCCACCAAGTGAATGGGCTGCTAAATTGTCTGCAACCACACACATCACTGTACCTCTGACATTTTCACCAAGACTAGAAACGAAAACTCCTTCTCTCTCCAATACTCCAAGATCTTTCAAAAGGGGTTCTAGCACAACTGAATATCCATGCCGTTTCACATCATCCGCTTTGCAGAGCACTGCCAAATAAATAGATGACAACTCAGAACGGAGTAGCGATGGTATATTTCCCTGCACCCAATAAACTGCAGTAATTTTATGCTTTTTTCAAGACGTTCCAAGTAGATTGCAAATCTCGAAGTCATCAATGTATAAAATCAGGGAAATCCTGAATTCACCTTTGGACAGAAAAGGGTTTTGCTGAAAATATAGCCCATCATAAAAAGATTTGTACATTGGAACATCGGAATTCAGAGATCGGAAGGCTTTCAAGTGCCTTTTGAGAAATATCTGCGTCATTTATTAAACGAGACAACTTGAGAATAGGCAGATACTGAAAACTCTGTCTTTCCTTGGCATTAATAATATACTCAACAGGTTCCACAATGTTGAAGTTCTCTTTATAATATTCTTTCCTCTTATACGAGGAACTAAATGGACCATCAAATCCAAATGTCCTGCTTAACGTGCTTGACTTACAAAGTTCCCTTACCAAATCTGTGATTACTGAGGTGTCAAGAATACATTCATGTTTCTTTAGTGTTTGTTCAATAATTCATCTAAATGCTCCAGCTGACCCTTCTGATGAAATAAACTGTAAGTCTTCCACCAACTGGTCAATGCACTTGCCTGATACATGAAATAGGCTTTCCAACTTCAGCAGCACAGAACCAATTTTTTTTTTCAGAAGAAACTGGTAAAGGTTCACTCAGTGGCAAACTGGTTTCTTCGCTTTCTTCT
This sequence comes from Pangasianodon hypophthalmus, assembly GCF_027358585.1. Lineage (NCBI taxonomy): Eukaryota > Metazoa > Chordata > Actinopteri > Siluriformes > Pangasiidae > Pangasianodon > Pangasianodon hypophthalmus. Next base: position 10,143,034 of record NC_069739.1, read on the forward strand.
TCATGAGTTATGCTGCTGGAATGGCCACAGTCAGAATCTAAACTTCTATGCAGTACTACCGGTTTAAAATCAGTGACAGGATGAGGCATATGCTTTCTGCTTTTGTGAGCAGCAAATGTGCCATAAACATTTGTCCTGAAATCACACTGGTGAAAAACACAATCAACAGTTTCTTGTTTCTTTAAATGATGTCTAAGATGTGTGAAAAATTCTGCCTCTGTTGAAAATGTAAGACAGTCATGTTGTAATCTATAATGTTTAAGTAAGTCTGCTTTTTTAGAAACGACTGTGCTACAAAATTTGCATGTCTATATCATTGTGCACTATAAGGAGAAGAAAAGATTCATTCATAGTTTTATATTTTGTATGAATTGTCTCATTTAGCACAGACCTTTCAGTGAAAGCTTTTATATCTAAACTGACAATATAATGTCTTTAAAGCAGATAAATCACCCTAAATGCACACAACTTGCCAAGTTCACCTTTTTGGCAAAGCCAATTTGACAAAAGCAATTAACAGTGTGAAATAATAATAAAAAAAGTTACCTACAATACTTTTGTTCCACTTAACAGGATCCAGAGTGTTGCACTGTAACTGTTTGCAATGCAGCACAGAAATATGGATGGAGAGAAAAACAACAGTATTAAACAACATAAAATAGCTGAGGCTAGCTTTTCAATTTTTATTATACAGTATATTATTCTTGGAGCTGAGCAATGTCGCAAATGCAATAGTGCAAACTCGCTAAATTTACCTTAAGCAGTCTCCATGCATACGTGCAAAAGCGATGCATGGGCATATACTTGGGAAATAAACCATAAATACTCCGACCACTATGCGTATAAACACTCAACCATACGTTCGATGGAAGAACGCACATTTATAAAACACACTCACGTAAACTCGTTTCTCGATTAATGTGAACACACTTACACGTATAAACTCGCTGTATATTTGCAAAGTACTCATAAGTAACACGTTTTTAATTGTAGCATCATTCAATTAAAAAAATGCCCCCTTGACCACCAACTCTAATATTTTACTTCGTTTAAAAGCTATGCTGACCTGTTTTCGCCGTCTTCACTACGTTGCGCTTCAGAAAATGGCTCTAGTTTAGGAATACACCCCACTAACGCAACAGAATGGTTAACGAAGATTAAAAAGTCATACTTTAATATTTCACTTCGTTTATGTAAAGACAGCTATCTGACAAAGGTTTCACTGTCTTCACGTTGTACTTCTGAAAATGGCTCCAGTTTGAATGTTAAAAAGTCAAACTCTACCTTTTGCTTCGTTTATATAAAGCTAAGCTAACATCTTTTCACCGTCTTCACCACATTGCGCAGCAGAAAATTGCTCTAGGAATACACCCCACTAACGCAATACTGTTTAATGAATGTTAAAAAGTCATACTTTAATATTTTACCTCGTTTATTAAAAGACAGCTTACCTCACAAAGTTTTCACCGTGTTCACGTTGCGCTTTAGAAAATGGCTCCTGTTCGTTGGCGGGAGAATATTTGCATATCATGGCGCTCACAGGCAAATTTTATGTTACTTAATTTTAACAAAATTGTAATGGTAGTTGACGTGACTTACATTTTCTCATTCACTTTATGCATACATTTAAGTTCACCTTGTAATTTATATTTTTATGTTGCACGCACTAATATATGTTAAATAGAGCAAAAAAATTATGAAATGTACGCGTTTTTCGTAGTTTAATCTATTTATCTTTATACGTAGGGGTTGTTGAGCCAACGAATCGTCTTTTTCAGTGTGGCTTAGTGTTTTAGTCTTAGAGTAAAGCTGCACAATAAAGCTGAGAAATCTTAATAATTTACAAAGTGGAGAAGCCCTGCTGCTGCAGAGCAGGGTTGGGAGGGTTACTTTAAAGATGTATTCCGTTACAATTATAAATTACTTTATAAAAAATGTAATCAGTAACATAATCCAAGTATTACAATATGAAAGTAATGTAATCTGATCTGGATTACGTCAAGGTCACATATGTAAATTAAGTGAAAAGCAATATGAACAACATCAAAAATGCATTTTTTGAACAAGAGTTTCAAATGAATTATGATGGAAACGAGAAGTGACAGTAGAGCACATATCTGCAAGGGCAGTGACCAATGAAAATATTATTAATTTTCATAATTTTACAACATGATCTTAGAATCTTTGTTATACAGTATGTCCTCACTAAATGTTATTATTTGTTTAAAAGTTTGATTCAGCAAAATAAATAAAAAAATAAAAATCCAGTTCTTTGTACATACTCTGCAAAGTATAACTGTTCACTCTTTTTGTGTTGGTTTATTGATGTAATTGGTACATGTCAGTTTTGTTGTAAGTATTACACATGGGCTGAAGCTGCAGTGACTTTGTCCAAAAATATATTCTTTATGCAGACCCAGCTCGTCGTAGTCCAGTCTCCTCCTTCCCGCACTTCATTTTCACGAAACGCAACACAACGCAGAGTAAAGAGCCAAACAGTTACATTACCATTACATTACATTAGGCTATTTCAAAATACATGTTGATCAAGGCCATGATCTTTTTTCATTTCACCGATCGACCTTGTGGAGCTGGCGGGAGTTCCCGTTACTGGCTTTGACAGTAGGCATCCCATGCGCTAGGAATGGATGGAGTGGGGTGAGCGTGCTTAAATGCTTCTTTAAATTAGATGTGGAGTCCTTCGATAAAGACAGTGTCTTCGCAGCTGGTGTCATGGCAAATACTTCTGCAAATCAGAATAAGAAATATAAGTTACAAAGTCAAGGGGTTCTGGATGCCAAAAATCTATAGACTTTATTGAATCAAACAACAAAGCCGAGATGGTCTGCAGAGCATCTGATTTACATAATCGTGGCCCATGCTTTTATACAATTCTAAAACAATAATCTCATTGGATGGAGTTTTCTCTTTTTTCTTTTAATCACACATCTGCCTCTCGTCACAATTATTTCACTGTCCCCTTATCTTAGTTTTAACCGCGGCGAGAGTTCAGTCAGTTTATGTTTCAAAAACAACACTAGCCTTCACCTTAAAAAAACTCCATCTTCAAGGTCACACCAGTCCGTTCTCACAGAAACATCCCTGCAGGACCACAGGCCTAGAGTCACTCTTCTAAATGCACTAGAAATGGTACAGGGTAGTATATAAATGAAGCTCTAAAAGTTAATACATGAGGTGATTTAAGGTCACTTTTCAATACTGTTGCATAGATACTGATTGATACAATACTGATTAACAAATGATATTGATATAGATAACAGGAAATTCCTCCATACATCCCTCCTCTGGGGCTTATCAAGCCCCACCTACCTCAAGAGAGCAATCTCACAATCCAGTTTTTTCATACATATTAACTAGTGATCAATGCCTGATCACTCCTTCTTCTTACCAATAACCAAATCCCAAAAACGCTCTCTTGTAGAGAACAGGACCAAACATCTCCCCTCACACTTGACTAGAAAGGAGTAAAAGATCCTGTCTCCCTAACCTAACTGTCAATAAACAAATCAACATTGTGTTTTAAGCATGAGCATGCATTTGGTTCAGCACTTGCCCGTGGTTGTCACGGTTATGTAGAGTAATACTGATTGTTACATAATTTCTCAAAATTGATTATAATATTGCTTAATCATATAATTGCTTACAATAAAAATCAATCAACAACAATCAACATAATCAGAATAAAGGCAAAGTACAAGACTTTCTTCAGATAACTTCTTCAACCCAGATACTTTGCGTATCGTAGAGGGTCACCCTTGGGGAGAGGTTAGGCTAGCACTTACACCCAGGGCCTGGCTCATCCCGTAACTACTTCTTCTTCGTCCTCACTGGAGGAACTGGAATCCTCTTCTTCCTTCCCTTGCTCCGGAATCCAATCTGGCTTAGGCAGCCAGTCCAGCGTACAGTCTGAAATAGTGCCAGCAGACTCACTTACCAGTCCATCATCATCAAGCATAGGTTTGCTCATAAGAGCCATCTGTTTAACAGTTGCTTGAACAAGAAAAGATCTTAATATGGGCACAACACAGCAAAACAGTAGTCCTGCAACAACTACTACAATTGCTATCATAACTCCCACTTTTGTCAGTATAGCTCCCCAATTTCCAAACGATGAAAACCAATCCCAAGAATGCTGATCTCTCCCAGCATTTCCAGCTACTTCATGCCTTAACTTTTTCAAGTTATTCATAGCTTCAGTAAATGCTCCTTCAGGGGCAGTGTTGTTAGGGATAAAAGTACAACATTGTTCTCCAAACATAACACACACTCCTCCTTTTTCTGCCAACAACCAGTCCAATGCTTGCCTGTTCTGCCATGTCATTATACTAGTAGCATCTAACTGTTCACCTAATGCTGAGAGTGCCGCATTTGTATAATTAATGAACCGCTGTTGGTTGTAGTAAATGTAATTAATCCACTCTGTATTCTTGTTAGGAGTTATCCATACCAAAATAGACTCAAATCCTGACATTATCTCATTTCTTGCGTTAAATTGTTCAGGTATTCCTCTAGGCTGGCCTATTGAGTCTATGTACACCTTAGGATCTGTCTCATGAGCTCTCTTTACTCTGTGAGACTTTCTAGTTTTTTCAAGGAACTGATCAAACCCCCAGTTCAGTACAGTTTTTTGAATCAACTGTACTCTAGTGCAGATTCCCTTCCAATTTTTAGGTAAATTCATTCTTAAGCGTGTCCCTGCACAGAGCCAAAAATGATCTGCTACTGCCTGAGATTGGTCAGTCAAAGCGAACCGCAATGTTGGAGTTAGAGTTTGATTCATGCAAGTGTCATCTAAGTGAGAGTCGGATAGTACTACTGTCATATTGGTGTAACTGTTGCTAGTGCCTGACCTTCAGACCACTGGATATATTCTATGCGTCCGAAGAGGCAGGAATCCAAGTGCCACATTACTGCACAGTTACCTTGGAATTTACCCAAATCATGTCTCCCATATGATTTGTTAAAGCATTCATACTCCGAAGTGTAATCTATGTTGTACTGCTGTGGTGTCACTCTACGTTTTTTCTTTATTCTAACATCCAGTTGTGGGCATCACCCTTTCCATGCCTCTGTGTTATGCATTAAACTATAAAGTGGGTTGCCTAAATATGTTAAACACTCAGCTGGGCAATATGAGTAGTCTGTCCTATTATCCCAATTCTTTGCAAAATATTGCCTATTGTATTCTGCACAATGTCTGTAATCGAATGGGGTCGGTACCACTACAACCCTGTTCAATGGAGAAGGTGAACATACCAAACAATTACCCTTATTCAAACTACCAGCAGTGTATTCAGCCCACTTATACCACTTATTATCTTGCGCTACCTGTAACAATGCATCATACGTTATCTCTTTTGCAGTGTCATTTAACATATCATGTGTAAGTTCTTGATACACAGGGTTAACAAGTCTCTCATTGCTTTTACTCATCTGAGAGCCAGTCAAGGCCTGAGGGCCAGTTAAGGGCTGAGAAGTCAATTGTCGAGAATGTTGCTTGCTGACTAGTGGACGGGCCTGAGTCTGCGGTATGTGTAGCAACAAACTCATCAAGGTCACCAGACTCAATTGCACTTTCCTGTTCAGCCGGAGCTGACAATGGCTCCTCTTCTTCCCTTCAGTAGGCACAGCAGGCTCATCACTTTCAGATGGAACATCAGATGCAACAGCTGGCTCATCTTCTCCTTCAGGTTTCGCCTGGGCTGAACCTGGTTTGCTGTCCCATGCATGACTAAGGCCTGCTTCTGGTTCTCTCTCTCCTTCATCTTCTATTTCTCCCTGACTGATTTCTGGGGAGTCTGCCATTATATCTCCCTCTTCTTCAACGATTTGAATATCTTCTTCTCCCCTGGGTCCCCAGTGATTCAAATGATACCAGGTAGTATTACCTTCAACTTGCACCGCTGTAGGTGTCGCTCTCACCACTACATATGGTCCTTCTCTTCTAGGCTCATTCCACTTTCGTCTGAACACTCTTAGGTATACCTTATCTCCAGGAACAACTGGACACGGCACTTCAGCGTCTTCTCTTGGCTCCCTGCTTTGTTCCCGTGAACAGATAGCTTCATGTATTGCAGTTAGTTGATGCATGTAAGCTTTCAGTTCCATTTGTAGCTGCTCCACAGGTGGTCCATCATAAGGACCCCTCAAATATGGCACAGGCATGGGTCGACCCGTGAGCATTTCATGTGGTGACAGGTTAGTAATTCTATTGGTCTGCATGCAATAACTCATCAGAGAAAGAGGTAAAGCATCAACCCAATTCAGTTTTGTATCAGCGCATATCTTATTAAGTTTAGCCTTAAGAGTACCATTCACCCTCTCCACCATTCCTTGTGACTGAGGATGATAAACACACCCTTTTATTCTTAACTGCTGCAACACTGTTTTTACTGTCCTCTGAACAAATGCCGAACCATTGTCAGAACTTATCTGAGATGGTATGCCAAACCTAGGAATCACTTCTCTTGTCAGAAACTTGATCACTGTTCCTGCAGCCTGATCTTTGATGGCATAGCTTCTACCCACCTACTGAACCTATATATTATCACCAACAGATACCTTTTTCCTTCTACACTTCTTACCATGTCTACATAATCTATTACCAGATGTTTGAATGGTCCTTCTGGTACTGGTATGTGCCCTATTGGTGCTGATGTTCCCTTCCTGACATTATTCTGTGCACAGGCTTCACATTCAGATAAGAAATTATCTACCATAGCCTGTAGATATGGACACCAATAACCCTGTTGTTTTATTTTCCGTAATACCTCCCCCCTTCCACAGTGGTCGAAGCCATGAGTATCTGAAATTAATACAATGAGAAGTGCTGTGGGTGCAATTATAAGTCCTTCATGTGCGCGCCATATACCATTTACATCTCTAGTAGCTCCTCTCTGATGCCACACTGAATGCTCATAAACATTTTCCTGTCCCTAAATGCGAACAATATCATCCAAATTGGGCTCAGGCTGAATGAGTACCATTGGGGCCATTACTGCTACCTGGCACCCTGAAGCTTTTTTAGCTTCTACATCTGCAGTATTGTTGCCTTTGATAACAAAATCATTTCCTTTCTTATTTGCCTGGCATTTGATAATTGCTAAACGCCTTGGATGCATCATACCTGAACTATATGCTCAGCATGTTGGATGGGTTTCCCATCACTTTTTTTAAATCCTCTCTGCTTCCAGGCACCTCCAAATAAATGACAAACACCATGAGCCTAAGCGGAGTCTGTATATATATTTGCGACTTGACCTTTAGCTAACTGACATGCTGCAGTAAGAGCTTTCAATTCAGCCAACTGAGCAGAACACGGTTGCTTACAATGCTGTGAAATTACCGTCACAAAGTCCTCATTCTGTCTTCTCACCACTGAAAACCCTGCATGATTACCCAAATAGTCTCTGAAACAAGAACCATCCACAAGATATTCAACATCTGTTTCTGGAATAGGTGAGGACTCTAAGTCAGGTCGAAGTTGAGTAAAAGCCAGTGAGTTTGCTACACAATCATGAGGCTGTCCTTCATGTTCTAAAGGAACCATGTCAGCTGGATTTACTGTTGTGCAGTGCTTAATAGTGATGTCTGGGTAAGTCAAAAAAGATGAATAGGTTAAGCACCTAGCCTGAGTTAAAAAAAAATCTCCCTTGTTCTAATAATTCCACTCCATTGTGATGTATATAAATAATCACTGGATAACCCATAGTCACAGTAGATGCTTTTTCATATGCATAGTATAAAGCAGATAACACGGAGGATATCCTTGTGCTACACTGTCCAGTTTGGGGCTGTAATATGCAATAGGCTGTTTCTTTCTACCACTGCATATTTCCTGCATTAGCACTGCTGATGCATATCCATCTGCTTTGTTAGCTACATACAGATGAAATGGTTTAGTATAATCTGGAGTGGCTAAAGCTGATGCAACCTGAAGCTCCATTTTCAATGATTCAAAAGCTAACAGTGCTTCAGTGTTCCACACTAATGGTGAATGCAAATTCTGATGCCCTGCTTGCTTCATGATTGCTCTCAAAGGTGCAGTTTTAATTGCATAGTCCTCTATCCAGTCAGAACTAAATCCTGTCATTCCTAAAAAGGTCATCATTTGCCCTACTGTCTGTGGTAGTGGCGCTTTACTGATACCCTCTAGCTGGGCTGGAGCAATTGCCTTAGTTCTGTATGCAATTAGTCTCCCTAAATACTCAACTTGTGGCTGACAGTACTGTAGCTTAATTTTAGATGCCTTATGTCCTCCCAGGGCTAATTTAGTAAGTACCTTAATGGAATCTGTGTGGCATTGTTCCAAGAAGTCGGAGCAAATCAGCAGCTCATCTGCGTATTGCAGCAATATGCTATCTATCATAAGATCTTCCAAATCGAACACATGTGGTGAGTGTTTGAAACCTTGGGGAAGTCTTGTATACGTGTATTGCTTCCCAGCATATGTGAAGGCAAATAAATGTCTACTTTCTTCAACCAGAGGAACACTAAAAAAGGCAGAGCAAAGACCAATTACAGTAAAATATTTGGCATCAGGAGGAACATTAGTCAGCAATGTGTGAGGGTTGGGAACTTCTGCTGGCCAATCTTCTACCACCTCATTAACTGCTCGCAAATCATGCACTAAACGCCATTTTGATTTATCAGCTTTAATAATGGGCAATATTGGGGTATTACAATAACTCATTGTCTCAACTAGGACTCCAGCCTGGACCAATCCCTCAATAGTTTGCTTAATGCCTGCCTCTGCTTCAGGACGCAGTGGATATTGTTGCTTTCTAGGTAACTGAGCACCTGATTTAATTCTAATTCTGACTGGGCTAGCAGACTTCACTAGACCTACATCAGTATCATGTTGGGACCACAAGTTAACTGGTACCTGTTTTTCCATTTGTCTCAACAATTCAGCTGTCTTGGACTCTGAGTTGCCTGCCTCACTCATGGACATCTGTGCTTTTTCAGTGATCACCACCACCTGTGGAATTCCTGTCATGAGAGTAGTACACAAAATCTTAATATATGACTTATCTTTTGAAAGAAAAACTAAGGGATGTTCTGTAGCATCCCATTTACTTCTTTCTGCTTTTAAGTCTTTTGATTCCCAGCTTCTTCCCACATAAAGAGTGACATGGGGAACAGAATTAGGGACCTGAAACCACTTGTCAATAAAATCATCATTAATACACAAGGATCTATTTGCATAGCAGCTCCCTGTTTCCCTATGATTATGCATCTAGACACCAAGGGAACTTTTTGACCCTCTGTTTCTTTAAACCACATTTTTTCAAGTTCTGGGTCACGTGATGAATCATAAAACATTGTACAATGATACTCAGACTTAGGCATTGTTGCCCCTGGGATCTGCGCTTCAATAAATTTTCCCCACTTACTAATTACTAAATTTACTTCACTACTTACCTGTCCTAACCAATACACATTAGCTTTTGGCTCAGAAAGCACCATTTGAGTTTTTAGCCCTGTTGTATCTACATAAACTCCTTCTGGAGAACACCAGATTTGGAGTCCAAGTTTACACAATGCATCTCTTCCCGACAAATTAACAGGAGTTTGTTCTGATACTAAAATAGGCAAGGTCGCCTTTTTATCTTTAGTCTGCAGACTAACTGGAGCTGTCATTGGAATTAGCTGCATTTGTCCCGAGAATCCTACTGTCTTTGCAAATTTTCCAGACATGGGGAGGTGAGAGGCATAATTTGGACTTACACAAGTGTAAGAGGCTCCAGTGTCTACCATCATGGGTGTTAACTTGCCCTCTATTTTAACCTGCAGCATAGGTTCTTGATCAGCAGCAGTTGTTAGAATTGGAAGCTGACCCTCACCAGTAGGATTCTCTGGGCACCCCTAGTACCCCTGATTAGGCCCAAGGGTTCACTGGGCCTTGTGGAGATTGTCGATAAGACTGGACCCAACCATCCCCTTCACCACCAGGTTGCTGTTGCCATGGGTTGGTGGGGCAATCATGCCTGTTATGTCCAGGTTGTCCACATCCCCAACATATTCCTCGAGGATCAGAAGTGAGTCCTCCTCTTCCTCTTCCTCTTGGTGGTGGCCTTCTTTGCCAGTTCATGTTATTTGGCTGCTGGTAGACATTAATAATCGGCACTGCAGGCTGTTGTGGAACTATGGGAGCAGCTGGCACAGCTGGCACACTTTGCTGGACAGTAGGTGGTGGAGGTGGTGGTGGTGCATTCAAAGGAGCCATCACTGCTGATGAGACTTCCTCCACTTGGTCTTTGTCTTTATCTTTGTCTTTCACAGGCGCTTGGACCTTTTTCTTATTTTTGTTTGTCAGCTCTTCAAGCTGCAGTTGTGCCAGTTTTCTTTGAAGTTCTCTTTCTTGATTCTTAAGCTTTTGTTCATTCCTTCTGTATTGTTCAACTGCATGAGTCACATGGTCACAGAATTCCTTGTGCGGTTTCGAATGTAGGCCAACCACATCTTCTAGCTTAGCTTTAGGGTAGTATATAAATGAAGCTCTAAAAGTTAATACATGAGGTGATTTAAGGTCACTTTTCAATACCGTTGCATAGATACTGATTGATATAATATTGATTAACAAATGATATTGATATAGATAACAGGAAATTCCTCCATACTGGAAGGCATAGTTTGCACTGTACTGTGATGTTGTTTCCATTTTCTCTTTACAGACAAAATAATTTAGAAATTTCCACGACTGTAATGCATTTTTTCCAGCGGGCATCATCGTACTAAACACCGTTTCAGTGTGCCACTAGAGCAGAATGATTAGAGATTAGCCTATATTAAGTCACTAGAACCATAGTTAATGGGGGATGCATTGTATGTCAGGCCACTGCCAGGAATTGCATCCTCTCTTATATTTGGCTCGATATGCATTATATGCATTAAACTCACACTGACTTATTTTAGTCCAAAATATAACCTATATAGTATTTTATGTTGCCACTGAATTGTATCCTCTCTTAAATTTGGCTAGACTGTTCATGCATTAATGAAATTCTCTTGTGATAAACATAAAAGACAAGAAAACAGCTACATACATATGTCAAGGTACAAACCTGCATATTATTGTTGCCAGCTTTGTATGAGGCCGTGCTACACGGTCGGCAGCCAGCAGAGGGTGGCAGCGGCGCACAGTGAGAGCGGCCTGGCTGATCTGGATTACCTGTACCTGCCACGCACCATACACCCCTCTCTTTGGGGGACCATTGAGACTTTATTTATTTTACTTTATTCATATTTACACATATGTAGATGTGTTGTACTTTAAAGGTTATTATGGGTGAGTGGTGGGTGTAGGACATAACAGACAGGACAGTAGACATGACATGGACATGATACTTATCAGGACGGTGGGTGGAGTGGGGTATGGGGAGGATGTGCAAATAGTAGTTGTTGGAATGTCGGTTGAATTAATTAGCAAGTATAACACCGACTTTATTTTCTGTGAATGTTGCTTGTATGTGTGTGTAATTTAGCTGTGTGTGTTTGTGAATATTATGCTTTAGCTGTGTAGTATGGCTTTGGTTATGTGGTATGTCTGTAGGGACTGTATTGTTAGCTATTGCGAAGTGAGTCCCTAGTGTATGTTGGTGATAATTGGTGCCAGACAGAGTTAAACTTGGTAGTTTTATTTTTGACTGAGGCAGATTTTCCATTGTTATGTAGTCAATTTCTAGGTTTTTCCAATGTGTGATATTAATGTTATTCTTTGATTTCCAGGTTGTTAGTATGGTTTTCTTGGTGATGGTTAGTTCTATAAGAAGAACTGTTGTGTTTTCCTTTATGATGTTGATCCCGGATGTATCCCCAAGTAAGCAGAGTGAAGGGGATAGTGGGATGGTGTGATTTAGAAAATGAAATATTTCCTTAGTGATTTGTTTCCAGAAGTGCTTACCTGGAGTGCAGTCCCATATGGCATGTACTGTATGTAATCTTCTGGTGTATTTTGTGAGCACTGCGTGCATATGTCAGATTCCCAATTTTATGCATCCAATGACCTGTGTAGTGAGTTCTATAGATTATTTTGTATTGTATCAGGTGCAGACTAGTGTTGTTAGCTATGTAGAACATGTTATGTAAGATTTGTCTTAAAAATCTCCTCTGGGTCATCTTCCCATTTTTATATGGTATGGAAATTCTAGGGTTGGATTTTGATATTATATTGGTGCTGTAGAAATTCAAAGAAATGTTTATTTTCTAGTCCATGCTTCTCGGCTAGATATGGAAATCATGTAAATGTGTTTTGACATATGTGTTTAAGGTGTGTAATGCCTTTTTCTACCCATGTAGAGATGTTTATCTTCATGAGTAGTTGGGGTTGTGCCATATGGTAGTTCAGGTTCAGGTAGTTGAAGTGGTGAATTTATAGCTTCATAAAAATTTTAACCAAGCTGTTAAAGTTGCTGTAATTGTTGGGCTTTGGAAGCAGGAGTGGCATTTGATATCTGTGCTGATGAATGGTAGATCCGAGATTCTGATTTCTTGCATAGTGTTTGTTCAGTATCTAGCCATATCTCATTTATATCCAACTGGGTTTTATCCATTTCATTATATATTGGAGTTGGTTATTGAGATAATATTGTTAGTTTGAAACAGGGAGGTTGAGCTGGGATCGTTGAAATTATTTATAAGCAAGCAGGAGTTTTCACACTGCAGTTGGGTCCACAATGAAAAGCTTCATCTTATGGTAGATATTCTGATCTGCCTGATAAATTCTAACTGACCTAACCATCACTTGAATACTTGAAATAATTATTCTAAGGCCATAGCAATACTTTTTAAAAACTTCCTGGTTTTACTGCTGAGTCACATGGTGATCTTTTAAGTATCAGTCACACACTCTTGTATCCATATCCATGCCATGTCTACAAGGGCTCTAGGGTTTGTCTTTCAGTCTTTACCTGATTCCAACAATGGCCATTATTCGAATACTGGTTCTTATTTTAAATAGCAGAAAGCTTCAATGAAACTGGTGTTGCTGGTGTAAATAGTTTAAGCATAACAAATTATTTTTAAAATCTTTTATACACTGTGCAAAATTAAACAATTAAACATAAATTAAAAACAAATAAAACATTATTATATATTATACACATTTTAGACACAAAATGACTTTAAACACACACTGGACTTTGGTAATCCTTTTCCTATGGAGGCTTCTGGACACATTTACGTAACCTCTGACTTGTTCATTAGGGATAAATTCATAAATTTAAAATTTATATCCTGAATTAATATATTTCTGTAAAGCTGTTTTATGACAATATCCAATGTCCAAAGTGCTCTACAAATAATGAATTGAGTGAATTGAATGATACTACCTCTCACAAATGTCACAGCAAATCTAAAAAACAAAATAACAAACAAAGAAAAAAAAGAATCTTTAGAATCTATTTGAAGGGTACCTAAATATGGGCTTCATAACAAAGTCGTAGCCATTACATTAAACTTCTATAAAACAGTGTAAAATGCTTTATGAAAGGCTTATGTCAAAACTTATTAGGTGACATTATAGGTTTTATGCAATATGCAACATAGAAATGGAATGTCACAGAAATGGGCTCCAGTTCATAACACATTCATAATTAAGCAGCATTAGATACTAAGGTCTATGTCAACTCCTGTTAAGTGACATTATAGTTTTATAGTGGAGACAAAAGGCCTCTCATGATTGATAGACAGTTAGATAATATAGATAACACACGAGCACTTATGAGCTTTGGAATGTCTTGAATTAAGTATATTTTAACTTATCTTTCTTGCACAGTTTAATTTATGTTGGAATAGGATGCCTCTGGAGGTCTATAACTTTTATGAACTTAAGAAGCACGCAATCACTGAACACTTTATTAGAAACACTATACTAATACTGGGTAGGGCCTCCCTTCATCTCACCCAATTCCTGCAGATTTTTCATGTGCACTTTCATGCTCCAATTCTCCCGTTCTACCGCAAAGGTGTTCTACTAGATTCAGATTTGGTGACTGGGAAGGCCACTGAAAAAGATTGAACTCAGTGTCATGTTCATGAAACCAGTTTGAGATGACTTTTGCTTTGTGACATGGTGCATTATCATTCTGGAAGTAGCCATTAGAAGATGGGTAAATTGTGGGCATGAAGGTATGCACATGGTCAGCATCAATACTCAAATAGATTGTGGCATTCAAGTGATGATTGATGGGTATAAACAGGCATCAACAATCATGACACAGTAAAAATCACTGAGATTACATTTTTTTCCCATTCTGATGGTTGATGTGAACATTACCTGCAGCTGCTTGCCTGTATCTGCATGATTTTATATACTGCACTGCTGCCACACGATTGGCTGATTAGATAATTGCATGAATGAGTAGGTGTACAGGTGTTCCTAATAAAGTGCTCAGTGAGTGTGTATGCCAACATTATGAATGATTGTGATGCCCTTAAACTAAAGTGACATTTTCCATTCATTACACAATCATGAAGCACTATTCCCATGTAATATGTGATGAATGTAATAAGTGCTGTATGCCATGATGTGATGTATGAATGATTTATATGCACTCAAACTAAAGTGATATATTTTGATAAGGGATTTATTTGTAATGGTTGAATTTTACATGCCTTTTTAGTTTTGCATGTCTTAGTTATAGACAATGAAAAATTATTTTTACATAAAATTATGATTATAAAAGGTCCATACATTTAAACTCTGACTGTAGCTCCCCTCTACTACAATATGGCATAGCTGTAGAATAACACTTATTCTAAGGCTTTTGACAACATAAAAAAATCACACAAATTCCACCAGGTGAGGGCAGACAGGACGAAGGAAGGCGGTAAGAGGAAAGGAGGAGGGCTGGCAGTATTTGTAAATGATCAATGGTGTAATACTAGGCATATCACTGTGAAGGAACAATTCTGCTGTAAGGATATTGAGCTGTTAGGCATTAGCTTGAGGCTGTACTATCTACCAAGGGAATTCTTGCAATTTTATCGCGGTGGCTGCGTCTGTTCCCCCCTCTGCTAACGCTGATGTGTCCTGTAATATTCTCCACTTGGTCATAAGCAGGCTACAGACACAGCACCCACAGGCCCTCTTTCTTATCTCTGGGGACTTCATGCCTCTCCTTCCCAAATGCTGCCCACTTTTAGTCAGTATGTCACCTGCCCTACCAGCGACAATAAAATACTGGAATTATTGTATGCCAACACCAATGAGGCATACAACTCTAGCTCACAGCCACCTCCCTTAGTCACTTCCACCATAACCCCATCCTCCACACCTTCTGTCACAACTCCACCCCCTACATCCACACCCTCCAGCACACAGTCCCTCTGCTCTAGCATGTCCCTCACTACAGACCAGGTGAGAGCTGCACTCAGGAAAATAAAGGCAAGGAAGGCTACTGTTCCTGATGGCATCAGTGCTAGGCTCCTCAAATCCTGTGCAGACCGGCTATGTGGGATAGTGGAGTTCATCTTCATCTTCACTATGAGCCTGAAACTTGGGGAGAGTGCCACAGCTGTGGAAAACATCCTGCATGGTTCCGGTGCCAAAGACACCATACCCCAAGGACTTCAACAGCTATAGGCCAGTGGCTCTGACATCCCACCTGTTGAAGACACTGGAGAGGCTGGTCCTTGTGCATCTCCGCCATCTGGTGAGCCCATCAATGGACCCTCTCCAGTTTGCATACCAGCCTGGCATTGGGGTGGATGATGCAGTCATCTTCCTCCTGCACAGGGCCCTCTCTCTCCTGGACAAGCCTGGGAGCACTGTGAGAATCATGTTTTTTTATTTTTCCAGTGCTTTCAACACTATACAGCCTGCGCTTCTAAGAGACAAGCTGGAACCCACAGGGGTGGACCAGCACCTTGCATCCTGGATGCTGGACTACCTTACCAACCGTCCACAGTATGTGAGGGCTCAGAACTGTGTGTCTGACATGGTAGCCTGCAGTACAGGGGCCCCTCAGGGAATGGTCCTGGCTCCATTCCTCTTCACATTCTATCCAGGGAATGATCATTCAGATAGTGGACTCATATAAGTACCTGGGTGTTCACCTCAACAATAAAATGGACTGGACAGACAATTCCACTACACTTTACAACAAAGGACAGAGCAGATTGTACCTGCTGAGGAGACTTAGGTCTTTTGGATTGCAGGGAGCACTTTGCAAGACTTTTTTTTGACTCTGTGGTGGCATCTGCTATCTTTTATGGGTTGTCTGGTGGGGCAGTGGCATCTCTGCTGTAGACAGGGAGAGACTGGATAAAATCATAAAGAGGGCCAGCTCTGTCGTGGGATGCACTCTTGACCCGTCCCAGACTCTGCTATTCAGCTCGACCAGCTAACATGCTATCGTGCAGACAGAGTTCTGGTCGAGGGAGGTAAGTCCCGCGGCGGCGGGCTTTATGTTTACATCAATGATGCTTGGTGCTGCTCACCCCTGGCAGAGTTCATGATTATTAAGTGCTCTCCGTTCTATCTACCCAGGGAATATACAGCCATACTGCTCATTGCTGTATACATCCCTCCCAGGTCCAGTAACAACAACAGGAGTGAGGCACTGTATGAACTATACCAGCACATCAATGAGCAGCAGCCAGCCCACCCTGATGCATTTCTCATCTTGGCTGGGGATTTCAACCATGCAGACCTAAAGAGTGTGTTTCCTAAAATATATCAACACATAGACTTTCCAACTAGGGGAAACAACATACTGGACTTTGTTTACACCACCCGGAGAGCAGCTTACAAGGCCCTTCCCCTCCCCAACCTTGATGCCTCAGACCACATCACTGTCATGCTAATGCCTGCATACAGACCGCTTCTTAAAGTTGCCAAAACAGTTTGCAAACAAATAATATTGTGGCCAGAGGGGTCTTCAGAGGCTCTTCAGGACTGTTTCAGCACCACAGACTGGAATATGTTTAAGCAAGCTGCCACATACCACTGACCTCCAGGAGTACATAGAGACTGTCACTGCCTACATCACCAAGTGTATTGATGATGTAACGGTCACCAAGACCATCACTGTTCGGGCCGATCAGAAGCTGTGGCTGACAGGCGAGGTCTACAGGCTTGTAACGCTGCCTCCAGAACTGGAGATGAGGTGGGCCTGAGGACAGCTAGGGCCCGAGGCATCAGAGAGGCTAAGAGACAGCACTCCAGGAGGATAATTCATCGTTTTAGCAACAGCAGAGACACTCGGAGCCTGTGGTGGGGGATACAGACCCTTACGGACTACAAGCCTCCACCACAGACCTGCGACAGGACCATCTCCCTGCTGAACGAGCTGAACGCCGTCTTTGTTCGCTTTGAGGCACAAAACAGCACCACTGCACAGAAGACTCCACCTCCTCCTGGTGACCAGGTGATGACACTGTCCCCACACAGCGTAAGGAGATCCCTCAGCAGGATCAACGCATGCAAAGCTCCGGGTCCTGACAACATACCTGGTCGTGTACTGAGAGACTGTGCAGTGGAACTCACTGATGTCTTCACAGACATATCACAGACACATAACATCTCGCTTAGTCAGGCTGTTGTTCCCACATGCTTCAAAGCCACCACCATCATTCCAGTCCCGCAGAAGTCGTCCCCGTCCTGCTTCAATGACTACCGTTCAGTTGCCCTTACTCCTATCCTAATGAAGTGCTTTGAACGACTAGTCATGCACCACATCAAGTCTTTCCTCCTCCCCTCCCTTGACCCCTTTCAGTTTGCATATCGGTCCAACCGCTCGACCGATGACACCATTACCACTGCTCTCCACTCAGCCCTCATACATTTGGACAAAAAAGACCCATACGTTAGAATGCTGTTCATAGATTTTAGTTCAGCATTCAACAGAATCATCCCTCAACAGCTCATTCACAAATTGGTCCAGCTGGGACTCAACACCTCGCTGTGCAACTGGCTGTTGGACTTCCTGACTGGGAGACCTCAAGCAGCATGGGTCGGCGACAACACATCCAGCACCATCACATTGAACACAGGGGCCCCTCAAGGTTGGGTGCTGAGCACATCACAGAAAACCTCTCCTGGACTTACAACACTGCATCACTTGTCAAGAAATCACAGCAGCCAACAGAACTCTCTTCAGTTTGCGCAGGAAGTAGAGATACTTCCTGTGCAAACTGAAGAGAGTTCTGTTAGAGATAAACAGAACTTTTATTTGCGAGTTAAACTCCACACACGCTGAAGAGCTTCGGAGCTTGGGATTACTCCGCCGGCCTACTACATCACCAACCTCGACTTCTGCACTCCCTCCGCTGAGGAGACATGAGAGGAAGCAGAAGAGGGGAAAGCGCGGAGGCATCCGAGCTAGGCTAGTGGCTAGCCCACACAAGCCGGCTATTCCAACCATCCTGCTCGCCAACGTACTCTCTCTTGACAATAAAATGGACCACATACGGCTACTGAGAACTGCTCAATGAACTGTCAAAGATTGTTGTGTCCTTATATTTACAGAAACGTGGCTCAACGACAATATTCCTGACTCCGCCATTCAGCTGGATCAGCTAACATGCTACCAAGCAGACCAAGCGGCCGAGAGCGGTAAGACCCGCGGTGGCGGGGTCTGTGTTTACATCAATGATGCTTGGTGTCGTGATACTGTGGTAGTCTGCAGACACTACTCTCCCCTTGTGGAGTTTATAATCGTCAAGTGCCGAGGTTCTACATTCCGAGGGAGTTTACAGTGATTTTGCTGGTCGCTGTTTACATTCCACCCAGCCCTAACAACAACGATAGGAACGAGGCACTCAGCGCACTGGACCATGCCGTCAGTGAGCAACAGACAACACACCTGGATGGATTTCTCATCCTGGCCGGAGATTTTAACCACGCAGACCCTAGATCAGTGTTACCAAAATTATATCAGCACATTGATTGTCCAACACGGGGAAACAATATTTTGGATGTGGTTTACATCCTCCCCCCTTCCCCCCTAGGCCTTTCTGACCACACTACTGTTATGCTAATACCAGCATACAGACCTGGCAAGGGTGAAAGTCACCAAACCAGCTCAAAGACAGGTTCGTGTATGGCCAGTAATAATTCAAGTCTGTTTTGCCACCACAGACTGGGACCTGTTTAAACAGACAGCCACCTACAACCAGCACACTGACATTCAGGAATATACTGAGACAGTTGTTACGAACCCCTATTTAAATTAGCCGGAAAGGGGAACGTAACACAAAGAGGGACGCGTGAATCCTAAATATCATGCAAAAAAAACCATTTATTTAAACAACAAACCTAAACATAACACCTTTGTGTTATGTTGTTATGTAATCAAACCATGGTATTTAGGATTCACGCGTCCCTCTTTGTGTTACGTTCCCCTTTCCGGCTAATTTAAATAGGGGTTCGTAACAACTGTCTCAGTATATTCCTGAATGTCAGTGTGCTGGTTGTAGGTGGCTGTCTGTTTAACACGTATCAAACAAAAAAAAAGAAAGACAAACGTTCCTAAAAGAACTTTTGAAAGATGAAAACCACAATCAAACCATGGAACAACTCCAAAATATAGGAACAACAAAGATTAATCAACCAAAATTAAAAAAGAAAAATAAGGATATTAAAACTTGTTTGCTGGTGGATCTCCTTCCCCCCTGCCATGCTCCGCTTCAGCGTCCTTAATAGTTAATCAACACTCATGCCATGAGACGCAGGTGCCCGAAGGCGGACCTAAACAATCAGACTCAAAGAGAAAGATTAGGAGAGACATGACGTCACACGAAGGCGAACACACATTCAAGGCATAGGCCGTAACACAGTCACTGCCCACATCACCAAATGCATTGATGATGTAACTGTAACCAGGACCATCACCACCCGTGCAAATCAGAAGCCATGGCTGACAGGAGAGGTCCATAACCTGCTGAAGGCATGAAATGCTGCCTTTAGGGCCGGCAATGACGATGACCTGAGAACAACTAGGGCCAACCTGTCCCGTGGCATCAAAAAGGCCAAAAGACAATACGCCAGGAGGATCACCCACAACTTTAAAGACAGCAGAGACACAAGGAGCCTGTGGCAGGGAATCCAAACCATCACTGACTACAAACGCCCACCACAGACCTGCGATAATGACATCTCTCTGCTAAATGAACTCAATAATTTCTTTGCACGTTTTGAAGCACACAACACCACGCCTGCACAAAAGACTCCACCTTCTCTTGACGACCAGGTTCTGTGAATTTCTCCAGCCAGCATGAAGAGATCCTTCTCTAAGATCAATGCCTGGAAAGCAGCTGGTCCAGACAACATACCAGGTTGGGTGCTGAAGGACTGGGCAGAAGAGCTCAAAGATGTCATCACAGACATCTTCAACATTTCCCTGAGCCAGGCTGTTGTCCCCACATGCTTCAAAACTACCACAATTATACCAGTCCCTAAGAAACCATCCCCATCCAGCTTTAATGACTACCGACCTGTTGCTCTGACCCCCATTGTCATGAAGTGCTTTGAGCGGATAGTCATGCAACACATCAAAGCCATCATCCCCCCCTCTCTTGACCCCTTCCAGTTCGCATATCAGGCCAGCTGTTCCACCGATGATGCAATCTCCACTGCTCTCCACTCAGCTCTCTCTCACTTGCAAACAAAAGACAGTTATGTGAGAATGCTGTTTCTGGATTTCAGTTCTGTATTTAACACCATCATCCCACAGCAATTAATACAGAAACTGGACCGGTTTGGCATTCTTGGTGTGTCTCTCTTTTATATTTTTATACTTAAATATTTTTTTTATTTTTTATATCTTTATATCTGCTGCTGTAACAATGCAAATTTCCCCATTGGGGGACGAATAAAGGATTATCTTATCTTATCTTATCTTAGATCACTTGGTCCATATACCCCCTGCAGAAGGGTGGCATCCCGCCGCCCCATGAGCAGCAAGTTAAGCATGATTGAGTCGGGATCTGCGATATCCGAGGACGCATATCCCAAGGGTTCGTGTTGATAATGCCCTTGACTTCGATTAATAAAGTCCTTGGCACCTCTTCAGGAAGTATCAGGTCTTTTAGGTAGGTATCAGGAAGGTATCATGAAGGTCTTTTAGGACTACTTGAAGGGTATCAGGGAGGTCTTTTAGGACTACTTGGAGGGAGGCCTTAGTGGATTTTATTTCTCTTTCCCATGCTCCACCAAAGTGAGGAGCATGTGATGGGTTGTATTTGAAGTCAATACATCTTGTTCTTGCACACAGTATCTTAACACAGCACAACAGGGAAACAAAGGACCCAACTGACTCTGAATCTGAAGACATGTTGATTGAGGCCAGGTCTCTGAGAAAAAAAAACTTACTTGAACCATACCAAGAAGAACTTACAGTAGTGTTTCTTTATCCTGCTCCTGGGGATCCACAATATCCACACAATGTTTCTTGGAGTTACCTTGTTAAATTTGGTTATCTGGCACACTAGCTAAGCTAACTTTGCCCATTGCAGTAACTTGCAAAAGCAAGATACTTATTTGAACTATCTTTCTATAATCAAGAAAAAAACTCCCAATGTTCTCTCATAAAACAAAAAGCAACAACTATCTTGCAATAGAATATTGGAAATAGGTAAATATTGTAAATATTTCCAATTATTGCCCCCTAGATCGTGTCCTTGTCTCCCTTCTGCGTAATGACCCATGGGGTGGTCACTATATCCAGCGCACAGGACAGAGATGCTGCCAGAAGATTTTTTTTTTAAGCATTTTATACGTCACACAACAGTCATTGAAAATCTTGTGGGGGAAAAAAATAGGAGGATATTTCACATTAAAGACAATTTTATACATATTATGTCACCAAACAGAGTCTTCCAGGCCAGGTGTTTAAATTTGGCTAAACAAAATGACTAATTTAAAAAATATATATTTTTAAAGGCAATGCATTTTTCAAATAGAAGATAGATAAAGTGGATTCAGTACAGAGGTCTCCTGAAATCAGATATAAAATGTGAAATCTGCCAACAACATATGAGGATAAATGCTGCAGCGTGGATGGATTGCGCTGATAATTATTGCCTGCTATAGTCAATTAAATTTATACCTAGCTAGTATTTATACCTAGGCTAGCCTGTCTAGGTCTACATGTTTAGACCTAACATATGATAAGTAAAGTACTCTTGCTATCTAATTCGTAAATCATTTATTATTTTCATGGGGTGTTATGCCAGGTTGCACAAAAAGTAAATCTGTCAGTGAGACACTGCTCAATTTGTCAGAAATCTCACTCAATTCTAGATGCAGTTCATTTACAGGCAATGGTTGGGATTTTTTAAATAACATGTATATTTGCACTACTGCAATTTTATGATGTAAGCCTTAAGATTTTAATCATTAGGTTTTCACAGGGACTTCAGCTTCGTCATTTGGACATGGTTAGTGAGGGAATAGCTCAAAGCTCTGCTACTTTGACCGGAATGGCAAAGATCATGAGAAGGTTATCTAAGTTTAAGTCTGTAAGGAAGCTAGCTTTGTTAATGGGAGATCTGCCAACAAAGTATGAGACTGGAGAAATGCTAAAACCAAGAAGTGAAATTTATTGCTCAACTGGTGTTGGTGATTGTGTTTTCAAAACAACTGAAGCACCTTTGCTAAGTCAATTGAATTAATAATTTTTTTTAATGTCCTCAAACAAAAGTGGTGATAGGTTTTATAAGTTTAATTACCTTGTTATTGTGGTATTATTTCCTGTTTTTCCTTGATTATATCTGGTTTTGTAACATATTCTGACTTTATTGTTAATGGATACATGATTTATTAATTTTAAAATCAATTCAATTTAATGTGATTTATGTAACTGTCTTTGTTCACTTCTGATGAACACGTGTCTGTTCCTTGGGTCATAATGTTCTGTCCTTGCCTATGTTTTTCTTCTATCTTAGCCTTGGACATTATCTCTTTGGTCTTGCAGGTGCCTTCTTGCACGTACACATCAGTATAAAAAGCCTGATGTGTCCAGCTTTTGTTTAGACTATAGAATGCCCAGGTTGGCTTCATGCATGCAGTAAACCATCTCTTTTTATTGTAACCTGGGTCTTGGTCTCCTGATTCTTCAGTCATCCTTCTCCTCAGGAAACTGCAATGTTTTGATGGTCATCAAGAAAGATTTACAACATTATGAATCCCTAAGTATACCCACTGTAAATTCTCTTAGTTAGTAAATGTGTGCTAACAGAATAAATAATTTTCATGCTCTCAAGTTGAAGAAATTTTGGATTCAGGACAATGTTATAAATCACTATATTCCCTTATAATGTGTACATTGTACAACTTTACTTATTTAAAAAGCATGAAAGCATGTATGTCAACACAACTGAAATTCCATTTCCTTTCCCACATACTAAGATTCTGTATTTTTTTAATGTACTTAGTGTAACAAATCAAACCAAGCGATGTTATAATAGTCTCAAAAATTCAAGTTACAAAATACATCTTATCTATATCAAAACAAGCCATAAAATATGTATTTTATGTATTATATTTATTAATTTATTTACTTACTGACTTACTTACTTATTAATACCACCTGCCTAATATTGTGTAGATCCCCCTTGTGCCACTGAAAAAGCTCTGACCCATCGAGGCATGGACTCCACTGACCTCTGAAGGTGTGCTGTGGTATCTGGCACCAAGACATTAGCAGCAGATCCTATAAGTCCTGTAAGTTGCGAGGTGGGGCCTCCATGGATCAGACTTGTTTGCCCAGCACTTCCCATAGATGCTCGATTGGATTGAGATCTGGGGAATTTTTGCAGTGTGGCAGGGCGCATTATCCTGCTGAAAGAGGCCATTGTCATGAATACTATCGCCATGAAGGGGTGTACTTGGTCTGCAGCAATGTTTAGGTAGGTAGTACATGTCAAAGTACAGTAACATCTACATGAATGCCAGGACCCAAGGTTTCCCAGAAGAACATTGCCCAGAGCATCACACTGCCTCTGCCGTTTGGCCCTTGTAAAAGTTGTTCAGATCCTTACGCTTGCCCATTTTCCTGCTTCCAACTCATCAACTTCAAGAGCTGACTGTTCACTTGCTGACTGTTCACAGTGCCTTGACAGGTGCCACTGTAACGAGATAATCAATGTTATTCACTTTACCTGTCAGTGATTTTAATGTTATTGTTGATTGGTGTATATTATATAATAACATATAATATGTATATTATATAATAACAAAACAACTAGCAAGGCAAAATATTGACTTCAGATACAACCCATCACATGCTCCTCACTTTGGCGGAGCATGGGAAAGAGAAATAAAATCCACCAAGGCTTCCCTCCAAGTAGTCCTAAAAGACCTGAGACTTCCTGACGAGGTACAATGAACTTTATTTATTGAAGCTGAGGGCATTATCAACTCAAACCCTTGGGATATGCGCCCTCGGATATTGCAGATCCCAATTCAATCATGCCTAACTTGCTGCTCATGGGGCAGCGGGCTGCCTCCCTTCTAAATGGGGTATATGGACCAAGTGATCTATTGGGACATCGGTGCTCTACTGACACAGCCAAATGACAGCCAATCACTTCCGGGGCCAGTTTATTTGGAAACACTTACCCAGTTTGCAGACGTGTCAAAAATCGCAAAACTCTCCTCCCAACCTTGTAAAGAGACAAGTAGTTATGGTTGTTGATACTCAACTACCATGAGCTTTGTGGACTGTAGGACATTGGTATACAAAGTACTCTAGGTTACATAACTTCACCAGCAGGTGGCAGTATTGGAATGGCTATAACTAAGTAGCTTGTTGTCTAAGTGCACCTGACAGTGTTAATATCATTTTCTTTGCCAGTACTTGCTTGGCATCATGTGGATCTCGCTCTTTGTGATCACTGCTTTCTTGTTCAGTGTTGTGTGTTGCTGACAAAAAACATAACACTCCTAAATTATCCCTGAATGATCACAAGCTTGTACTTCTCATCGACCAGATTAAATGTTTTGTTCTTTGGCTATATGGAGTCTAGCACCTCTTTTGGCGCTAGTACATCATTCAAACTACCTGAAATGAAATGGTCTCTTCCAGAGATAATACGTTTTTACTGTTATGAGTTTGACTAATTTTAACAGATGCATATAGTAAGTAATCTGTTATTATTTTAGGTTAGAAAGATTAGAAAAATTGCATTTATACCCTACTGGTTTTATCGTACTAATATATTTGATTCACAGTTTCATTTAGCATGTTTTGTCAATACTCCATTCTTTCACACTAGGCCACTCGCAACTGGGTTAGCTGGTACTGGTGAAAAGGAGGTTTCCCACAAATATTACAATATATTACAACTGAAATGGCTTTCAAATACAACAATGATGATGGTAATTCATCTCTCTTTCCAGTGAAATCTAAAGGTTTTTCTGACCACAAACTACAGTTGAGGCCAAAAGTTTACACTTAGGTTAAAGAGATTTAATCCCAGTTTTTAACAACTCCACATAACATACAATACTTTTTGGCAAGTTAATTAGAGCAACTACTTTGTTCAACTCAGGTGTAGTATTAAAATAATTGATTAGAGACAGCTTTATTTCAGCTTTAATTAAGAGTATCAGAATTCCAGTGGGTCAAAATGTACATATACTAAGCTGATTGTCTCTTTAAACATTTCTGCAAGACTCCAGAAATTGATATATTGCCTCTTAGTAGCTTCTAACTGGCCAACTGTCATAATTAGGAATTAATTGGGAGTGCACCTGTGACTGTAAAAAAAACTTCCCTTTAGAGCCAGTGCCTTTTTGCCCTTGATACCACAGGAATATCCAAGTAACATAGCCAAGACTTCAGAAAGTCTAGAGAGTCTTATATTGCTATCGCCTGACAGGCTGTCATGCATGGAAGAAGCCCCTCTTTGAAGACTGGCATAAAAAAGACAAGCTCAAATTTGCATGTGAGCACCATGAAAAAGCCCTTATCCTGGGGCGTCTAATCTTGAAGTCAAGTCAAGTCAAGTGGAGTTTATTGTCATTCAACCATATACAAGCAATTAGTACATAGTGAAACAAAACAACGTTTCTCAAGGACCAAGGTGCTACATAAGACAAACACAGAACAACACAGACCTACAAGAGACTACATAAATTTACATAAGTGCACAAGTGCAAACATGTGCAGACAGCACAAGACAGTACAATGACTACTGGGACAGACAATGGGCACAGTAAGTCCCAGTGCAGCGCCGACCAGTACACAGTTCTGTTTAAAAGTGAATCCAGTGACAATAGTGCAAATAATACAACATAAGTTGCATAAGAACATAAGAAGTAGCAGCCTATGTACAGTATAATAAATATTGTAGCAGCCTAATGTAATGTGCATTCTTATCCAAATGGGCAGAAGGGGGTGCAGATTTTCATTCCAACCAAGCAGAAGCCACACCTCATAGTCTATTAAAAGCCAAGATCAGCTGGTGGTTAAATGTTTTTAAAAATTTAACCGAAAAGCAGTGTCTACATATCCATCATCCACACATTAATGCATGTTTGTTTTAATATCAGATTTACTTTTTTATTAGCAAAAAGTAATTTATTGTCAATTAACTTTTTTATTAGCAAAATATTGCTCTGCCTAACCATAATGTTACTAAATAAAAATAAATTTTTTGGCCCTTTTTTAGATTTATATACAAAAGATGCATTAAAATTATTTTGTGAGGAGTAGACAAATTCTCATAAAATGTCCAAATTCTCACATTTTAATTGTAGGGACATTTGGTTCTCACAAATGTCTAAAAGCATTCCCACACATAGACACACGGCTGCACCTTACTTTACTGCTTCAATACTTCATTATATGCTTGGTACAGTGCTAAGATGTTGACCTGTTTCTTGTGAGCTGTCTAGCAATCAAAGTTTTCTCATCAGATTACAGCTGACCTAGAGATATGACTCACCCCTCCCTGTAGTGTTTGAATCACAGTTTGCCTTCTTTGGTCTTTTACTCGAGCATTTGTTTGTCAGCAAGGTGTTACTTTCTTTGTCCTGTCCTCCCCAGCCAGCAGACACCAGATGAACAATGATTAATAATTTTGGCATCTCTCACCCAGAGAATTAGCATGCATAGAGGACACCATATGTCAGTATGTTATGTGTGATTGCTCCACTGAAGCTCAATTTGCACGACTGGGAGAAGTTTCATGCTTGTGGCTGCTCCTGCTGAGAGAAAGCCATGCTTAGCTTGTTGGCTATGACATAATGATATGATACCCAGACTCAAAATGGAACACAGGTGGCTGTGTCCCAAATGCTTTGGCGACAGGCCAGCTCTCAACTACACAGGTGGCTGCAGTGACCTTTTCAGTTGTTTGGTGAGCCACTAATTACAAAGACAAATAAATGAATGCAGTTTGTTCAGCTATGACTATTTGCAGTCCTAGCTAACAGTCCCCATTCTCTACCATGGTCCCTTGTTTGCTTGTTGACAGTCATATTGTAAAAAAAATCACTTGCAGTTTGCCTAATTTCTTTCTAACTAAACTGAACTATGATAGCAGCAGGCCTGGACTGGCCATCAGGAGATTTAGGACAAATCTCAGTGGCCTGGCTTGTCTTCATACCCGTTTAGATCCCCTTTTTTGCTCCACTCAGTTGAATTTGAGCTAATTGACACTATATGTATGTAAAACCTTTGCAAAAAAGTTTTGCAAATTAGTCATAGGGATTTCTGCTTATGATCAGAAAACTGGTGTCATATTACTCAGAAGTGTCTGATCCTGAAGAATCGACTGACATGTCTGCATAAAGACTCTCATTCCCAACTCCTCCCAACCCAGGCAATGCAAAAATTCTATATCTTATTCTCAGTCAATGTGACTTAAATGCATCTGCAGTGAGAATGTAGACTTTCTTCAAAAAAATTGAGGAAATTAGCACTTTTATAACAATTTTTTTATAATAATGGTTTATTTTTATATACAGATTTATATAAAAATGTAATAGATACAACAAGTGTTACGATTCCAGGGGTCCTGATTCTTTTATTTGTAACTTGGATCATATGCCTGGCCGCCATCCCCACTTGTAGGTGTTTGGGTTTCCCAGTCTTTCCTTTAATAGAACTGGCCAGGTCAGTCCTGGTTGCTTGCACTTCAAGCTGGTAGATAAGTGTTGTCTAGCTTGCAACTAATCATTGTCTGGTGACTACTGTGTGTAGTGATACCCGCTTAAAGGAGTACGGTGAAACTCCTAAACATTCTAGAAATCTTGTATTTTCTTCTAAATAAATTAGAGAGAGGACCATTTTCTTTGTAAAATTTTTTCTCCTGTTTTTGTTAGTTAAGGAGTGAGGGAAGTTGCTGTATTTCGTTTTAGTTTGTAAATAGGGTAGGTAGCTCCCTACAATTAAGTTAGATGGCTTTTGTCAATAATTTTCTTTCTTTCTCATGCATGTTATCTCATGTAAATAAGACAAGATATAAGATATATTTTATTGTCCCCTCGGGGAAATTTTTATTGGACTCAATGCTTTGAGTGGCAACATACACAATTGTACACACAGCATGTTCAATCACACATTCACATACATATGTCACATAAACTAATCAGCCATAACATTAAAACCACCTGCCTAATATTGTGTAGGTGCCCCTTGTGCCACCAAAACACCTCTGACACGTCAAGGCATGGACAACAATGCAGTATACCAACTGCAATGTATTTAAATGTATTATACAGTTTCTACAGTATATATGTTTCTACAGATCTGGGGAATTTGGAGGCCAAATCAACACCTTGAACTCTTTGTCATGTTCTTCAAACCATTCCTGATCAATTTTTGCAGTGTGGCAGGGCACATTATCCTGCTGAAAGAGGCTACTGCCATTAGGGAATACTGTTAACTTGAAGGGGTGCAACAATGTTTAGGTAGGTGGTACACGTCAAAGTAACATCTGCATGAATGCCAGGACCCAAACTTTCCAAGCAGAACATTGCTCAGAGCATTACACTGCCTCCGCCCGCTTGCCTTCATCCCATAGTGCCCCCTGGTGCCATCTCTTCCCCAGGTAAGTGATGCACTCGTACCTTGCCGTCCAAATGATTTAAAACAAAATGTGATTTATTAGACCAGGACACCTTTTTCCATTGCTCCATGGTCCAGTTCTGATGCTTATGCGCCCATTATAGGTGCATTTGGCAGTGGACAGGGGTCAGCATGGGCACTCTGAGTGGTCTGTGGCTACACAGCCCCATATGCAGCAAGCTGTGATGCACTGTGTGTTCTGACATCTTTCCATCATAGCCAGCATTAATGTTTTCAGCAATTTGTGCTACAGTAGCTTTTCTGTGGGACCAGACCAGATGGGCTAGCCTTTGCTCCCCACTCTCAGTGAACCTTGGGCACCACTGACCCTGTTGCCGGTTCCCCAGTTGTCCTTCCTTGGTCCTCTTCTGGTAGGTACTAACCAATGCGTGCTGGGAACACCCCATAAGAACTATCGTTTTGTTTGGTGCTTTGACCCAGTCATCTAGCCATCACAATTTGGGCCTTGTCTATTTTTCCGGCTTGCAACACATCACCTTCGAGAACTGACTGTTCACTTGGTGCCTGTTACAGTCAGGTAAATAAATATTTGGACAGTGATACAATTTTTGTAATTTTGCCTCTGTACACCACCACAATGGTTTCTAAATGAAGCAATAGAGATGTGATTGAAGTGTAGACTTCCGGCTTTAATTCAAGGGATTTTACAAAAACACTGCATTAATTGTTTAGGAACTACAGCAATTTTCATCATAGTCGCTCCATTTTCACAGGCTCAAAAGTAATTGGACAATTGACTGATATGCAGTTTCATGGCCAGATGTGGTCTGTTTCCTTGTTATTTAATGACAAATTAAGGAGCTAAAATAACAAAACTATTGCATTAACATTATTAATTTAGGATTTACAGCCATTTTTAGAGAGTCTGTCCATTTTCACAGGCGCAAAAGTAATAGACTGATAAGAAATTTCATGGCCAGGTGTGGCCAGGTATGGCCTGTTTCCTTATTATTTCATGACAAATTAAGGAGCTGAAATAAAAAAAATAACCATTTAGGAATTACAGCCATTTTTACAGAGTTTGTCCATTTTCACAGGGGCAAAAGTAATTGACTGATAAGCAGTTTCATGGCCAGTTGTGGCCTGTTTCCTCATTATTTCATGACAAATTAAGGAGATAAAAGGTCTGGAGTTGATTCCAATCATTGAATTTGCATTTGGGAGCTGTTCACAGGAACTCTCAATATGTGGTACAAAGAGGTGTCAGCGCAAGTGAAGGAGACCATCATTAGGCTGAAAAACAAAACAGACCTATCAAAGAGATAGCAGAAACTTTAGGAGTAGCCAAATCAATAATTTGGTACATTCTTGAAAAGATGGAATGCACTGCAGAGCTCAGCAACACCAAAAACACCTGGAAGACCATGGGAGACTAAACTAAATTGGATGATCGCAGAATTCTTTCCTTGGGGAAGAAAAACCCCTTCACAACATCTAGCCAGGTCAAGAACACTCTGGAGGAGGTAGGCATATCATTGTCAAAGTCTACAATCAAGAGATGCCTTCATGAATGTGAATACAGATGGTTTACCTCAAGATGCAAAACCACTGGTAACACTCAAGGACAGAAAGACCACATTAGACTTGGTAAAAAAAACTCTAAAAAAGCCTGCCCAGTTCTGGAACAATATTAACTTGTACCAGAATGATGGGAAGAGAAGAGTATGGAGAAGGAAAGGAAGGGCTCATGTTACAAAGAATACCACATCATCTGTCAAACATGGTGGAACAGTGTTATGGCATGGGCATTTATGGTTGCCGATGGAACTGGGTCACTGGTGTTTATTGATGATGTGACTGCTGATAGAAGTAGCAGGATGAATTCTGAAGCATACTTTCTGCTCAGATTCAGTCAAATGCTGTGAAACTGATAGGACGGTGCTTCACAGTACAAATGGACTAAAAACATACTGCAGAAGCAACCCAAGATCTTCTTAAGGCAATGAAATTAAACGTTCTTAAATATCTGATGACCTCAACCCAACTGAGCATGAAATTTCACTTACTGAAGACAAAACAGAAGACAGAAAGGCCCACAAACAAGCAGCAATGGAAGGTAGCTGCAGTAAAAGCCTGGCAAAGCATCTCAATGGAGGAGACCTAGCATTTGGTGATGTCCAAGGGTTCCAGATTTCAGTCTTTGACTGACCGCAAAGGATTTGCATCCAAGTATTAAAATTTATGATTGTTAGTATGTCCAATTATTTTTGAGCCTGTGAAAATGGAGGGACTCTGCAAAAATTGCTTAATTCCTAAATGGTTAATGCAATAGTTAAACCCCTTGTATTAAAGCTGAAACACTTCAGTTACATCTTGATTGCTTCATTTCATATCCATTGTGGTGGTGTATAGAGGTAAAATTATGTAAAATGTGTCACTGTCCAAATACTTATGGACCTGACTGTATATCCCACCCCTTGACAGGTGCAATTGTAACAAGATAATGTTATACACTTCACCTTTCATTGGTATTAATATTATGGCTGATTGGTGTGTACCAGTGTCATCATTTTGGTTAAAACAACAGTGTTTCACAGCCTGCCAGCCTACAAAGCCACCCTATTGCTTAGGCCTGTAGTGATTGCACAGCCTCGCTATTGTTACACCTCCACGGTTATTGCACATCCCCATAATTGTTACACAGTCCCACAAATATTGCACAGTCCCAGAATTGTTATACAGTTTTGCAGTTATTACACAGTCCCATTATTTTTGCACAAATCTGTTAATTCACAAGCCCTTAATTGTTTTTGAACAGTCTCGTAATCAGCCTGCAGTTATTGCAGAGCGCTGCAGATATGGCACAGCTTCATAATTAGTTAAAACTCACACAGTTTGTGCACAGCCTCATTGTTGTTGCACATTTCAATATAATTACACAGTCTAAAAGAATTACACAGTTCCCTAAACCTTGCTATTTATCTTTATTGAAGCAGTCACAAACAAAATTTTAAAATGATTTAATTTGCACCCTGGCACTCTATATCTTCTGCCAGAGGGTAGCAGCTGGGACTCAGAGTGAAGGACATGGTATGGGTCCGCCACTGTTTTCTGTGCTCCTCTAAGCAAAGTGCATTCATAAATGGACTGGAGAGGCTTGTATTCTTTTTTTCCTATGACTTTCACTGCTGTCTTTACTATGGAAGTGACCTGAGATTTAGACTGAACAGAAAGACTGCCATACCATGCCTGCAACCAATAACTAATTACTCTCTAAAACTGCCTGATTAAAATAAAAAAGATAAGTTTCTTATTGATTCCATACACTCTAAGCTTTCTTAAAAAAATATAGCCTTTGCTGTAATATGGGGCACAGCCTATCAACATGGGTTTTCCATGAGAATGC
The DNA here is from genome assembly GCF_027358585.1 of Pangasianodon hypophthalmus. Taxonomy (NCBI): domain Eukaryota; kingdom Metazoa; phylum Chordata; class Actinopteri; order Siluriformes; family Pangasiidae; genus Pangasianodon; species Pangasianodon hypophthalmus. The sequence goes on from NC_069739.1 coordinate 10,175,443, forward strand.
ATTTATCAGTATTTTGTTTAAATTTTGTTACTTTAAAGTGACAATTTGGTGTACCAAAATCATTATACATTAAGCTTAAAATAGCAGCATCGTCGGAGAATTTAATGATGTAGTTGTGTGGATGTCTGCTCATGCATTCGTGTACAGAGTAAAGAGAATGGGCGAGCTCACACAACACTGGGGGGCAAATGTGCTGTTAAGTTTAGGTTCAGAAAGGGTGTTGTCAATTTTTACGTGCTGAATGCGACCTGACAGGAAAGAACATTTCATCACGACAGAAGTTAAACCTATAATCACTATTGCTGATTGCACACGGTTTCTTCGGAACTGGTGGATAGCAATTTTTTTCCCCTGAATAATGGGAACAGTATGTGAGCATGCCCTTTTGCTGATTCGGAGTTCCTCCATTTTGCTCCTGAACACCGCCTCATTGCTCAGTACGATGGAGGGCAGCGGGGGTCTGTTACCCCGCAGTCGCACCCGATGGCTCACTCCTCTTTGCCTGCTTTTTCACTGCCGTCATCTGCCTCGTACGAGCTGTCGTCTCACAGCCTCAGGCAGGTGAATTGCTGAAGAAGATGCCGCAGAACAAAGTGAAAGCAAAGCCTCTCTAGAGTATAAGATGAGTGACAGACTCCGTAAACGCTGCGATTCTTTAGCATGTTGTAGAAAGCAAAATTATAAACTTTTACTATAAAAGTGAAAAGTTTGTAGAAAGCGCCGGGAGTAAAGATATAATGCAAACATCGTCATTTTAAAATTAAAATATGACACTAAAAACAAATTAAAACTCATCAAAATTAAAACAATCTAAAACAAGCCAAAACGCAGCTAAAACAATCTAAATAACAGTTTTGAAAAACATATCCAAAATAATAAGATTAATAATTTAAATTGCGGGGGGGGGGGGGGGGGGGGGGGTAATCCAGTTCATATGCACATTTAATAAACATACATTTTTTCATAATCTATTGTTTCTGTGTTGTATAATTATTATGTTCACGTAAGTTACAGTATATTAACTTCCAGTCTCATGGAAAAAAATGTTTACCTTATTTAGCAACTTCTATTCAATGAATATTAGCGTTCTGTCACAAGCACACAATGTATATCCATGTACTGCGTATTCAAACTTTACTCTGTGGTCTCCTATAAAACACAGACTAAGTTTGGTTACAGAGACAGCTCTTCTTAAGAAAGGTATGTTCATATGAACCTTTCCCTGTAAACCATTGCCTGATCAAACACATTTCAGAAGACGTGGTGGAGGGAGCATCATGGTTTGTAGCTGCTTTGCTGCCTCTGGTCCTGGACAACTTACAGTCATTGATGGATTGATGAATCCAAAATTGCATCAAGAACTATTCGGGAGAATGTGAGGATAATGCTGCATCACCTTATGAATGTTGGGTGATGCAACAAGACAATGACACAAAACACACAAGTAGATACACAACAGAACAGTTTAAAAAAGAAGAAAATGTATGCTTTTTAATGACCAAGTCAAAGTCCAGTCTTAACCAATTTTAGATGCTTACCTGTTCATGCAACTGACCTTCATGCTAGGGCTGTAGGACCTAATGGTCTAAAATTCCTTTTCACTGTGCAAGTCATAACAGCAGCTACAGGAACCCTTTGGTGGGGGTTGTTACTGCTAAAAGAGGTTTCACTAGTTCTACTGATAAAAAGGATTCATATCATTTTCACAGCCAAGGCTGTGAATTAATAATCAAATACTTCAATTAAATGCTCTTTGTAGACAGAATGAGTGTATTACTTGAACTTGATTGAAGATCCAGTCACCAAAATCCAGGTGAGTCCAAAGGTCAAAACATTTTGCAAAAGTATGCCCCCCCCCCCCCCCCCCCCCCCCCCCCAACTATTTATGTTAATAGACAGGTGTAAGCTTGCCTGGTAGAGTGGCCAGTGAGCTATGCTACATAGGCAACAGTATGTTGGCCCTTTCCTGTTTCTGCCTGACAATGCCTCCCTGCCTAAAGCCAAGGTCCATTTCAGTGGCAGCTGGTGGTTATTAAAATAGGGGAAGCATAACATCTGTACTCTACTCAGGGTTTCCGTTAGTTGGTAAATACCAGTATTTGACTGGAAAATCTAATTCAGATCCTCCCGGACACAGTGTCCAGTGAAAATATTCACTTCAAGGACATATAAATTTCAAAGTAAATAAAGTACCTATAAATATTTTTTAAAGTATGCAAAGTTCTTTTCTACATCTGCTTTTATTCAATAATGCATGCCTCTTTAAATGCATATAGATGATATGCTGAGGAGAAAAGAAAGTTGCTGTTTAAATGTAGCTGTGTAACCCAAATGTCTTCACAAACCCAGGGTATAGCAAAAACAACTGACCTTGCCATTCCAATAGTTTCAGGGGGGACTGTGTATGGACATACATTTATAAGCCCTTTAGCACTGTGTACTGTATATATGTTGGCACACACCTTTATATTGTATTTTGGTTTGTAGAGAGGATATATAGAAGTGTTTTTTAAACACAGCAAAATCAAAAGTATGAAATACAGCACCTATTTGGCACTACTAAGGGAATATAAGTGAACCATGGGTGTTACATAGTACACTTTAAGAATGTGCTCTTAAAAAAAAATTATGTTATACACCATTCAAAAGGTAAAAGACCTTTCATACAAGATACATACTCAACCTGGGGATGGATGTCTGGGCAAAGCCATACAGGTGGAGAGGCAAGTGGGCTTGGCCCTGAGAAGCCATCATGTGTGTGAAAGTTTTTGGGTACAGATAGCTAGGTAGCTACTGTACATTTATATAACCTTTATGCAGCTTTTAATATGTTACACTTTTGTATTAATGTGGAAGCGCAGTATTCTGATGGCTCCAGACAGGGGAATCTTCTTTTTCCTCTTCTTTCCTTTTCTTCTTCTTCTTCTTCTTCTTCTTCTTCTTCTTCTCCTCCTCCTACTTCTTCTTCTTTTTCTCTTTCTTCTTATTATTATTACTAAAATGTTCACAGTAGGCTGCTTTAATACAATTAGCTAAACACACTTTTATAAAACCAGAACCATTATCCATTTAAATAAATTCTTGACAGGCAGTGTACTGATGACTGGGGAAAGCTTACTGTTGGCAGCAGTGAGAGGTTGTGATAGGCAGTATCCCTGCTGGGTTGCTTACAATGGAGTAACCTTGAATCATGTAAATCAGCAGCCATGATCTAGTGTCTTTTCAGTCAAGGACATTTCACTGCCACGCCACCATAGGGCCCCCTCTCCACGAATTCTAGAGACTCTTCCTCAGTTATCACACACATTTCCTGTTCACTGGCTGTAGAAAGCATATGGCTCTTTATGTTCACTGCCCTGGCCTGTTTCATGTTATGTCTCTGGATTGTGGATTTTGTTACTAAACCTATTTGCACATGGATCCTCACATGTGTGAATCATGTTCAGTACATAGAGTTTGTATTAAAGTGTTAGGAACTCCTGTACATCTGCTCATTCATGCAAATATCTAATCAGCCTATCATGAAGTAGAAGTACAATGCAAAATATTACATAGGCACAGGTCAAGAGCTCCATTTAATGTTTAGATTAGAATGTGGAAAATGTGCTCTCAGTGACTTTGACCATGGCATATTTGTTGGTGCCAGACAGAGTAGTTTGTGTACTTTGGAAACATCTGATCTCATGGGATTGTCACAAACAACAGTTTCTAGAATGTAAAACAAACAAACAAACAAACAACAACAACAAAAAAAAACACAAGGGAGCAGTAGTTCTGTGAGTGGAAACACCTTGTCAATGAGAGAGGTCAAAGGAGATTGGACAGACTGATTCAAGCTGATGGGAAGGCTATAGTAAGTCAAACAGAGCAGAAAAGTGTCTCTGAATACATTGTTTTTACCCAGTTTTAGAATGAGGTTCCTAATAATTTGGGTGGTTGGTGTATGTCAAATGAAAAGTATTACTTTTAAGAATAATATAACAAATGCTGAAAAAGTGATACTTTGTTCCTTCTGTGTGCATTCCTAATAGTAACTACTATTGCACACCTTTAAATTAATCTTGGCTTCCCTCTTCTATTTAACCTATAACATCAATACTGCAGTTTACAGAAGCCACAACATGCAAGTAAGATCTTAAGGGGACACTCTGACAAAAAATCAAACATTTAACTATTGATGTATCAGCGAGCAGTTGGCTCTGTAGTGAGATTTCCCAGGTTAAATACTGGGGAAACCCCTCCAGATTATGTCTTGGAGGTGGAAGCGGAATTTGGTTATGGTGGACATTTTGGTGGGAGAGGAATGGTGGAAAAAGGGGAAATAGGGGACTGTGCTCACTAATGGGATGTCCAGGGAATCAGGACAGCTACCAGGCTACTGCTATGACTTTGCATTTATGACCTTCTAAGTCATATGTAAGCTAATGCAACAGAGTAAAGGAATTACACTGATGAGAATATTTTTAAATTACTGTTACACAGTGGTATCCAACCATACATGTTCAAGACAAAATATACAGAAGAAGAACTGCACCAGCAAGAAGAGTTTCAACAACTAAAAGTTAGCAACAACACCATACATAATTACATAATAAGTACCATACATAATCTTATCTAATAATGTTACATGATTATCTACCTTTGTGCTAGTGACTTTACTAGCCATCTTACTAGTAGTTACATGGGTGAAGAAAAGCATTTGCTAGCAGACATTAACTAGTTCTCCTACCTCAGTTCAGCTCCTTTTGTTCCAGGCATGGAGCTTCTCTGGTCTCCATTTTGTTCTATATACAGACAGAAATGCAGTTTTCTATAGCACCTTCTTCGGGGGAAGACCCAGTAATTCCACTTTTAAATCTTTTTCATAGTTGTCGTTTTTGAAATGCTGGCTGCACACATTAAAAAAAAAAAAAATCTATAACATTTTGGTGGTGTATGGACCACAGTTTGGAAAAAAAAGCATCTATGAAGAATTTTATTTAGGATTCAGATTGATATTAGCTCAAATTTTATCCACTTCTTATTATGTATTAGCAATAAAAGACAGGGAGTATTATTTAGCTAATACATCTGCTCAGTTTGAATGCTGTTATATGGGGACATGGCAGCTCTTACTGCTTATGAAAGGGCTTCATTTTCATAGTGAGGTTTCTAAAAGACAATCTTGAAACATTTTGTCTGACTTTCAGGACAAATTGTAACAAAAATATGTACAGTCAGTGATATTGCGGTTAATACATCCTAATTAGATAAGATTAGCTAGGTGTTTGCAAATCAGACTGATCTGCACTAGAAGTTTCTTTTTTAAATGTCTGTTATTGGGCTGTATTTTGCAGTATCCTTTTGGAGGGCTTTTTTTTCTGTGTCTTTCCCTCTCTACTCCACTTAGCTGCTTCTTGTCTCTTCTTCAGTGCATCTGTTTCACGTTACTTTTATTTACAGTATCCAGATGGAGATGAGGCGAATAATGACCGATAGCACTGCAGGACTAGCAGGTTCATGATATATATAAAACAATTGCATTTGACTATATCGACCAAACATCATTTCTAGGACCTACAGGATTTGCCAGCACCTTGGCTAAAAAAAACAAAAAAAAAACAGAGCAGGCCAAAATCAGTTGCAGGACAAACTGGCCACCAGGATTTACTGATGTACTTATTTACTGAAATCTCTAAATTAAATTTTTTTTTTTCAGTCGATTTCTGATGGACTCATGAGCCTCAACACGTGCAAGTCAGAATTTGTGCCACACATGCGCGGTGTAAATTTGTAAAGGAAAGCAGTCAGATTACGAAGATGCAGTCTAATCTGTACTACGCATTAAAGGTTTATGGCTTGATTAAAATTGCCACACATGTGCAACACAAACCCTGCAATACAATCATTTATCATAACATAAATGGCATAATGTTAAAAAGGCTGGTATTATGAATAGTATGGCATATAGTGGTCTAAACTTCCAACAATTTGCTTCCTTTGTTGGAAGTTTCCTTCTTTATGATTTTAAGATTTTACATTGTAAATCTTTTTTTTTGGTCATTCCCTGGTTTAGGATAGTACAAGATTTCTCACTGCAATGGAGATTGTTGGTATTCTGAACACATTTTTTTTAAAGTTTAAATAATTATGTCATAAAGATAATCAGGCAAATGCCATCAGGTACTAAACAAAATGACCAACCAGCAGTCTCACATCTTCTTTCAGTCAGCGAATCCCAATCTACGTAGCTAACCCTGGAAGTAAACCACAGAGCCTGTTTTAGAGATTTTCTCTGCTTACACACTTATTAATCTATTTTAGACAGCTTGCTGTGCAAAGTCATTCAACATAAGTTTACATTACATTTGGTATATACGGGCTTTGTGCTGTATATATAACGTTAAGAAACAGAAGCCTGTCACTTCCTGCTGTGTTTGCGGACACTGATCACAGCATTACGTATAATGTACGTATAATGACTGGCTGTATTTTAACCCATACCTAAAATTAATACCGACATTGTTTTTTTACCAGGGGTGGAGGAGGGTTCATGGGTTGAAACTGTGGATTCTGTGGAACAGTCATTCCAGCAGAGCCGTTACGGGTATAGAGACAGGCTCGGACCCAGTGACCCTCAAAGCTTAATAAACAATATTTTAGTAATGCTGTAATCTTTGTTATGTGGTTAGAATGCGAGTACAGCTAAGCAATTGGACTGAAATATGTGTTTATTCTTATTTACAACCCATAAATTACATAGTGCCATTTTACTTTGATATCAAATGATCACAGCAGCCAGATGACCACATGATAAGTCCTTCGCATTGTGTACACCACAGTGTGAAGGACTTATCATGTGGTCATCTGGCTGCTGTGATCATCTGCTGCTGTGATCATCACTTATAATTTTTTAAGACAAATGTTAGCTCTGGACATCATTAGGACACGGTTATAATAACCAAGGAAACTGAGTGCTGTTAGCAAATAGATATAAATATAACATTGTACATGATCTCGAGATCACAAACTTCCGTAAATACTGCTTATTATCTACCCAACAGAGTTGAACTAAAAGGAGTTCTTCGGGTGAATGGTCAGACTTAATACAGGAATTAATTCAGTTTTTGATCAGATAGTGGCTGTCAAAATAATTCACCATGCACCTGCTCCATCACATCATCATTTAAACAGAAGTGCATTTACATACATACACTGTACAGACAGATAAAAGCCTGCTAAGTTTGTTTAAATTAGCAAGAAATGTTTAAAATATCAAGAAATGTGGACAACATAACAAAACTGACTGAATGAATTAGTGATTATTTCCTAACTGTTGTAAGCACAGAGATGTATTTGTATTCATTACCGGACGTGCCTAAAACCTACAAATAGTAACAATAGATTTTCACCTTATAGTGCAGAAATGGGAGAAAGGGTGAAATGAGAAAAGCAGCCTCTAGATTGCTGTGCTTGGGTTCCTAGAAACACTTACTGTATGTTGGCCTTCTCACTGCACATAGTTGTGTCATGTCTTCACTCTGTACCATTACTTAATAACCTCTGAGGTCTTTACGGCACCGGGATATATGAGTGAGTGGCTGTGCCTGTGCTTGCGGGCTCTGACCTTGTCACCAGAGCTGTCGACCTAATGATGAATTCACAGAGAAGCTCAGGAGAGTTAGGCCAGGCTGCTGAATTGATTAGGAATCCCACAGGGAACAAGACTGTTTACCTATGCAATTCTTAAGCCCCAAATGAGTGTCCACAATGTGATGTGGTGAGGGCAGGGTCAATAATAGAGGGCTACATGAATTGTTTGTCTTTTTTCAAAATACCATTTTCCCTAGAACAAGGGTAACACTCTCAAAGCACTGGCTCATTCTAAGGCTTTGAAGGGCAGCTAGTTGTCCACTTGTGTTTCTTGCTTGCTTGAATATAAGCCTAAATTATTGCGATTCTCTTTACAAGCCAGATGACATTAATTAAGGTAAAAGCTGCAGTGATACCATTTTCCATGTTCAGTGGGCCTCATTTATCAGCCTTTTAGTAAAGTTGGGTGTAAAGGTTTGCGTAAGATAAACCAAAGTAAAAATTTCTGCAGGACTTATAAAAGTTTAAGAAAGGCTGATAAAAATGGAAGAGAAAAATGATTTGCACTGCACCCAGGTGATCATGCACACCAAGCAAATCACACATGGAAACTTATATTTTAAAATTGCTTAAGTGTCTATTTGCTCTATATATTATGTCAGCTGAGGCGTTTGTTTACATCTTATAGCTCTGCATTTATGGCAGCATTCCTTTTGACATGTTTGAATCATTAGTTTTTATTTTTCTTAATTTTGGGTTTGTGTTGGCTCACTTTCTTTATTCTTTTTTCATATTCTTTAATTAATGCCAATAATTAAAAATTATTTACACTCAACAGTATTTTCCAAATTATATGAATTGAAGTTGGGATTTACATTAGTTAATCTTCCTATACGTAAACACTCAGGAGTTACGAACGTTTTTCTGAAATAATGGGATTTTCATTAATACCAAATTTTTTGTGTAAGTAAATGATTTACAAATAAATATGTTTGTATCCAGCTTGACTAATGAGACTCAATGTTTAAAAAAAATAATTAAAGTAATTTATGTATCAAGCTTAAAAGGAAAATCTTATTGCAATGTGCAAAGCATGTATATCCATGAAGGCAGCTCATACAAAATGTCCCCATTTTTCAGTCTACTAAATATAGATACAATCTATAATAAGATTCCCGTTAGTGTCTTATCCAACTCATATTTTGTTGTACATTACATTTCCAGTCTAGCCTTTAGAAGGATATTTTCCCTAATCCTCCTGAAAAATACTTATTAAAAATACTAACTTATCCTGATTCTGGACAGTTCGCTGCAGAGAGTCCAGTCAGAAATCGGTGTTAATATGTCAACATTCACTAGACTGAGGACGCTGAAACCCGATGTTCACTGAAGGTTGCTTTAATAAAGTGGAATTGGGTTTGGTTTTAATTGTATGCACAGCACCTTAAAAAAGTAAACCTGACTACTATGAACTATTTTACCAGTAAACAAATAATCTAACTACCATTGTGCAATGAAATGCCTAAACACCATCAGAAATGAGTCATTATCTCTGGCTCCGAGGAGATCCACATATACATCTCTGGTGGTCATACATTTAAATAGTATGCCCTATCACTTCTCATTTCTTCTTCCAATCTTGATTACATATCAACCAAAACAACCAACTCCAGTAGAGTAAAAGGCAAGTCTAAAAAGGCAACGTCAGTCATGCTGGCTGAAGATCGGGGTCCGCCATCCCTTGAAGCTGCAGGGCAATTGCGTTGATATACTCTTTGAGTGTTTGATATTGCATGGGATCTGGCAGGGATGAAGCTGAGGTGGTTAGACCAGTGATGGATGACTTTTTTAGTTCAGTCTCTGGCTCTGCAGAAACCGAGGAAGGTGGTTCCGGCCAATTTTCAGGGGATGATTTTAAAGATGCTGGCACTTGGCTCCAGATTATATTTCTTATCTTAGCAATATTTCTGAGATGAAAGAAAGCTATCCTAGTAATAATATCTACATGAGCTTCAAATGAAAGACTGGAGTCAATAATCACACCAAGGTTTTACTGCTGCACGTGATGAAACAGAAAGGCCATCCAGCATTATTATGTAATCTGAAAGCTTACTTCTAGCTGCATGTGGTCCAAGTACAAGTATTTCTGTCTTGTTAGAATTAAGTAAAAGAAAGTTAATAAGCATCCAGTGTCTAATGCCCTTTACACATTCCTCAACTTTATTAAGCTGGTGTCTGTCATTTGACTTTGCAGAAACATACAACTATGGAAGCTAATACCATGTTTATGAATAATTTTGCCCAGAGGTAGCATATAGAAAGAAAAGAGCAGTGGGCCTAAAACAGAGCCTTGAGGAACACCAAATTTTACCTTAGTATGCATAGAGAAGTCACCATTTACATCTACAAACTGATAACGATCAGTCAAATAAGACCTGAACAAGGAGAGGGCCATTCCCTTAACGCCTACAATATTTTCTAGTCTATCGGGGACAATATTTTTTGCATGCATCTTGACTAAAGTCCACCTTTCATTGCTCTAGGTTGGCGTTTCTATTTTGGCTCTGATCTCATATGCTAACTGTGGGAACTGGAACATTCTCTTGCCACATCTCATGCAGTGACGCAAATAGTTCAGTGAGATGACTGGCCTGAGACTGCAAAGCTTTTTACCCTCAGCAACTTCCTGGCATTTGACTTTAGGAGCTGGTAACTCATTAGCCTTTCAACAAAGCACTGTATCCTCTAGTTGTACATCATCTAGCACCCACAGGTCCTTAACAAATCACTGATCTGACTCACTATATTGACTGATTGGAGTGGGAGCTCTGTAGGGTGCCTTGGCACCTGGTGACTGGTGCCCTACTCCATGTTCCTCGGGCAGGGATGAAAGATACACTCTCCTCTGGGATCTGGGTTAAATGAACTCTTAATCTGTTAGATATGCAGGAAATATCTAAGTAAGGCCTGGCTACAGGTGCGTCCATTTGTGACATATTGCTGCAGTAATTGTCCTATATGGCTTGAAGGACAATGACAAATACTTTGGGCTGACTTATCCTCGTAACTTATCCTGACTTATCCTGATTCTGGAAAGTTCAAATCACTGCAGAGAGTCTGGTCAGAATTCTGTGTTAATATATGTCAACATTCAGTAGATTGAACATGCTGAAACCCAATGTCCACTGAAAGTTGCTTTAATAAAGTGGAATTGGGTGTGGCTTTAAATGTACACACAGCACCTTAAAAAGGAAACCTGACTATGAATATGGATTATATCAGTAAACAAATAAATATCTCCCATGAGTCCAGATGGGCAATGTGCACATCTCTCCTCCTCTAGACTCCCTGAGGAAAAACAAGTGGACAGTGATGATGCGCACTGCACTCAGATCAGTCTGTCTGTGAATCCCATTTAAAGTGACAGTGGCCTTTTAACACCCCAAAGCAAAAGAGCTTTTCATCCTGTCATTTATCTTTCTTGATATTATACCATGGATTTGATCGAGTAAATGTCACCCCGTGCAATCGGATATGTCGCCCCTGTGCAATGAAACACCTCTTAACACATCCAAGATGGCGCTGTGCTATGACCAAGATGGCGCTGTGCTATGACCAAGATGGCGCTGTGCTATGACCAAGATGGCAACGTGCTAGTGATGATCAACATGACTCCGTGCTAGTGGCAGCAGATTACAGCAGCTCCCGTCCCGAGAGACATTATTTCTTACCTATATTATATTTTTCTTTACTATCTGTCATTTTTTGTTTTTTCAGTGCTTCTTTGTCTCATGTTGTTTTTATATTTATTATGCACTCTACACTCGGAATGGAGAGCCACAGGGAGAGAGCAGGTTGCTTCATGTACACAGGTACACAGCTGCTGGTGCTCCGAAGATCTGTGCCACACTCTAGAATGCAGTTTAATATTCCTGAAGAACTGCATAGACTGTACAGAGGATTCAAAGCTGGATCCAACACGAAGACAAAGACGTACAAGCCCTTCATGGCCTCCATTATCATGGGAAACGTTAGGTCTCTTGGCAGTAAGATGGATGAGCTCAGAGCACTGATCAGGACACAGAAGGAGTATCATTATCATTATAGTGTGTTATACTGAGACATAGCTGCACAAGAATATTCCGAAATGCTTGAGTGCCATCCCCGGCTTTCAGACAGGGAGTGCGGACACAGATGCTGGACTGAGTGGTAAGAAGAAAGGTGGAGGGGTTGCACTGTTTGTAAACAACAGATGATGTAATTTGGGACATGTTACTGTGAAAGTGCATCACTGTTCCATAAATGTTGAACTGTTGGCTGTTGGTTTACATTCATCTGTATCCCACTGGGACCTGACGTGGAAGCGGCATGTGACATCATATTCTCAGCTATTGCAAGACTCCAAACTTGCCATCCGAACTGTTTCACTGTCAATTCAGGAGGTTTTTAATCAGGTGTCACTCTTCACTCCAAGTCGCACCAGTTTGTCAACTGTATTACCAGTGAGAACAGAACACTGTCTCCTGTATGCAAGTGTGAAGACCACAACCTGGTTTTACTGACACCTATATACCAACCTGTTGTCCTAAGGCCGTCTGTGACCCAAAGACCCAAACCTCTAGTGTTTGATGGCAACATTGGTGAGAACTGGTGAATATTTGAGGAAGAATACGATATATTTATAGCAGCTGCTCACTCAGACAAGGATGCCAGGACATGGGCATTTATTCTCTTAAAATTGGTTGGCTCAGAAGCCATCAAATGGGAGCACGCATTTGTGTACACACCAGCTGTGTATTCGGGAGAAGGAGAGCAAACATGGATCACTGCAGAGGCTGAATCTAGAGAGAACCAGGGATGCTTAAAATGAAAATTCTGTGAGTTACGTAACCCACAAACAAATGTAACTATGGAACGAAACAAGTTTAATATGAGAAACCAAAAACCTGGTGAAACCATGGAAGCATACATGAGTGACTTAAAGAACAAAGCAAAGACACACAGATTTACTGATCTAACAGATGAACTCATAAGACACAGCCTTGTGTGTGGTGTGATTAATGATGGCATGAGAAAAATTCTACTGAGATACAGTGAGTTAACACTAGCCAAAGCAATATAATTGTGTCAAATTCACGAGCTGACTGATCTGCACACAAAGACTCTTGCAGTGCCTAAGCAAAGCAACACTAATGTGGACAGGGTACACCACAAGACAAAGACTAAAATAACACAAGCATTCAAACAAAGATCAAACTCTAAACAAATAGCCTCTCAAATCATAGTAAATTTTAGCAGTTGTGGAGGCAAGGATGAAGCCAGAAAGCAAAAATGCTTAGCTTATGGTCAGCAGTGCCATAAATGTTATAAATGGAACTATTTCAAACAGTGCTGTAAACTACACAAAAGCACAAGCCAAATAGACAGAGCAAGGCAGTGAACCAGATCAAACCAAAAGAAAATTCCACAGATAGTATGGATGAATCCTATTATATGGATGGTGTGTCAGTTGAAAAGACTGCTGTACAAACTGTGGAGTTTTTATCCAATATGCACGGTGCACATTAATGGACATTCAGTCGATCTTAAAGTGGACACAGGACCCAAATGTAATGTTATTTCTGAAGCTTTATTCATAAAAGTAAAAAGCAGAGAGGAATTGAGCTCATCAAAGAACACCAAGCTCATAGCCTATGGAGGTAAATAGACTCTCACAGCAGGCCTTGCCACATTGCCACAGGCTATGCATCAACCCAAGAGACCTCAATAAAACCCTTCTACTTTCGCACCACCCCATGCATATGGTGGAAGAAGTTGCCTCTATCTTTTCTGTCTTAGATGCAAAAAGTTCCTTTTGGCAGGTTTCTCTTGATGATCATCAATGTTGACAACATCTAACTCCCCGTTTTGGAGATTCCAATTTCTACGCATGCCATTTGGAATCAGCACAGCCAGTGAGGTGTTCCAGAGAAGCATGGAACAAATGTTTGCCTGCTATCCATGTGCTATTATAGTGGATGATATTTTCATGGAAGGAAAGGATGTGAAAGAACATGACGCGTCTCAGGAAAGTGCTCAGGAAAGTGCTGGATCATGCATGAAAGGTTAACCTTAGACTAAACCCTCTCAAATAGAAGTTTCAGCTATTAGAGGTATGTTCTGTAGGACATGTGTTCACAAATGAAGGACTAAAGCCAGACCCCTCAAAGATTAAGGCAATCACAGAGATGGGAGTTCCAGAAAATGTCACAGCCCTACAACGCTTTCTAGGGAAGGTTAATTATCTTGGAAAATTCATTCCGGGATTCAACAACCTTTCAGCACCCTTACGAAAGCTGACTCATAAAAATGTCAGATGGTGCTGCCTTAAACAACATTAAGATGCATATGACATGTTGAAAGAGTGCATCACTAGCCCACCAACACTGAGATATTATGACGTCCAAAAGCCTGTTATGCTGACATGTGATGCTTTACAGTTTGGACTTGGTGCGGCATGCCTTCAGCAAAATGCTCCTATAGCATATGCCTCATGCACCCTGATGCAAACCGAGACTCAATATGCTCAAATCGAGAAAGAACTTCTCGCAGTTGAAAGAACATACAGTACATCTGCAGATCCAACATTCCAACAGCTATGCAGAACAATACACCAGGGCTGGCCAGACCGACAGGCAAAGCTTTCACTTGAACTCCATCAGTACTACCCATACTGAGATGAGCTCACAACGAAAGATGGGATTGTGATGAAAGGCTGTGAACCCCAAGTCACTGCGCAAGGAATACGTCACTATTCTTCACAGAGGACATCCTGGAGTAGAATCAATGAAATGCAGAGCACGAGGTATAGTGTTTTGGTCTTCAATGAACAAGGACATTGAGAAAGAATGCAATTCATGCCCTGTCTGCTATAGCATGAAACAACATCAATAAAAATAACCACTGAACCTATATGATACTCCAGAACTCCCCGGGTTGATTGTTGCAACTGATCTATTTGAATGGAATGGCCAACATTATCTTGATCTAGTGGACTCATATTTGGGTTGGCCTTGACCGCCATGATTACTAAGTTAAAGAGACACTTTTCAGTACATGGCAGTCCCCATAAATTCACCTCAGACAACGGAATGCAATTTTCCAGTCAGCAATTCAAAAACTTTGCAAGTACCTGGGATTTCATACTTGTATCAAGCAGTCTGCAATCTAATGGACTAGCGGAACGAGCAGTGTGCTCGTTCATGCCTCATGATGGGATTCTCGGATCACCACCGGCAAGGCTTCTGTCAAGACAAATATGGACACCACAAAGTTGCTGTTCCCTTCTACCAAAAATCATATCACAGTCAGAAAATGACTTGCACAGAAGCATTATCATTAGAAACTTTATTATGACAGGACCAGCAAGCCTCTCCATCCACTGTTGAAAGGTAAAGCGGTCAGATTACAAACCCCTCAAGGGTACAACAAAATGGGGACCATCAAAGATGTCTGCAAGGAACCAAGATTGTATGTGGTGGAATCAAACACCAAGTCGAAATCAAAGTTTTCTCAAACCACACCAGTGCACAGGTAATATTTACTGACTCTAAAATAAAACCAGAGACAACTGCACCTGCCACGGAATCAGAAAAAAATCTCTATGTGACTCGATCAGACAGAATCTCAAAACCTAACCCAAAGTATATCCAGTGAGCTGCTTAGAGATTGTAGAGCATTTGAAAGAAACTGTTAACTCATTTAGAGTGAGATGTTTCATTTATTCATAAAATTTGACAATTTAAGTATCAATAGCATATTTGGTTGTACATGCTTTGAATTTGAGTCAAGGTGGATTAATGATGCAATAGTTGTGTTGTCACAAACTGATGAGAGACTACTAAAGAAAGGGGATGTGGAACACTGGTTTAATGTTCTTTGTTATATTCCAATTGCATTTGTACTTAACGAGTATCCGTAGTTATGGTGTCCATAGTAGCCCGGATGTATACGGAAGTTGTGGTTACCAGAAGTCACATGTGATAAGCATATGCTGCTATTCAGTTCTCCAGTAAAGAAAGTATGTTATTTAAACTCTGTTTATGTGTCCATCATTCAACATCACAAGAGGCAGAGGAGGCTCTGCAGGGCTGCTTTGAGACCATAGACTCAGTTTTGCAGTTTTGCAATGTTTGCAGCAAGATGTTACACAGTTTCTACCAGTCCATGGCGGCCAGAGCGGTATTCTTTGCAGCAGTATGCTGGAGGCAGCATCAAAGCTGGAGACGAAAAAAAAAAAAAAAACCCTCAACAAACTGATCAAGAAGCCTGACACGGTCTTGGCTGCTCTCTGGATGGTTTTGAGGTGGTGGTGGTAAAGTGGACACTCAGTAAACTCAGCCATTCTTGACAATAAGCAGCATACAGGATCACACTGTACAAAAGCTCATCACTGTGCTGGGACACTATTTTGCACTGAGCCAGTCTTAAGATAAGCTCATTGGATGAGAGTTGTACTTTACAACTATCCATTATTCATACCCATATGCACTGCCACTATAATTCTATTCATTTTACTTTTTTTCTTTTTCTCATATTCACTCATATACACTTTTGAAAATGTTTGCACTGCACTGCCACTTTAATTCCACTGAAGTCTGCTGCTTATATCTACAATGTTTACACCACACTGCACTACCACTCTGTTAGACTGTATTCATTTTTAAATATTTATTATTTTAGTTTCGTTTATAGTGTTAAATGACTTTTTGTATACTTTCTAACTCTCTGTGTTGCTGTAATATATGGAGTCCCTCTGGGATGAATAAAGCTATCTATCTATCTATCTATCTATCTAATTTACTGTGATCTAAATGCAAAATTCTAAATCAGTACAACAGTTTACAACAGTTGGGGAAGTACCATTGCATCAGGTGGATAGATTTTGTTTAAAAAAAAAAAAAAAAAAACTCTATCTTTTATAACTTTGAAGGTGTGTGATAGAGTGGATGCAAATGTTTAGTACTATATTTTCACCAAGAATTTCTTACAGGTTTATGCAGATAAGTGGGGTAGCTATACTGAAAGAATTCAGGCTAACATGATACCAAGTTCAGTTTATGTGTGTTTGTATTGGTTTTAATCACTTATATTATTATTATAATATTGAAATGACACATCTGCAACAGAGTACAAGGCACTACATTCATTATATCCTAGATATCATTAATAAGATATCCAGAACATCTTTATTTCATGAAGCTTTGCAAGCCATTATATGCTGAATAAGTTGCAAGGTGTGTAGAAGCTATAAATAAAGCAAACATAAGAGCTTATCAACTGAAATTTATTTATTCCATTTACAATGGTGGGTTGTTGCATATGCAGCACACGTGCACAAACACTGCTATCCGTGGACATTCCTGTGTGATTGGAGTTCAGTTCTCCACTTTGTCGCGTTTTCCTCATTAGGCTGTTTACCCATTGCACTGAGGGCAGTTAAGTCTTATTTCTTTCCCAGTAGAGTAGTATAATGCTTTAGCAAAAACTTCAAGAAAGCAAACTGAGGTCTGGGAGTGCGTCGAGCTGATTTTCCTGTTCGAGAATGGGTTTTTTTACTTCCCGACTTCGTCCAGATATTTGCGGTTCAGTTCTGCCTGTTCCCTCTGATTCTCGATCCGCGCCATTTCAATCATATTGCGCAGCAGATGAAAGGTGAGATCGATCGATATCGGCGGATCGTCATTCCTCTTAGTAAAACCGACGAGCTCCTCCAAACTGTTCGGGATGAGTAAAGTTGGGGAGCGGGAGGCGTTTCTTAGCGCGTGCCCTCGACTGGTTCCGCCACTGAGAAAGGACATCGCCTCGCCCTTTCCCGCCCTAAGCAAAACTTCATCCAGCTGGTTCTTGTAGTCATCATGACGATCAAAGAGGCTTAAATCCCGTGGTCTACATATACTTGGGGGAATGTGAGTGTATAGTAAGACAGCCGCTATTAGCAAGACAGAGGGGACTGGCTTCATGCTGGACAGTGAAGACACCCTGGATTCACCAGACACAAAAGCCAAATGCTTAATCAAGTGCATGTACACTATAATTAAATAATTATGTACATGTATGAACTATGACCTAGGACTTCACTACAGTATACAGAAAAAAATGTAGGTAACAGGTTAGTGTTGACATATTTACTGGAATTATTCACTGTTAAAACAGGTTTACACTAAATTATGCATTAAAGAACATTTAATACATAAACTCCATGAACGAGATCACAAGACAAACATTGACGTTATATTAAAATCTGAAATGCCTCGAGTCTTGAACGGTTTGTCAAAGGACACTTACTCTGTCGTATTTCTGCTTCAAAAGTTCTGACAAACAAGTCGGAGTCGGGATAAAAGTAGACGAATCCTTCCCAATGGCTTTGGGAACGGAGAGGCTCCAGTGCAGTGGTTATATACATCCAAGAAAGCTCTACTGACGTCAGTGCAAGTGCATAAACTGCCTGTAAATTAGACAAGCTCTGGAGTGATAGCTGGCCGGCCGGATGGTTGTGTGAATCTTACGCACAGCAAGACTTCAAAGAAACGGACACGGATGGAGAACTTCCCAAACAAAACTATTTGTATGTCTAGATGCTCACACTTTACAAATTTTATATTATCATCAGACGTAAAGTTTGTGCCGACGATGAGCATCTCTCACCCTCGTTATTTGTCTACCGCTGTCGAAAACATAGTGTGTGTGTGAGAGAGAGAGAGAGAGAGTGTGTGTGAGAGAGATTGGGAGCTGGCCATGGTCCTGAAATATCCCGAGGCTCACACTGTTGATCAAGTCTTACTTGATTTAACGCAGCACCTCTTCATTACACTATAACTGTTCAATATTTAGCAGGCATACTCTCAATTCAGTAAAAAGTAGATCTTCTTCTTGTAAACAATAGGTTTCAATTTTCATGTGATTAGAATCTATAAAGTCAGAAAGATAGGGCCAACCCTAGTCTGACCACTATGCAGTGCTTAAGGAACAGTCATTGCCACATACAGTGTAAAATGATAGACATGGCTGTAGATGTTCTGTATTGGATAGCCTTAAGACAGCAATTTCTAAAAACAGTTTACACTCAAGTCTCCATCACTGAGTGGTTGATAACTTCAGTTTGATACAAGAAACTTAAAACTCTAATGATGCACATAGTCAGGTTCTTTTTAACACACTTAGCACTGCTTGACTTTACAGTATATGGTTATAGAAGAGTAATGATTTATAATCACACTCCATGGTGTCAGCCAAATGAGGATGAATTTAAATCAAAATTTTATATCTGGATTTCTGTAAAGCTGCTTTGTCACAATGTCCATTGTTAAAAGCGCCATACAAATAAAATCGAATTGAACTGCAATTAATTAAGCACATCTCATGTGACTCAAGTTTTAATTACTCAAATGATATTTTAATCCCAGACCAAACCTCTTTCTTTCAAACCTTTAATCACAACACACACAAATCAAATAAAATATGACATCAAATGACACCTCACGGCTCCAGTGTCCTGGGTTTGATCCTGGCGTCGGGTGAATGACTGTGTGGAGTTTCACATGTTCTCCTTGTGTGCCAGTAACTAATTATAGTTCATTTGTGTCACCAGTAAATTTCCTCAAAGATGTATAATGAGTGGGGCAGCAATAGATTTCCCTACATTTTATTGGCTTTCCATGAGAGGTAGGAATTCCAGGCCACAGCAACAATCTGCACAACAGCCAGTCTGCAAATAATTACATTTTTAATGTGAGATTTGAGACTGCAATTAAAATTATGTTGCTTCTAAAATGCATTCAGGTTTAAAGTAGAAACTACTTCAGAGATGTAAATTTCAAAATCATTCAACTGATCTGAAAGTCAGGGGTAAAAGATCATTTTACCTGTGGTGAAGGGGGATGAAATAAAAATTGGCAATCTGAACAGCAGGCCACAACTGACAAAAATGGTTAAAAAAAAAAAAAAAAGAAGAAGACAAATATTGAAATGACTTTGAACACAGTGGAATTGAATTGCATGAATACACATGCAGTACACAAAATATGAAAACAAAATCTGTACTAATTAGGGCTGGATGATATTGAAAAAAAAAAAATCACGATTTTTTTCAACCTTATGAACAATTCTCGATTACAATTTTTTTTGTTCTTACATAATGCAGTCGAAAAATTATGCAATTTATTTATAAAGTCTTATTTATTAGAACAGACTTTGGAAAAATAGTAACAGCACCATCTACAGCAAATAGTGCAAACTTTTAAAATAAAGGATATTTATAGAAAGGATATTAAAAAAACATTATTTACACTATTTGCTATAGATGGCGCCATTACTACTATGTACAGCATAGTGAATTCTATATCTCTGAAGTGATATTTGAACACTTCTTCACTATGAACACAGTCCTCGGGGAACTGCTGCCTGTTTATCTTGGTGTTTATTTATTTATTTATTTAAATGTAAGCACACAGTGTTTGAAGGTAGCACAGACTGTAGGAGGCATTCATCATGGTAAGAAGGCTATGTTTTTCCTTCGTATTGGTTTAAACTTTTAAATAGCATTTATAGATGTTTTAAATAAAATGTTAAATATATATATATATATATATATATATATATATATATATATATATATATATATATATATATGTTAGAAAATTTTGAAAACCACATTGAAACATTAATCTGAATTAACCAGATTAATCGAGAAAATCACAAAATATTTTAGGTTTTATGAAGGTTTGTTTTTTATACAGTCAGGTACATTATTGCTACCTTTGTTAAAGATGGGTTAAAAAGAAGGCTATGAAAAACATTTGTGGTTAATTAGCTTGGTCTCCTGCTGAAAATATGAGAATAATTTAACCTTACTTGAAAATTAACAAAAATAAATTTATTTGAAGAAAACAAAAAACACTGTATATAAAAAACGTCTTATTTGTATCCCTAGAAATTCTTATGCCTGAAACTGTGCTTACGAAGAAATTAAAACAACTGGTAAAAAAGAGGCAAATATTCTCTAAGGATCACAGTTGGAGATTTGCAAAAGGCAGGAACATTTTGGTCTTATCAAGTGCACCAAATGCACCACTCCCATATCAGAAATCTGTTTGGAAGGTGTGCCAAAAGAAAGCATTTTCTATCCTCTAACTGACTGCAACCAGGTTCTATGGTCAGATGGGACTTTTTTGTAATAAACAATCAAGGTGGGTGTGGCATAAAAAGAAGGATAGTTATACAGAAAAGGAGCTTATCCACAGGGTGGACATTCTGTGATGTGGGGCTCGTCATCCTCCAAATACCCTGGGAACTTTGTTAGGATCCATGGAATCATGCATGAAATACCAGGAGATTTTAAATTATAATCTGTCTCTTCCAAGAAGCCACAACTGAATCACGATTATATCATCAAGCAAGACAATTATCCAAAACATGAGTCCAACCCCACACAAGAATGATTCAGTAAATTTTTTTTAAAAATTATTTTCTAACTTAGTCATGGCCAACTCTCACCCACTAACAGCTACCAACCAGGGAGGGCAAAGGCTATCATATGCTTCCTCCAGCTGACCGCATCTTTTCGAACTGTTCCTACATCAGGGGGTGGTATAACACATTCAGAGGCAATCCACCCACTTCCACATGCATGAGATCACAGACACCCACGATTGGCTAGGGTTGCTGTGTTTGATAGCGGAGAAACAGTATGCCACCCCTCCCTCCCTGAGAGCAAAGCCAATTTTGCTCTCTTGGACTCCAGGCCATGGATGGATGTGGCAACATCGGGATTCGATCTTGCAACAGGGCAAACGCTTGTCTATTGCACCACTCAGGACCCCTCATGAATCAAGCTTTTGATGTGGTCATCCCAGTCCCCTGAGCTAAACCCCACTGAAAACCTGTGAGGTGAGCTTAAGAGGAGAGACCACAAGAGCTAGACCCAAGACTAAGATTCTTTATTAAGATTCTGTTGTCTCAGACCACGTTAAGCAGGAGAAGTCTCAGTGCTGTTATGTTGACAAAGAGAGGTGACACGTACAAGTTCTAAATGCAGGTGTGCCAAAAATTGTGGCATGGTTTAATAACTTTTGAAATGATTTTTATATTCTTAGAAAAGATTTACTTCAATTAAAGATTAGATTTTTGTCATATTCTCAGTGCGATCACAAAACATTTTTGTGGCAGTCTGGGAAAACCCACTTTAGCCACAGCGAAAAATATTGGTTTTGACCAAAATTTTGTTTTTCTACCAATAATATACATTGACATCTATTTAAAGAAACATGCTGTTTTAAATTTAGGATGCTTTCTAATTTTGGCAAATTTGTGGCCATTCTGCCTACAGACTAAGGGCACTTTTCTCATGCAGTGAATTGTACTCACAGCTATGTGCCATAGTTAACACAAAGCTGGACATAAGCCTAATCAATTTCAAGCCTAATCAAAACCCATTCTACCACATCTCAAAGGTGTTCTATTGGATTCAGTTCAAGTGACTGGGAAGGCCACTGAAGAAAACTGAACTCATTGTCATGTTCATGAAACCAGTTTGAGAAGACTTTTGCTCCGTGACATGATGGGTAAATTGTAGCCATGAAGGGATGTGCATGGTCAGCAACAATACTCAAATCGGCTATGGCATTCAAGTGATGATTGCTTGGTACTAACGGCCTAAAGTATGCCAAGAAACATTGCCCACACCATTACACCACCTCCACCAGCCTGAACTGTCGATGCAAGGCAGGTTGGGTCCATGGATTCATGCTGTTGGTGCCAAATTCTGACGCTACCATCTGTGTGCCTTAGCAGAAATCGAGATTTATCTATCAGATCAGGCTATGTTTTTCCAGTCCTCAATTGTCCAGATTTAGTGAGCCTGTGCCCACTGCAGCCTCAGCTTTCTGTTCTTGGCTGACAGAAGTGGAACCCGACGTGGTCTTCTGCTGTTGTAGCCCATCCGCTTCAAGGTTCAACGTGCTGTGCATTCTGAGATGCTTTTCTGCTCACCATAATTGTACAGAGTAGCTATCTGACTTACTGTAGTCTTTTTGTCAGCTCAAAACAGTCTGGCCATTCTCCGTTGACCTCTCATATCATAAAGGCATTTCCATCCGCAGATCTGTTGATCACTGGATGCTTTTTCTTTATTGCACCATTCCGAGTAAACTTTAGAGAATCCCAGGAGATCAGCAGTTATAGAATATATACTCAAACCAGCCCGTCTGGCACCCACAATCATGCCACGGTCAAAATGACAGATCACATTTTTGTCCAATTTCGATGGTTGATGTGAACATTATCAGAAGCTGCTGGTCTGTATCTGCATTATTTTATGTATTGCATTGCTGCCAAATGATTAGATAACTGCACGAATGAGTAGGTGTTAATAAAGTACTCAATGAGTGTAAATAATTCTTTGAAATCTACAGTACTGCTAGAAAGTTTCTGAACGCATTACAATACGTTTACGCTCCAAATGTTTCCAGGAACTGTTAGTCAATCCTGCACAGTGGGTAGGAGAAATTTTGGCCTATTCCTCCTTACAAAACTGCTTCAACTCACTGGTGGGCTTCCTGGCATGAACTACTCTTTTTAGGTCCTTCCACAACATTTCTATTAGGTTAAAGTCTGGACTTTGACTTGGCCATTCCAAAATGTTAAATTTCTTCTGCTTTAACTATCTCTTTGTAGACTTTTCTGTGTGCTTAAGGTTTAATTACAGTTAAAGATTCAGTGCACAGACAGATAGCCTAACATTCCACTGTAGAATTTACTGTTACAATCCAGAATTCATAGGTCCATCAATAATGGAAAACAATCCTGGACCCGAGGCAGCAAACATAACACTTCTCATTTAAACCAGAAAGTTTTATTTTGGATTCATCTGTCTACAGAACATTCTTCCTACAAGCTTCTGGCTTTTCCACGTGGTCCTGAACAAAATTCATACAGGCAGCAGTGCTCTTTATGGAGAGTAGCGGCTTCCTCCTTTCTACCCTGCCACGCACACTGTTCTTGTTCAGTGTTTTCCTGATGGTGGATTCATGAACATTGACATTACTCAATGCAAGAGTGGCCTGTATGTCCTTAGATATTACGCTGAAGTTCTTTGTGACTTCCAGTAATATTATTAGCTGTGCCGCTGGAGTAATTTTTGCTGGACGACCACTCCTTGGGAGAGTAACAGTGGTGCTGAATTTCCTCCATTTGTATATCATCTGCCTCACAGTGGATTGGTGGCGGCCAAATTTCTCTGGCTTTGTAACCCTTTCCCGCATGGTGAGCATCGATAACTCTTTTTCTGAAGTCCTTAGGAATCTCCTTTGATTGAGGCATGGCACACTTCCATAAACCTGTGTGGTGAAGACCAGACTTTGATAGTGAAGACCCTAGTTTATGTTCTTGAAACATGGGAGGGCCTGCTAAACTCACACCTGATTGCCATCCCCTTGATTGAAACACCTGACTTCAATTACCCCTTTAAATGAACTCCTACTCTTATAGGTTCACATACTTTTTTCCGACAAAGATATTTAATGTTGGATAGTTTTGCTCCATAAATAAATATAAAAACCTGTCATTTGTTTAACTGGGCTTTCTTTATCTAGTTTTAGGATTTAGATGAAGATCACATTTCAGGTCAAATTTATGCAGAAATACAGAAAATTGCAAAGGGTTCACAAACCTTTTAGCAGCACTGTACTTCTTCCTTAAATAGATTAGATTACAAATGTAGAAGAAGGCAGGGTGTCTTTCAGTGGAATTGGAGTGCAATCTTTAAATGTGGTTTTCTCCATTTTCACTATTTGAGTAACAAGACCTCAAATGCTAGAGCTGATAAAATTCTGAGACACAACAATTTTACTCATCTTTACCAAGGGTGCCAATAATTCTGGAGCTGATTGTAACAAAAATATATACATCACAAATACTTACATAATAATTGGTGATCAAGGCATCCTTATAGTCCTAATGGGAGTGCAAAACAAAGTCTTTTATTTTAACACATGTATTCAAGTAACTGCAGATAATAATCTTTCTTCTTTACTTAAGTTATAATAAATTTAATCTAAGTTTTTTCAAGTGTTCCACAATCACATTGAAACTGTAACTACCAGTGCCTCTTCAAGTGCCTTATAAAAACTACCTCCTTTAGAACAGGGTAATTTCACATGAAATGGAAATCTTTCAAAAGGTCAACTGAGAAAGACTGGTTGTATAAAATAAATCAATATTGTATTATTTTTTGACAAGAGCTAAAAATATGTGGTAAAGAAGCTTCAGGTGAGAGACAACATTATGTTTTATTCCTGTGTAATGTCACAGTAATTTAGTCCTACAAGGGTAGACATATTAAAAGCAAATGTGAAAGCGGACTACAGCAATGTATACCATTTTCTAGAAATTCATAGTTTTGAGCAAATTACTTTACATAATTCACTCCTAGTGACATTGATATCACTCTCAGCAAAGAGTTTCCTTTGCTCCCTAAAAACACTTTCCCTGTGCAAAGCTGCATGTGCCTAATCTTTAAGCAAGGCATCTCCAATCAATCTTTAGATGATTTTGTCTGTCATCTGTCTGTACCTTGTGAGCACTGAAATCAGTAATTACACTGTCAATTATACTGATATGATTTATAGTAAGTGTGATTACAGCTCCTAATAATCAGTTTACCCACAATAACACTTTTCTACCACTATCACGCACAAGAAACTAAATTGATAGATCACATTCTCTGCACAGAAGCATGTGTATGCAACTATGTGTACACACAGTTCATAAATGATAGCATAAGCCATTTTTGCAGCATACACCAGCATAAATACCTTCTATCTATACAATATAAAGCATGTGTCATCCCAAGTTTCAGAATAGTCATAAGATAAATACTGATTAAATGGCTGTTTTTTTTTTTTTTTTTTACTTACTGCAAGCTAGAAACTTGTGATACTAAAGCTTGGATCATATTTTTATTTTTTACAAAATATTTTTTTACAAAAAATATTTTGTAAAATATAAACATAGATTTATATAATCTTAGGGACTTTAATATATGGAACTGGTATAGACCTACTGGGAAAGTTGCACACTAACCCTCTTGAGCTTAGCTACATTTTCTTCCACAGTGAGTCCGTTGAGTGTTCCATAGATTCCTAGGAAAGCTCCAAGAAAGCAAGGAGCAAAGCACCCCTGTAAACAAAGAGAGAAGTACAGTCAGGTCCATAAATATTTGGACATTAACAAACTTATTTTAGCTGTTTATCAGCAGACCTTCAGATTTAATTTGAGAGTATTTATATGGTGTAGGAATTACATCACTTTTTAGATGTGGTTCCCTCCACCCCCTTTGGGTGAACAAAAGTATTTCACTGCTCAGCTGTTTGATGGCAAGGTGTGGGATATTCTCTCATTATTTCACTTACAAGTAAGCAGATAAAAGGTCCAGAATTGATTTCAAATCTAGAATGGACCTGGCTCCTTTGTATTTATTGATGATGTGACTGCTGGCAAAACCAGGAAGATGAATTCTGAAGTGTATAGGGCTATATGATCTGCCCAGGTTCAGCCAAATGCTTAAATCAGCATCTGATGATGTCTATAAATTTTCAGACTTCAGGCAATCATTGATTGCAAAGGATTTTAAAGGCACAGAATAAAATGATACCATAGCTATCCACGGCCAGGAGACAAGAGAACAAAATTGTCCATGCTCTTTATCCAGTGTCAGCAGTGCAGCAAAATGGACAGCAGTGATTATAATCAACAGCAACAGCAGTGATTATAATCAGTTAAAGGATGGGGAAATTGGTGATTTATTGGATATTTAGGAAATCAATTCACGCAAAACTGAAACAAAACTGCCGAAACTGAGTTGTGTTAGAAACAACTGCCCACGACATTGATGTGTACATGTGGGACATTTAGGGGGACAGTTCATTAAAGACAGATATGGGTCACTTGCAATTACAGATAAGAACCATCAAGATAGACACATCTGATCTGAGCAAAATTTGTAACTGTGTAAAGTAGCTTGTAATATGAATGTAGACACACTGGACTCAATGCTGTCAATGCAACTGGACTGTGAAAAAACTTGTGTGTGTATACTTCATAACATTTCACATTATTGGGACTTTATTTGCATCCTGATTAGTGTGAATATGCCTTTAGACATAATGGAACTGAAAACACAATCCTACCTGGTCAATTAGCATTTTCTTCAGTGCAGTACTTTTGGTCGCCCCAATGATAAATCTGTCTAGTACTCTGTACCATCCACCAATAACTGGTCCCTATAGTACACACACACAAAAAAAAAGTAGGTTTTATGGGTCATAAAATACAGAATCATCAAAAGTGTTACAGACTTTACTCATTTTTTCACTTCATATTTTGTATACAAGATCAGCAATAACATTAAAAACTGGTTGTCCTTCCTTGGAACACCTTTGGTAGGTACTAACCACTGCATATGGGAAACATCCAGCCATAACACTTTGGCCCTTTTCAAAGTTGTTCAGATCCTTACACTTGCCCATTTTCCCTGCTTCCAACACATCTACTACAAGAACTGACTGTTTATTTGCTGCCTAATATATACCACCCCGTGGCAGGTGTCATCGTAACAAGATAATCAATGTTATTCACTTCACCTCTCAGTGGTTTTAATGTTATGGCAGATCGTTGTATAGACAGCATTTTAAAATAGGGGGTTGAGTGGCTGTGTAAACCCTAGATTTTTGGAGATCCAGGATGATAGACTGGATATACACACTATCACTAATATACACACATTCAGGTCCATAAGTATTTGGACAGTGACACAATTTTTGTAATTTTGCCTCTATACATCATCACAACGGATTTCAAATAAAGCAATCAAGATGTGATTGAAGTGTAGACTTTCAGTTTTAATCCAAGGGGTTTAAAAAATAATGCATTAACCATTTAGGAATTACAGCCATTTTTACAGTCTGTCCATTTTCACAGGCGCAAAAGTAATTGACTGATAAGCTGTTTCATGGCCAGTTGTGGCCTGTTTCTTCATTATTTCATGATAAATTTAAAAATAAAAGGTCTGGAGTTGATTCCAAGCATTTAATTTTCATTTGGGAGCTGTTCATGGGAACTCTCAATATGTGGTACAAAGAGGTGTCAATGCCAAGTGAAGCCATCATTAGGCTGAAATACAAAACAGTATACATTCTTAAAAAGAAGGAATGCACTGGCGAGCTCAGCAAAACCAAAAGGCCTGAAAGACCATGGAAGACAACTAAAGTGGATGAATGCAGAATTCTTTCCTTTTTGAAGAAAAACCACTGCATAACATCTAGCCAAATCAAGAACACTTTCGAGCAGGTAGGCATATCACTATCAAAATCTATAATCAAGAGACACTTTCATGAATGTAAATACAGAACTCAATATGCAAACCACTGGTAACACTCAAAGAACAGAAAGGCCAGATTAAACTTGCTAAAAAAAAAAAAAAAAAAAAGCCTGCCTAGTTCTGGAACAAGACTAACTTGTTCTAAAATGATGGGAAAAGAGTTGGGAGAACAAAAGCAAGGGCTCATGATCCAAAGCATACCACATCATCTGTCAAACATGGTTTAGGAAGTGTTATGGCATGGGCATGTATGGCTGCCAATGCAACTAGGTCAGTGGTGTTTATTGATGATGTGACTGCTGATAGGAGTAGCAGAATGAATTATAAAGTGCTATAGTTTCTGCTATACTTTCTGCTCAGTCAAATGCTGCAAAACTGATAGGACGACACTTCACGTACAGATGGATAATGACCCAAAACACACAGCGAAAGCAACCCAAGGGCTTCTTAAGCCAAAGAAATTAAATGTTCTTAACTGTCTGATGACCTCAACTCAATTGGGCATTTCACTTACTGAAGACAAAACTGAAGGCAGAAAGACCCACAAACAAGCAGCAACTAAAGGCAGCTGCAGTAAAGGCCTGGCAAAGCACCTCAAGGGAGGAAACTCAGCATTTGATGATGTCCATGGGTTCCAGATTTCAGGCAGTCATTGACTGCAAAGGATTTGCATTCAAGCATTAATCATAAATATTAGGATTATTTTTGTGTTAGTTTATCCAATTACCTTTGAGCCTGTGAAAGTGAAGCAAATCTGAAAAAAAGGCTGTAATTCCTAAACGGTTAATGCAATATTTATGTTAAACCCCTTGATTTAAACCTGAAAGTCTACACTTCAATAACATCTTGATTGCTTCATTTCAAATGCATTGTGGTGGTGTACAGAGGCAAAATTACTAAAATTGTGTCACTGTCCAAATGCTTACAGACCTATCTCTCTCTCTCATATTATATATATATATATATATATATATATATATATATATATATATATATATATATATATATATATATATATATGTATATATATATATATACACACACACACACACAGTCAGGTCTGGAAGTATTTGGACAATGATGGAATTTTTGTGAGTTTGCCTTTATACACCACCACAATGGATTTGAAATAAAACAATCAAGATGTGATTGAAGTGTAGACTTTCAGCTTTATTTTAAGAGGTTCCACAAAAATATGGCATTTACCATTTAGGAATTACAGCCATTTTCAACAAACCCTCTGTATTTACATTCATGAAGGCCTCTCTTGATTGTAGATTTTGACAATGATATGCCTACCTTCTCCAGAGCATTCTTGACGTCTGTTGATGTTGTGAAGGGGTTTTTCTTCACCAAGGAAAGGGTTCTGCGATCATTCACTTTAGTTGTCTTCCATGGTCTTCCAGGCCTTTCGATGTTGTTGAGCTCACCAGTGCTTTCTTTCTTTTTAAGAATATACCCAGCTGTTGATTTAGCCACACCTAAGGTTTTTGCTATCTCTCTTATAGATTTATGTTGTTTTTTCAGCCTAATGATGGCCTCCTTCACTTGCATTGAGATTTCCTTGGACTTCATATTGGTAGCTCCAGTCGAACAGCTGCCAAATGCCAACTCAATACCTGATATCAACTCCAGACCTTTTATCTGCTTCATTTGTCTTGAAGTAACGAGGGAATGGATCACACCTGGTCAATGAACTTCTTGTCAGTCAATTGTCCAAATACCTTTGAGCCCCTGAAAATGGAGGTACTTTGTTGAAAATGGCTGTAATTCCTAAATGGTAAATGCCATATTTTTGTGGAACCTCTTAAAATAAAGCTGAAAGTCTACACTTCAATCACATCTTGATTGTTTTATTTTAAATCCATTGTGGTGGTGTATAAAGGCAAAATCACAAAAACTTCGTCATTGTCCAAATACTTCCAGACCTGACTGTATATAAATGTATATACACTATATTACCAAAAGTATTCGGTCACCTGCCTTGACTCACATATGAACTTAAGTGCCATCCCATTCCTAACCCATAGGGTTCAATATGATGTCGGTCCACCTTTTGCAGCTATTACAGCTTCAACTCTTCTGGGAAGGCTGTCCACAAGGTTGAGAAGTGTGTTTATAGGAATTTTTGACCATTCTTCCAAAAGCGCATTGGTGAGGTCACACACTGATGTTGGTCGAGAAGGCCTGGCTCTCAGTCTCCGCTCTAATTCATCCCAAAGGTGTTCTATCGGGTTCAGGTCAGGACTCTGTGCAGGCCAGTCAAGTTCATCCACACCAGACTCTGTCATCCATGTCTTTATGGACCTTGCTTTGTGCACTGGTGCACAGTCATGTTGGAAGAGGAAGGGGCCCGCTCCAAACTGTTCCCACAAGGTTGGGAGCATGGAATTGTCCAAAATGTTTTGGTATCCTGAAGCATTCAAAGTTCCTTTCACTGGAACTAAGGGGCCAAGCCCAACTCCTGAAAAACAACCCCACACCATAATTCCTCCTCCACCAAATTTCACACTCGGCACAATGCAGTCTGAAATGTACCGTTCTCCTGGCAACCTCCAAACCCAGACTCGTCCATCAGATTGTCAGATGGAAAAGCGTGATTCATCACTCCAGAGAACGCGTCTCCACTGCTCTAGAGTCCAGTGGCGGCGTGTTTTACACCACTGCATCCGACGCTTTGCATTGCACTTGGTGATGTGTGGCTTGGATGCAGCTGCTCGGCCATGGAAACCCATTCCATGAAGCTCTCTGCGTACTGTACTTGGGCTAATCTGAAGGTCACATGAAGTTTGGAGCTCTGTAGCAATTGACTGTGAAGAAAGTCGACGACCTCTTTGCACTATGCGCTTCAGCATCCGCTGACCCCTCTCCGTCAGTTTACGTGGCCTACCACTTCGTGGCTGAGTTGCTGTTGTTCCCAAACTCTTCCATTTTGTTATGATAAAGCTGACAGTTGACTGTGGAATATTTAGGAGTGAGGAAATTTCACGACTGGATTTGTTGCACAGGTGGCATCCTATGACAGTTCCACGCTGGAATTCATTGAGCTCCTGAGAGCGGCCCATTCTTTCACAAATGTTTGTAAAAACAGTCTGCATGCCTAAGTGCTTGATTTTATACACCTGTGGCCAGGCCAAGTGATTAGGACACCTGATTCTGATCATTTGGATGGGTGACCGAATACTTTTGGTAATATAGTGTATATGTATATATAGTGGATATAAAAAGTCTACACACCCCTGTTAAAATGCCAGGCTTCTGTGATGTAAAAAAATGAGACCAAGATAAATAATTTCAGACATTTTTCCCACCTTTAATGTGACCTATAACCTGTACAACTCAATTGAAAAACAAACTGAAATCTTTTAGGTTGGGTGAGTAAAAATAAAAAAACAAAATAATGTGGTTGCATAAGTGTGCACACCCTTAAACTAATACTTTGTTGAAGCACCTTTTGATTTTATTACAGCACTTAGTCTTTTTGGGTGAGTCTATCAGCAAGGCACATCTTGACTTGGCAATATTAGCCAACTCTTCATTGCAAAAACACTCCAAATCTGTCAGATTGCGAGGGCATCTCCTGTGCACGGCCCTCTTCAGATCACCCCACAGATTTTCAATCGGATTCAGGTCTGGGCTCTGGCTGGGCCATTCCAAAACTTTAATCTTCTTCTGGTGAAGCCATTCTTTTGTTGATTTGGATGTATGCTTTGGGTCGTTGTCATGCTGAAAGATAAAGTTCTTCTTCATCTTCAGCTTTCTAGCAGAAGCCTGAAGGTTTTGTGCCAATATTGACTGGTATTTGGAACTGTTCATAATTTCCTCCACCTTGACAAAGGCCCCAGTTCCAGCTGAAGAAAAACAGCCCTGCCACCATGCTGCCACCACCATGCTTCACTGTGGGTATGGTGGTGTTCTGGTGATGTGCAGTGTTCTTTTTTGCGCCAAACATACCTTTTGGATTTATGGCCAAAAAGTTCAACCTTGTTTTCATCAGACCATAACACATTTTCCCACATGCTTTTGGGAGACTTCAAATGTGTTTTTGTAAGAAAATGTTTTCTTCGTAAGAAAAGGCTTCCGTCTTGCCACCCTACCCCATAGCCCAGACATATGAAGAATACGGGAGACTGTTGTCACATGTACTACACAGCCAGTACTTGCCAGAAATTCCTGCAGCTCCTTTAATGTTGCTGTAGGCCTCTTGGAAGTCTCTCTGACCAGTTTTCTTCTCGTCTTTTCATCAATTTTGGAGGGACGTCCAGTTCTTGGTAATATCGCTGTCGCGCCACATTTTCTCCACTTGATGATGATCTTCACTGTGTTCCATGGTACATCTAATGCCTTGGAAAGTCTTTTGTACCCTTCTCCTGACTGATACCTTTTAATAATCAGATCCCTCTGATGCTGCGGAAGCTCTCTGTGGACTATGGCTTTTGCTGTAAGATGCGACTAAGAAAATGTCAGGAAAAGCCTACAAGAACCGCTGAGCTTTATTTGGGGTTAATCAGAGGCACTTTAAATGATGGCAGGTGTGTACTGACACCTATTTAACATGAGTTTGAATGTGATTGCTTAATTCTGAACACAGCCACATCCCCAGTTATAAGAGGGTATGCAACCACATTATTTTGTTTTTTTATTTTTACTTGCCCCCCCCTAAAAGATTTCAGTTTGTTTTTCAGATGAGTTGTAGAGGTTATAGGTCACATCAAAGGTGGAAAAAGTTCTGAAATGATTTATCTTGGTCTCATACACACTTTAATAAGAACACCTATACACCTGCTCATTTATGCAGTTATCCAATCAGCCAATCATGTGTCAGGAACACAGTACATAAAATCATGCGGATACAAGTCAAGAGCTTCAGTTAATGTTCACATCAAACACCAGAATGAAGAAAATTGTGATTTCTGTGACTTTAACCATTGCTTGGTTGTTGGTGCCAGATGGGCTAGTTTGAGTATTTCAGATACTACTGATCTCCTTGGATTTTCACACACAACAGTGAGCACAGACACACCTAAACTGGACAGTTGAAGACTGGGAAAGGACCAGGTGATTTTCTTTCCCTCTAATCTTCAACTGTCCAGTTTGGGGAAACCTGTGCCCATGATAGCCTCAGATTCTTGTTCTTGGCTGACAAGTCCCAGGAGAACAGAAGTTTCTGAAATACTCATACCAGCCCATCTGGTACCAACAACCATGCTATAACAAATTCTGAAGTTCTGATGTGATCATTAAACATTACCTGATGCTCTTGACCTATATCTGCATGATTTTATGCATTGCGCTGCTGCCACATGATTAGATAAATCCATGAATGTGCAGGTGTACTATTGCTCCTAATAAAACATATATATATATATATATATAGATAGATAGATAGATAGATAGATAGATGTAAACATGCAGTACATATACACTATATAATCATAAAGCCTTTGATGGCTTTACCAGTCTAAAAATACTAATAATGGGACTCATTTATCAAGCTGGACATGACCAGATGTATTCAAAAATCGTTTGTAGGAGCATTTATATAAGAAATTTGGTATTCTTGAAAATCTTCAGAAAAATGTTTGTATTATATCCATGCTCCTGAGTGTGTGTAAATTTATGCATAAGAAAACCTACTAATGTAAGCCTTAATTAATTGGTTTCAAATCATGTAATTGCAATGAGTGACTGCACTTTTATATACTATACTGATTACGCTGTCAGGTTTTAATAGCTTATGTATTTCTTACACATACAAATTGAATGAAAATTTTGTGAAACCCAGTCATTCCCATTCAAACCCATTCATATTAATGGAATTAACTAAAGAAACATTAAATATGAATAAAAATTAAACAAAGCAATCCAACATAAATCCGTTAAGACAAATAACATCAGTCATTCAGAACAAATGCCTCCAAAGACATGCTGCAATGACTCAGATGGTGTGTAAGTTGGTTCTATTTGCCACAGTATCTCCAAAGGTTATTTAACACATCTTCAACATTTTATTAGAGCCAGCACTTTGTGACCCATAAGTCACTGATCTGGTGTGGCGCAAGCTGCAATATTCTGTATATGTCCAAGTGTGCTGCGTGCCAACATGGACTTCCTTAAGACACACACCCTCCTGCCTTTCCAGCATAGAGTCGTGAGATTTGGGAGGGTGCAATGAAGTGCAAGAAAGAGATGTGATGTGGTTGGTGCCATTACCATTTCACCTCACTTAATTTGCTTTTTTTTGTCATTTGGATCTAGATTTTTTTTTTAGGAAATGCTAGGCTATTAAATAATATATATTTTTATTGGCATTGACATGAGTCAAAATAACTTTTATTTCAACCTCTGAGAAAGTCTTTTTTTGCCATTTACTCCTCATTTCAAGTCTGTGAGCTTTGCCTTTTAGGAAGTTTTTTGGGTGTCACCAAATGCAAATGAACTGTGCCATGCACATGCCTGGTAATTTACGGATGATTGGCATTCATCTACACGCACATAAGTAACATTTTTACTTACCCAAACATTTACACACAATTTTACTAAAAGATTGATAAATGAGTCCCAGTTTGTTTGCCCTTCATTTATGCCCACACATCCTTGGATGAACCATGGCATACAATAAAAACAAACATTGACTTGCAACAAAAAAGAAGCCCATGCTCATCATCTTTGAGGTGCGTCTAATGCTGTGCTTGGTCAAGCCGCGCCTCTCAATCAACTGCTGGGAGATGATATCCCCCACCCCCATCAGAGAGCCTGTAGGACGACATTAAGGAGAAGAGAAAAAGAGAGAGAAGAAGAAAACTTGAACAACAAATCAAATTTTTTCAGTAGTTTGATCCTTTTCAGGTATTGCTGCCTCACAGCTCCAAACTTCCTGGATTTTTTTCTTGAGCACAGTTTATTGTCTGAGTTTTGCATTTTCTTTTCATTTTAATGAGGGTTTCCTCCAGGTTCTCCAGTTTCCACCCATTGAGGTAGGCAGCTTCACTACACTAAATTGCCCATAGGTGTGAATGAGTGTGTGCAGAGCACCCTGTGATGGACTGGCATCTTATCTGGGATGAATACTGATGCCTTGCACCCAGGGTTACCAGGATTGATTCCAGATCCACCGAGGCCCTAACCAGGATGAAGAGCTTACTGAATGAAGGAATGAATGAATACTCTATGCATTCTCAAATGAATACCACAGCTGAACAACTAAAACCTGGTCTACCAAAAAAAATTGCAGCTCTTGTCCTCAGCCAAGTGAATGCAGTTGTTTGCATCACTGCATATGTAACTATGTTTGTATGAACTCTGGATAAGCACTAGTGACGGTGACAATCACCTGGATACCTTCTTGTGCACATGCTCCAATGTCCCAAGACCTTCCATCAAAATCATGAGATTTAGTAGTATATTAGACTGCAGTGTAACTACAAAAACAAGCCGTTAAAGCTCCCAAATACCAAAGTTGTCGATTAAATATGGTGTGGATCATATAAATGTGTGGTGGCCTGGAAAAAAAAACATTTTCTGCTTTATATATTTCTGAAAACTGTAGGTTTTGCTGAAATGAAATACGTCTCTCTTTTCCACATAATTCAACCAGAGACAAAGTTATATAATTATATATAATTATTATCACACACACACTGTATATATATATATATAGTACTGTGGTCTAGAGTTGATTTCAAGTGTGGCATTTGCATTCTGTTGCTGTTATGTCTAACTATAAAGTCCGAAAAGGTGTCACTACCAGTGAAGCAAGCCATCATTAGACTTAAAAAAATAAAAACAAACCCATCAGAGAGACAGCAAAAGCATTAGTTGTGGCCAAATCAACTGTTTGGTACATTCTGGTGAGCTCAGGAACAACAATTGGCCTGGAAAACCACAGGAAACAACTGTGGTAGATGACAGAATTCTTTCCCTGGTGAAGAAAAACCACTTTACTACAGTTGGCCAGATCAAGAACACCCTCCAGGAGGTAGGTATGTCTGTATCAAAATCAAACTATCAAGAGGAGACTACACCAGAGTAAATACACATGGTTTACCAATGTAAACCATTGGTAAGCCTCAAAAACAGAAAGACCAAAAAAAAAAAAAAAAAAAAAACAAAACAAAACATTTTAAAAAGCCCATTCAGTTCTGGAACAACATCCTATGGACAATGAGACAAATATCAACTTCTACCAGAATGATGGGAAGAGAAGTGTATGAGGAAGGGAAGGAACTGCTCATTATCCAACACATACCACCTCATCTAATGGTGTGGGTGTGTATGGTTACCTTGTATTTTTTGATCATAGCATCTAGTGATGTCTATGGGTTCCAGACTTCAGGCAGTCATTGACTGCAAAGGTGAAGACTGCAAAAATGACAATTTAATTTATGATTATGATTTATGATTATTAGCAGTATGTCCAATTATTTTTGGTCCCTTAAAAAGAGAGGGACCATTCCTATACCGTTCACCCAATTTGGATGTAAACACCCTTAAAATAAAGCAGAAAGTCTGCATTTTGAGTGCATATCCATTATTTAATTTAAAATAATAATAAAAAAAAGGCAGCTAAAAAAAACTATAACTTTGTCAATATTTATGGACCTGACTGTATGTCTGGCTCATCATCTTGTTGAAAGCTCTATTTATGGCCAAGTCTGAATCACTGGCAGAAACATCCTTGTACTCAGTAGAATTCATGATGCCATCAATCTTCACAAGAGCCCTTGAACCACCACCCACAAAAAATCACAAAGTATCAATGATCCACCTCTATATTTTACAGTAGCTATTAACTGTATTTTAACAACTTATTTTACACAAATAGTTAAAATACAATTATAAAATACAATTTACTGCTTTTTAAAATATCTATTACTTGATAAATGCAGGTCAACAACCATCTGTATCTTTTGTGTTAAAAAAAAGATCTTTATTGCTTCCTGATGGTTAAAAAAAAGGATTTGACATGTGTCAACTACATATTTACATCCCAGGGAAAAAAGACATGGTTAAAGGCAACAACAAAGCTCTAGGAAAATGAGCGCAAAGGAAAATACATTTTTCAAATTACAATTTGTTTGATTTCATTTAAAACGTTTCTTTGGGATGTCAATTATTTATATACTAATTATTTTATACAATAATTTTTGCTCAATTTTATCAAGGGTGACAAAAACTCTGAAGGGCACTGTACTGCATCTATCACTTTGTAACCTAGTTGAAATTTCTTGGCATTTGCATGCACAAGAATGTATCTAGGCGGTTCTGGATACATGAGGTGGTTAGAATTGGTGTAATAGGTGTAATGGTTAGAATGGGTGTAACAGAAACATGGTTCAGGTTGTCACTTGTGACCAGAATAAATCAGAGCATGTACCACCACCATTAAGTAAGTTAATTTTACATTCATCAAACGAACTGTATTTTTTAATCGATGATACAGATCAATGCACACATTTGTTTTCCTTTAAATGTGTGTGATATGTTACAGTAAGGAATATCATCACAATGAACAATAGAAATGTCTCAAATTAATAATAGCTCCATACAAGCATTTAGAAATGTGACCGTAAATGATGGGTATTCAAATTTTATAAATAGCTCTAAAAATAGCTCTTAACTGCAAATAGACCCATTAGTAATACTGGCATATTATTAACTCATTAATATCTATATTTTTTGTGTTTATCTCTAATAAAAATGCACCTGCGTGACCTGCAGAGGAAAACTAGCCCTCAGTGAGAACCAACAAGTGTACATCAAGGCATACACAGACAAATTCCTGACTAATCAAAGACAGTTACAAGTGCAAACAATTTGTTGTGCTTGAAAAATGATTGCAATTAAGTGACAGGCAGCATCAGAGAGGTATAGCCTATGACATATATATATATATATATATATATATATATATATATATATATATATATATATATATATATATATACATATATATATATATATATATATATATATATATATATATATATATATACATATATATATACACACACACAGCATCTCACAAAAGTGAGTACACCCCTCACATTTCAGCAACCATTTTATTATATGTTCTCAAGGGACAAATCTATAGAAATGAAAATTGGATATACTTTAGAGAAGTCAATTTGCAGCTTGTACAGCAGTATAGATTTACTTTCTTCTAAAAATAACTCAACATACAGCCATCATTGTCTAAATAACTGGCAACAAAAGTGAGTACACCCTAAGTGAACATGTCAAAACTGTGTTCAAAGTGTCAATATTTTATGTGAGCACCATTGTTGTCTACCACTGCCTTAATCCTCCTGGGCATGGAATTCACCAGAGCTGCACAGGTTGTTGCTGGGATCCTCTTCCACTCCTCCATACGGATGTTAGACACATGGCGATTCTCCACCTTCCGCTTGAGGACGCCCCACAGGTGCTCAATAGGGTTCAGGTCTGAAGACATACTTGGCCACTCCATCACTTTCAGCTTCCTCAGCAAGGCAGTTGTCATCTTGGTGGTGTGTTTGGGGTCGTTATCATGTTGGAAAACTGCTGTCCGGCCCAGTTTCTGAAGGGAGGGCATCATGTTCTGCTTCAGAATGTCACAGTACATGTTGGAATCCATGTTTCCCTCAATGAAGCACAGCTCCCCAGTACCAGCAGCACTCATGCAGCCCCAGACCATGATGCTACCACCACCATGCTTGACTGTAGGCAAGACACAATTTTCTAGGTACTCCTCACCAGGGCGTCGCCACACATGCTGGACACCATCTGAGCCAAACATGTTTATCTTAATCTCATCAGACCACAGGACATGGTTCCAGTAATTCATGCTCTTGGACAGGTTGTCTTCAGCAAACTGTTTGCGGGCTTTCTTGTGAGCCAGCTTCAGAAGAGGCTTCCTTCTGGGACGACGGCCGTTCAAACCAACTTGTTGCAGTGTGCGGCGTATGATCTGAGCACTGACAAGCTGACCTTCCGCTTCCGCAACCTCTAAAGCAATGCTGGCAGCACTCATGCGTCTATTTTTTGAAGCCAGCTTCTGCACCTGACGCACAGCACGAGGACTCAACTTCTTCGATCGACCCTTGCGAGGCCTGTTCCGAGTGGAACCCGTCTTGGAAAACCTCTGTATGACCCTGGCCACTGTACTGTAACTCAGTTTCAGGGTGTTACCGATCTTCTTATAGCCTAGGCCATCTTTGTGGAGAGCAACAATTCTAATTCTCAAATCCTCAGAGAGTTATTTGGTATGAGGCGCCATGTTCAACATGCAGTGGTCAGTATGAGAGAATTGTACTCAATGCACCAAATTTTAACTGCTCTAATACAAGATACACAAATTTGTATGGTCCTGTCAAGCAGACAAAAACATGAACATGTTGAATAGGACATGTGGCTTTGCGTGGTTAAATGACGTACAGCTGTTATCACTTAGGGTGTACTCACTTTTGTTGCCAGCTATTTTGACAATAATGGCTGTATGTTATTTTTCAGAGGACAGTAAATCTATACCGCTATACAAGCAGCATATTGACTACTCTAAAATATATCCAAATTTCATTTCTATAGTTTTGTCCCTGGAGAAGATATACTAAAATGGTTGCTGAAATGTGAGGGGTGTACTCACTTTTGTGAAATATTGTACATACATGTATATATGTATATGTATGTATGTATATGTGTATATATGTGTGTATATATATATATATATATATATATATATATATATATATATATATATATATATATATATATATATATATATATATATATATATATATATATATATACACACATACATATATATATATATATATATATACACACATACATATACACACACACACACACACACAGTGGAGATCAAAATTAGAGAACAATTTATGAACGCTTGATTTTTTCAGGAATAATGTAATTTTCATTGCTCAACATTTGAAGTAATTTTTGTGGCTATACAATGCTAATAGAACAGTGTTTTACAAAATAACCAAGGCACTTCAACAAAAAAGCTTTATTTTGTAGAAAGCACAATGATCAAAATTAGAGAACAGCAATGACTGCAGCACAGAGAAAGATTACAACTAAAATTTCTGAAGGTTACAACAGTCGACAATTAGTAGGAAGTGTACAGGCCCTTGCTTTGAATGACATCTGCGGCCACCGGACGTCACTAGTCTCTCACACTGCTCTGGTGTGATTTTGGTCCACTCTTCTTCCAGTCTCTTCCACAGTTCAGTGACTGTAGTGGGTTTCTTGGCCATAACTTTGTTGCCAAGGATTTTCCAGAGGATTTTCTATTGGGTTTAGATCAGGACTCTGGGCTGGCCATTTCATTATTTCAATGTTTTCAGTGTCAAGGAACTGCTTTACCCGTTTTACTGTGTGACAGGGGGCATTGTCGGGCATGAAAATTGCTGGCTGATTGGGTGATGAACCGCATGTTGTCGAAGAAGGGTCTGATAAACATTTGCATTCACTCTGCCATGTAGCTGTATTAGAGGCCCAACTCCTGCTGCAGAAAACATCCCCCAAACCATGACACTTCCCCTCCACCTTTCACTGACTTCTTTACACACATTTGGTTCAGTCTTTCCCCAGTTTGACGACGAACATAATGTTTCCCATCGGAAACAAATAAATTAAACTTGCTTTCATCACTAAAGTGAACTTTGGACCAGTTCTCCTCTGTCCACACAGCATGCTCCTCAGCAAAAGTTAGTCTAGCCTTTTGATTCTTTCTGCTAATGAGAGGTTTGGTCACTGCAGAGTGGGCTTTCAGTCCAAATTCTCTTAAACGTCGAGACACTGTATGACAAGACAGATCCTTACTCCGTTCAGCGCTGACTGGCGAGCAATCCCAGCTGCAGTGTTGAACTGACTGCCTATTGAGATTCTCCGCATTATCCTGTCCTCTCTTGCATTTGTCTTTCGTGGACAACCAGGCTTCTTGGGGGACTTGAATGAGTTTGTGACATTGTAAAGATGCAATATTCTAGAAATCACAGACTTGGAACGACCAACTTCTCTTACTATGGCTGAAAGGGTCATCCCTTTGGCCTTCATCTGGACAACCTGCTGCCGGAGGGTTTCAGTCACTTTAGAACTGCTCACCATCTTGGCTCACTGACTAGAAAAGTAGAAAAGTTTTCAGTGAAAACTGGAAAGTTAGGCTGCCAGTTAAATAGGGTTTGTCAGATAATTAAAGAAATTAGCACCAGGTGCCAGATTAACACCAATAACTGGGAGGTATCTGAAAGTGTTCTCTAATTTTGATCAGTGTTCTTTTTCAAATCTCATTGAAGTTTTTTATTCTGTGCTTCAAAATATATGTAACTCATGAAATATGCTTAAAAAAACTGCTCTTTTACTCCCGTTTAGATAATTTCAAATAGGACTAAGCAGTGACCTTGAAATTTAGGAAATTGTAGGTTGTTCTTTAATTTTGATCTCCACTGTACATATATAAATCTTGCTTTCTGTTAGTGTAGACAGCATCTATGTGTAAAGATAGATTCCTTTAGGCAGTTTTTTTCTTAATATTTCTCTGAGACCAGAGTACAATATACTGTATAGTTTGTGAGAGGAATTTGATTAACTGATGCTGTTGCACATGGATGACTAATATTGTCTCGTGTCCACTTTACCACACATGCATAAATAAATATACATCATGTGGACCTAATATACTGACAAAACTAATTCAAGGTAAGTGTCACAGGTGTTCTCTTACTGCACTCAGCAGCAAATAAAACCATCAATTATGCATGTGTGGATATGCTGAATGCTGACAGAAATCATAAATACACCAAAAGTAAAACTATCAGGGGTAAAATAGAGATCTCTTATATTAGCAGAATATTTTAGCATAATGAAATATGCAGCTTTCTGTGACTACTTCGTGTATACTGCTTCTGTATATGCTTTTATGATACACCTTCAATCTTCCTAATCTCTCAGTCTTTCAGGAATTGCAAATAATTCCTCAGTTAATTTCAGCTACATAGTTGGAGGTATATGACAACACTCATACAATATGCATACACCAAGGCAAAGCACTGATTGTAAAACACAAGAGTTTCTCAGTTCATTAACTTCTCAAAGTAACTGATATGTTATGATGCATGTTATGGATTCATTCCACATGCAGTACTGACACTTATTGTAATTATCAGCCTTATATGTTCAGGATGTAATGATACAGCAAATTTAAATTTGATACAGAGATGTCTTGATGCAATACATTTTCGATACAGCATACACACTGCCTCAATATGCGTCTTAGGTTTCCATTTTCAGTTGATTAAAACATTCAACATTACAAATGTACAATAAGCAAAACTTAAAAATGACAGTGTTTGTGTGAATAATTCAGACTCTTAGCAGCATATAACAAAACAAAAGATGTGCATTAGAATGTAACAAAATTAAGTAAACATTAGGGTTGCCTAATGGTCTCAGCAAAATGTCCACACTAACAACGTACAAATAAAATGCACAAAAGACCTGAAACTATTAAAAAAAAAAAAAAAAAAAAGTTTAGAAATTAGAAAAGGGAGATGCATTTTTGTGGCATCACCGTGGTGTGCACACTTTTATATTTTGTTTTTTAAAAACTAACCCGATTTGTTGTTTAAAAAAAAAAAAAAAAAAAAAAAAAAATGGAATCCTGCTGCTGTGACTCATGAGAGAGTGTCTGAAATACTTTATTTTCCATTCTGCTATTAGTGGTGCTGTGAAAGCCATGCAACTAGCTGTACATTTTTTGGAATGCCTGCTATACTGAGTGGAGTCTCATATTTCAGCTATGAACTTCCCAATCACCATGCTTACCCTGTATTGAATCAGGCAAAAAAGGCCACCTGAGTGAAGTAGTTCAGACTTTGCTCTGTGTGTATGTGTGTTATTACACTGGCTAATTACTTATTGCCTTGTTCTAGTAATTACACATCACACAATATAAGCAGTATTTTATGATGACTAGCCTGTGTTTTGCAGCCTATCAAATCAGGTTTTGTAAAACCACAGATATCAGTATGCTATTGTCTGCGTTCTTAAGTGAGAGTTAAAAGTTGAAATTGTGAAATAAATAAAATTACAATAATTAAGATAAATCAATAGCTGCGATTACCCTATGCCTTTAAGACTGCATCAATTCTCTTACATAAACTATTGTGCAGTTTTATAAGGAAATAGACCAGAAGTTTGTTCAAAACATTGTGTAGAACTTCTTGCAATTCTGCAGACTTCTGTAGACTGTCTTACTTGCTTGTGTATCCGTAGGATTTTCAACTGTAAAGGGATCTATTAACATGTTACATTATTTAAAGACATATTTCTCTGTAACTTTGAAACTTTTGGAAAATTAATTTACGAAAATTCTAAAATGTGCCCTTTTCGATTGACACTCTGCCGAAGACTTTAAAACAAAAGACTTAAAAAACATGTCTAACAATTCTGAACAGTACGGTATAATTCTCTACACTGCTTGAAAATTGTAAAAAA
The DNA here is from genome assembly GCF_027358585.1 of Pangasianodon hypophthalmus. Taxonomy (NCBI): domain Eukaryota; kingdom Metazoa; phylum Chordata; class Actinopteri; order Siluriformes; family Pangasiidae; genus Pangasianodon; species Pangasianodon hypophthalmus. The sequence continues at coordinate 10,218,926 of NC_069739.1, forward strand.
AAAAAAAAAAAAAAAAAAAAAAAAAAAAAAAAAGAGTGCAGCTCAGTTCCAAAAGGATTGGAGCTGTATATAATGAAGCAGAGAAGCAGGAATAGCAGTGAGAGATGAAAGAAAACTAGGTGCTTGGCTTTCTGGCTTACCAGCATATCAGATTTCATGTGTGCAGTAGCCTGAGGCCAAAAGCCCTGCACACTTATCAAGTCCTGTTGAAAACAGGCAAGTTCATACCTCATCCCTCAGACATGAACAATGATTGCAATGTCTACAGACACACACACACATGGGTGATAAGACATGAATAAGATTTAGCACAAAGTCACAGCTGCCCTGCTAGGACAGTAATTTATTTTATCGCCATTTTTTTTTGTACTGGGCTTTAAGTAATTAAATAACTGATTTAGGATCTACTTTAGGTGTTTCATACACACCTGCCAGCCTATCAGTAAAAAGCATTCTCCACAACCACAGTATAAATGCTTTTAGTGGCCTCTGTTTGGTTCTCTACAAATAGAACAAACGATATTTTACTAGACAATGAGTCAATTTTCTTCGTACTATTCTATACTATGTAAATGCCCATTTCCAGTCTTTATATATAGTTGGTCAGTGTTGAAATAAACACTAGCACAACTCAGATATTAAGGGGGGATTGGGGACAGATCCATCCTGAAATTTACAGGATTGTCACTGACCAAATATCATGGTTTACAAAGGTCATTGTGTATTAATGGCAGATCTTGGCGAGGAAATGTAGTACCTCTTACGTAATGTAACCTTTCATAATATGTCAGGGGACAACTAATAATCCAGAATAGCAGTGTGGAAAGAGACTGGAACTCTGGTCATGCATTTACTGGCTCATCTTATTAAAGCAGGTCTACTCCATACACCGTATGGTGCAAGCAGCAACACAAGGAGAAAGAGCAGCAGCAGGTCAAAGACAATAAACAGACATTTGTCTTTCACTCTCTTAACAGATATAAAAGGGTTGGGGATCACTTCAGAGAAAATATGGTAGCAACCTGCAGGGGGCTTCTCTGAAAATCTTCACATCATTGTTATGGAAACAATCAACCCAGCTTATTTTGGATATCTAATAGTAGTAGGTGAAGATGACTGGACTTGACTTGTGTTACAATTCTGAAATATCCAGAATTAACACAAGTTCTACTACAAATTAGAAGACAAGTACACATAGGGGAAAGTGCATACACTCTGAATAACCTTTGACAAAATACACAATGTAGAATTTGTCTCTTTTAGGCTTAAAGACTGCTAATGGGGTCCACAAACCTGGCTACTGTAAGTGAAATAAAATACAGTCAATTAAAAAAAAATATCACCGTTAACTATAAAAGAAACCAGCAAACTTCAGATCATATAAATAGTTGCTTGTTGTCACATTTACATGATGCACTGGTAATTACCACATATTCTGAATAAATTATTCTTGTCCAGGAGGATGGCACTCAGCTGAATGGAGACTGGTAGACTGCTGAAATCAGCACAACATTCTCCACTGTCTGTCCTTGAAAAAATACTTCTGGTGGCTAGGAGCCATGACTAATGCATTTTGCATTTCAGGTGAAATTATCTGTGATCAATTTAGCACACACCTCACCTCAGCATGCTAATTGATCCACAGGGAACACAGCACAAACCATTTAGTTGATGAGCCTGATACAACACCAGGACACTGAAAATACCTTTGAATGTGCTCTTTGCACACCACTGATTTTTTGTTGTAAACTACAGATAACACTAGTTATACATTAACTGTAATGTCTCCACACCTGATAAGTCATTTTTTGCTGATCCTTTCAATTGTTAGGTTTTCTTTTCACTGTTGGAATTATTTCTGCCCATCCTTAATTCTACACCCTTCAATTTCAGTTTCAAGAACTGCATTAAGCAATACCTGAGTATACTTGAAAATAGGACAGCTCAATAATCTACAGCGTTATTTTAGTCATCTAAGCAAATATGAAGACAAAACTGATTTCACATACATGAGTCTTGTGTTTCCTGTGTTTTGATCCTTCCACAGACATAATTAACTTCAGAACTGATTAATAATAATAACTTACTTGGTCATAACTTATCTAAATGCCTGGTTATCATTATTACCAACAAAGTAATGAAAATACAAGAATATATTTAAGAGTATTTATTGACTGCTTATATATCTAGACAGCATAACTGGAAATTTAATAGTATCAGGGAATCATCATGATGGAACTAACTGGTTTTATTTAAATGTTTTCACTGCCATCTGCTGACAGAAAAGTACAAATGCAGGAATAAAGATAACCCACCATGGAAAGGTGGATGACAATATTGCCTTCCAAAAGCTAGACTATGATAGAATATTGTAAAGAAAGTGCAATCTTTTACTACGATAGTAAAAAAGATAGTAAAAGAAAGTGCAATCAGTAACTACGATATATGACAAAACAAACTGGGGAATAAATTATTATTGAAAATATCCATCTTTTGTGTGTGTGAGCTCTTTTGGAACTACAGGAAACCATCCTATACCCATGCTACCAGCTTTAATGCTCAATGTTATGGGGCCAGCAAAAAAAAAAAAAAAAAAAAAAAAAAAAAAAAAAAAAAAAAAAGATTATTTTTTTTGTACTGATGGGTGACTTTGGGATTCTTACCAGCTGTTATTATTTGCACAGTCCATGGTTTTTTGGCCATTAACGCCTGGTAAGATCTCCAGAGGCCTGCTACACTCATCTTTCTCTCTAAAGCAGAGCAGCTGAAGATCCACAAATCACTGTAGGGAGAATATGAGAAAAACACTGCATTTGCAAGCAGTTTAATACACAACTGCATGTGAAGATATACGTTAAAACTGTTTACTGAATGTGCACTGTGCATGTCATAGCTACATCCAACAGTATATTACGACTGTGCGATGACTGATTTAATATTAATAAATTAGCAGCTAGTATCACGGGACTTGTCACTTATACTGTGAAACTACTGGCCTCTGTTGGAAAACCTAAATATTATGTCGTGAAATGTAGGTATCATGATCATATCTTTGCCTTATGGCCCAAATCAATGTATTGTAGATAAATTATTAAAGTTACATCCATGCGCTGCTGAACTTAAACAGAGACTGTAAAGTTGGTTCATTGACATTTTTTTTATTAAGCTGGACAAATAACTAGCACACAGATGCAATAATATCATTAAGACTATTTCCACTAACTAGAAACACTCCGTCAGTTTACAAAATACCTATGCTACAGATGACACGTAAGTAATATTGTACCATCTATCATTAAATACTGCCAAAGAAATAACGTGTCCTACCTTTCTATAATCTACGCTCTCCTGCTGAAAGTAATGTTAGCCTAAATAACTTAGTCAAACATTCAGATACTTATTTACTCCAGTGTAGTGTACCCAGAGAGCTAAACCCACCTAGGCAGCACACGTTCTATAGGATATACCGCAACAAAATTGTTTGGTTTTTATAACAAAAGGCAAACGACGAAGCACACACTTTAAGCCCGTTACAGTGAAACACGACGTCGAACAGGACGTTCAATACAATCTTGTTCTCGACCTCTCTAAAGTTGAACTCCAATATCATGAACACAAGTACCGAGAACAGATTTACAAACCCGGAAGTGTTCTTGATCCTCGCCGACCGCCCACCTTTTCAGCGGCCTGCCGGAAGTAAATTTCCCATTCATTTTCTCCTTAGACTCCTTCAATTCTTCAGGAGTTAAAAACGTCTAAGCAAGCCAAAAAGTTACTAGATGAACCATGACCTAATGAGATTATTTCAAAGCAAACAAACAAACAAACAAAACAAATAAGTGGGGTAACGCGGAAAGGGTAAGACTACATACTTATTGCCTTTTACGAGGGAAAGAACTACTGATCCCATAGTGCATTGCAAATAATGCCATGGAATCAGTTTTTCTTCCGTTTTTCTTCAATATTATTAACTGTTTCCCCCAGATAAGGTACATTTGAAACATTTTAAATCTAATACAGTTGAAAATATTTTATTTCTTAATAAAAATGCTTGAAATTTCACCATCACAAAATAGCAGAATCACATGCTTTCTGCTGTATCCCAAGCACACCTTCCTGTGCACTGTGCATAAATTTATTTATATAATTTATGTTTTTCCTATTACTTTTGAAGTGTTTGGTTTAGAATCATGCTTCGTTTTTGTGAGATTCCTTGAAAGCTTCTAATGTTAAAAAAAAAAAAAAAAAAAAAAATCATGCCCACCATTGAATGTTATTCACTATTTGTAATTTCTTGAAAACCCTGAAAGTTTTTTCACAGCCTTCATTTTTTCAGGTCATCTTCATACAAAGCTGCACAAAAGTTAACAGATATATTTTTTATACTCAAAAAGCGATCATCCATAGCATGCAAACAAATTTGATAGTGAAGATGCAAAACTGGATGTGAGGTTGTATTCTGAAAATGCACATATGACTTCCCAAAATCCTGTAAAAATAACATCTACAGCATGCACTAGACATGAGTCCGATACTTTATCATATATATTAGTCCTTTGTTAATTGTGTCTAAAAAAAATTTATGTTTTTCACAAACATAAAATATTATTTCACGGATATTACAAGACTTGACCACTAGATGGAAGGCAAAGACCACAAATGAATATGGCTTAGCACAATAATTATTCTTTGATCATTCAAGCCTATGGCAGTCCCTACAACCATATGGAAAGTAGTTGTGATATTTGGCACAACTAACATGTCACCAGTTTGGTCTCTACCCCTCAAGGCCTTATAACTTATAACTGGAACCATCTGGTGCAGAGATTAAATTTTTCTTGAATCCTTGGGTCATGCCAATTCATTGCATCCAATGACGTCTTTCTCTGCAAAATTGGATTTTCTGCCATTTTGATTTTTCTGAATTTTTTTTTTTACTTTTTCAATGGCCTCCTAGGTCATTTATCTATTTATTTGCAGCATTTGGCAAGCAGCATCTACAGACCATTCTTACAAAAATAATCTACAAAGAATTGTGATAGGACAAACCATTTCACCGTAATGCACTAACAAACTTGACAGCGAAAATGTCAAACAGGATATGAGACCACTCTTCTTCTGCCTTACAACGAATAGTCCAGACCAAACCATAGGTCGTAGAGAGATGAAACATGGGCAATAGGTAGTACACCCTCCCGCTATTAAGGCAAGTAAGATGGGGTCAATTGGCCCAATGGTGGGGCAATAGTGCAAAGTCTTCTCATGAACCATGAGGCCTACAAGCAAAATTCTTTTTTCCACTTATTCCTTGGGTTGTGCCAAACAAAAAAGTCTCCAGAACCATTTCGCTCCGCCCACTTACATTTTTTGCTAATTAGCATCCTTTTGAGAACTAGCCCTAAGATTTTTGGCCTATCTTCATAAACATGGTGTCAAACTACTCAGGAAAGTGTGAGCCTTAATAATTGTTAAAACATCAATATAGTGACCATATGTCAATCACTTCTAATGAGGCAGAGCCTAATTTACACAAATAGTTGTAGCACATCATTATGTGGATTCACACAAAATCTGAATGGCATATATAACACAAGATTTTGAGGTCATGTGCAAAGTCTGGGGTGTGGTCCCACTTAGGGGACAGAGCTAAGGTCAGATAATTGTCCATTTGAGTTGAAACTTGGTAAGCTTCATCTGTGTGCTTATGTGTAAGTGGATTTTTGATGGTGACCTAAGTACTTAAAAAACAATCATTTTTCAGCAGGCATTTGAGAGCATTAACACTGAGCTGTCATCATGAAACTTGAATGCTAGTTTCGAGTAGGGACCGAGTACAGTCTGATACAATTTGACTCAAATTAGCTACTGGGGGTGCTATGCCATGTTTGTGCATACAAAACAAGCATATAATAATATAAGGTGTACACTAAAGCTTGATTCTATTGCTGAAACAATAAAAAAGCCTTTTGGACCATTTAGGCTGTTTTAGGCTGTTTGACAGTAGATGCCTTAGGTGCTCGTCAGTATTTTGTGTTGGGATATTCGTGCTTACTGTCATGAAAGCACCAAAGCGAGCAAAACTACATTCCCCATCAGTCCCCACACGTCACATACCTCACTAATCACTCAAGTTTGTTTAGTTCCAGCTCCTGGAGAAGAACCGCCTGATGTGGGCACAGCAGGGGAACGGAGATTGGGTCAGTGCCACACTGTGCTCCCTTAAGAAATTTTTTGAGGAGAGGGCTCCAGACCAGGGGTGCGTTTCCTGTACAACCATGTAGCTCACTGCTTAACCACCATAGTACAATGCATCGTTGGAGAAATCAACTAATTAATCAAGACTGTTTCCCAAAACCGTGGTACCTGTGTGAACCACGTTGGTTGATAATGACGTTACGCAGGGGGTGGAGTAATAACTTCCGTTTACATCGAATATCAAAATCGCCGCATTGACACTGGAAAGCCATTTATTGTGAGATGCCGAATACACAAAATACCTGCACGCTTAGATGTACTGTGCGAGTGGCATAGTGTTTACCCCGTACATGACTGTTCAGTAAGCAGCTGTCTCCACAGGAACGTAAGTTCCCCGCGACGCTGTATAAATAACGAACATGGTAGAGCCTCTGATGATCTTCTCAGCTGTCCTCACTATCCGCTGCAGGGTCTTGCGATCCGATACGGTGCAATTCCCAAACCAGGCAGTGATGTAGCGGCTCAGGATGCTCTCGATAGTCCCTCTGTAGAACATGGTGAGGATGGGGGGTAGGAGATGGGCTTTCCTCAGTCTTCTCGGAAAGTACACGCGCTGCTCGGCTTTCTTAGTTATGGAACTGGTGTTGAGCGACCAGGTAAGGTTCTCCACCAGGTGAACACCAAGAAACTTGGTGCTCTTTACGATCTCCACGGAGAAGCCGCCGATGTTCAGAGGAGAGTGGTCACTCTGTGCTCTTCTGAAGTCAACAACCATCTCTTTAGTTTTGTCTACATCCAGAGACAGGTTGTTGCACCAGTCCGTTAGCTGCTGCACCTCCTCTCTGTATGCTGACTCGTCGTTCTTGCTGATGAGACCCACCACGGTTGTGTCATCGGCGAACTTGATGATGTGATTCGAGCTGTGCATTGCTACACAGTCGTGAGTCAGCAGAGTGAACAGCAGTGGACTGAGCACACAGCCCTGTGGGGCCCTAGTGCTCAGTGTGGTGGTGCTGGAGATGCTGTTCCCGATCCGGACTGACTGAAGTCTCCCAGTCAGGAAGTCCAGAATCCAGTTACAGAGGGAGGTGTTCAGGCCCAGCAGGTTCAGCTTTCCAATCAGGTGCTGAGGAATGATTGTGTTGAATGCTGAACTGAAGTCTATGAACAGCATTCGAACATATGCGTCTTTATTGTCCAGGTGGGTGAGGGCCAGATGGAGGGTGGTGGTGATGGCGTCATCTGTTGAGCGGTTGGGGCAGTAAGCGGAATTGCGGGGGGTCCAGTGAGGGGGGCAGCAGGGTCTTAATGTGCCTCATGACGAGCCCCTCAAAGCACTTCATGATGATGGGTGTAAGTGCAACGGGACGGTAGTCGTTGAGGCAAGACACTGGAGACTTCTCTCTTTATGAGCAAATAATTGTAACTTGATTCAAAGTACCATAGTAATGCCAGGTCAAAATGTAAGCACTTGTTGAGTGAAGCATGCTGACCATTCATCCTTTATTAAATACCTGAATAATGTGACATAATGAGACTTAAGAAGCATATGTGTGGAATGGAATACAAACTTTTATTACTTTGCAGTGGTGAGCCATCATACACTACAACCTTCAAGTAACTGAAGTTGGCTATGTGAAGATTTTGTCAATACACAACAAAATAGCCATGACAATATAAGCCAAACATGACACAAATCAAAAGTACTCAGATAATTAATTAGAGAGGTTTTCTTTGTCTTAAGCCACAGCATGAATACTGGGAAAAAAACAGTATGACAATAGCCTATTTTAAAACCAATACACATTAATATAATAAATTGATATTCAAATTAAACTGTGCCTTATTACCATCACAAATCATTGATGAATCACTCACCTTTAATTAACTTATAATGATTATTAGCCAACATCCCTCCCCAAGATGCATCAATAGCACTTTTTCCCCATTTCAGTCTCTATCTGATGACAAGGTCATAAGAAAATTCTGGCTTTCCAGGACTAAGATTCTTGAATTGCTGCAGGTTGTGAAAGCACACCTACAGAGGGCCAAGAGATGAAATTTCGTCTTAAGTCCAGCAGTGCAGTTCTTAGCTGCACTGTGTTATTATGCTGTTGGAAGTTTTATGGAGGTAGTTTGTGATGGCCTGGGGCTCAGCAAGTCTTCAGTCAACAAGGCTGTAACAGCAGCTACACCTTTGCTGTTACAAATGTTGAATAACATGCTGACTTTCCCCAAAACTCCTCAATCCAGCTGGCCAATCAACAGTTCCCCAAGATTGCCAGCATCCCCAGAGTGATTTTTCATTATTGATGGCACCCTTATCCCAGTGTCAAACCCTGTGGTAAATGAGTCCTTGTATTAAGGGTTATCCAGCCATTAATGTGTAAGTAGTGTGTGATAACCTGGGGATGTTCACTGTCATTGTGGCAAAATGGCCTGGAAGCACTCATAACTCTTTTGTGTTGGCCAATTCTGCAATTTGCCAGGTGGCTGAAGAGGGTGGCTTTGGTGATACCTGGCTGCTGGGAGACGGTGGATATCCTCTTCCTCCATACCTCTTGACACCTGTGCAGCATCCAGCCACCACTGCAGAGGAAAGATTTAATCAGGCCCATGGAAGCACACGCTCTATAGTGGAAAGGGCTATAGGAGTGTGGAAACAACGTTTTCGCTGCATCAGCAAGTCCAGTGGTGACCTGAAGCTGAACCCCTCCAAAAGCTGGTCTATTATTATTCTATTACTGCAATTCTCCACAACATTGCAGTCAGGGAAAATGTCCAGCTTCCTGAGGAGAAAAAGGGGGATCATGCTGGTGCTGATGATGAAGAAGTTGTTTCTGATGATGATGATCCTTTGAACTCACATCAAAGCAGAATGCATCCTGCAGAAGCAGAAGTTAGGAGAACTTTTAATTTAAAATATGTTTGGTTACTAATTTTTTTTTTAAAATACTATTTGGATACTCTATTTTCTATTATTTGTTCCATTTCATTAGACATAACTTGTGTTAATAAACATTTAGTGCATTTGCCTACCTTTGTCTATTTTTTTCCCTTCAAACATTAACAGAAACACTTTGCAAACAAGGAGCATATATTTGTTTTCTATTACAAGGCCTGCTAAGAATATTCTATATTCTATTCTACTTCTGTGAACATGACACAAAACCACTTACACTGACATGTAATCCCATTACGAAATCACATATATGGCCGTACAGTGACATGTATAAAATTATTGTTCATTTATTTGGGCATATTGCCTATAAAAAGTACACATTTTAATTATGTTTTACTAATATTAAAGTGTAATATTTTCAAATATGTCACTGAATACATTGTACATTTGCAGAGCGCTTTTCTGACACTTCACTCAAAGCACTGCTGATACGTTGCATATATACAGTACAGATAACGTTTTATATACAAGTTAAAACCATTAACATACATACATGGTGTGTTTTAAAAACATTGCTATATGAGAAATTTCTCATTGGAAATGTTGCAACAAAGATTTGCACTTGTAAATTATAAAATAACTCACCGTTCTTCTCACAAACAAGGCCAAAGCTACATTCCAAACAGTATAAACAATGCATTTGGAGGGGACTTGGAAGGGAGAGCAATTGCGATAGTCGCGCTGGAAGATCATTTCAAACTGAATTTGTATTAAAAATAACGTTAACAGTGAATTACATAAAATTTGAGCACCACTACATTAAGCCACTTCCAAAAACCTCAAAGTTTTTGCGGAAGTCTTTACACATCAGCTGTGGGGTAATCAATGACATTGACACTGCAAACTAACAAGGAACTGTGCTTCTAACCACAGGCGGAGAGCTGTAGTTCCGACCACACAAGTTTGTGATATAGTTTGCGAATGTTCATTGGAGCTATGGTTTCAGGAAACACCAAATCGTTGAACTATGTTGATAATGACAGAACTTTCGACCATAGTTGGCTAATGATGCTTTTGGGAAACGTACCCCAGGCTGGAACTATCTATGTCACTACACCACCTGGCTCTGCTTCTGATATCGCTCTGCCTTGCTACTCCTCTGAGGATGTCACTCTACCTCCTTGCTCCACTGAGGACATTGCTCCCCCCCTTGCTTCACGGAAGATGTTGCTCTCCCCTCATATTTCACAGAGGACATTGCTTTCCCTCTGGCTCCTCCTTGGACATCGCTCCCCCTGGCTATGCAGTGGCTGCTGCTCCGCACTCGGGCTCCACCTTGGATGTCGCGCCGCCCCTTAGCTATGCGGAAAAGAAGGCTCTGCTCCACTGCTCAGTGGAGGACATCACATCTCCGGCCTGCTACACTAAGGGTAGCCCTCCTCGTTGACCCAAGGGCCTCCAGAAATGGAGAGACTTTAGGCTTGGCTCCCCAAGATGTCCCCCTCTTGAGGACATATCGTGCCTTTGGAGCCACACGTTAAAGGGGAGGGAGGGGTTTCTGTCATGGTAGTGTCAAAGGGCACAGAAATACACTACCCATCAGCCCCGTCATGTCACATGTTACATGCAAGTTCTAGTTTTTCAATGTCTTATGGTCAAGCTTTTGTTATAGTTGTCATTTGTTCTCTTGTGTGGTGTGCGGTGTGCCCTTTAAGAGACTGATCACTTCACTTATAACGCGCGCTATGTGGTGGTGACGTGGAAGGACTACGTGACTGTGTAGTGAGAACCACCCTTCTTGTTTTTATTTTTGTCTTTACTTTTATTTGTAACGCTAAGAAAGAGTTAATCGCTCATGTATGAGGGGATCGTGTTACCGTGTATCAGCCATTAAATGTGTGGGACACCAGCTCTTCATTTTCCATCTCTTTCATTTCATGGATTTAACGAGTTATCCGGGTCAGAGCGTTACAATTGGCGCCCGAACAACTGAAGCTGGATCCGTCATTTATGTGGAATCTGCGGCGATTAAACCCTAAAAGTACCGGAGCTGTGAGAGTGTTCAGTCGGCATCGTTGGAGCTAGTGAGATTAGCTTGCTAACGGTAGGTGCCACGTGCGCGAGGAACGCCTGTATTTCTGTGTGAGTGTATTATGCGATTTTTCTTTGATGTGACGAGGACAGTGGATTAATTTGAAACCTTTAGATTTTGTGCTTCATCGGACATTTTGATTTCAATTACAAGCTGATTGGGGACGTTTTTTTTTTTTTTTGAATAGTTCGATTGGGAACGAATGATTATTTTGCTTTTTGAGGGAGTGATCTAATTGCTAGTTTCTCCCTGCCTGTTTTCCAAGTGCAGACTGACATTTTGCTCATAAACTTCCTGGGATATTTCTGCATGGATTTGTTTGTGTGCGCGTGTGCGCTGAACTTGACTGCACAAGCGTACAGCAAAGATTTTTCTTTCCAAAGACTATTTGTGTTTCATTTTTGTGTATTGGAACTGCGTTTTGAACACTTGAGGAAATAATATACATGTTGGAACACAGTTTTCCTTTTCTCCACCGTGAACTGAATTTACTTAAGCTGGACTGAAGAGTAATTTCTAACTCTGGACATATTTGCATGGTCAAGTGACTTAAAAAAAGAAAAGAAAAGAAAAAAACACACACATTTTATTCAGTTTAAAGCAACATATTCTCTTGCTCTGGGTTTACTGAGGTAAAAACACCAAGCTCACATAAGAGAGAGACAGTAAAATGGTGTGTGCTTTTACTAACATTACCAAGTCAGAGGGATTGTTGATGTGAGATTGTTGAATCTTGTTGAAGATTTTATTGATGGTGTGTGCATTTTAATAACAGGTTATATTTTTCTTGGTTACATTTAAAATTTTTACAATTGCTATATTGCTGTTTATGTGAATGCACATTTACTGTTTTGGCTTCTCACCCAGACCTTAACACTGACTTGACCTACTCATTACCAGATTCTGCCCCCAGCCAGAGAGAAAAGTTACCACAGCGAGTGAGCCTGGAGACTCAAGTGGAACTCCGACAAGCTGAAATATCTGTGTTGCAACAGTGCCTCAACGATTCTCTCAAGTTGCAGCAGAGCATATTAAGACGTTTTGGTCCTCCTGATGTTGACACCCCTGTGGCGCCACATACACAGCTACCTCCTATGGCCAGCTCTATGCCACACAGTCGTATTCCTCCAGGCCAAGTGTCATTACAAGGTACGACCACTAATAGTGTTTCCCCTAGAAGTGTGACTTTCTCGCCACAGCCCAATTCTTCTGATGTGAGTAATACTAGCAGAATCCTTGCATCTGTACTGTACCAGTCAAGGCTTGAACCACCTGTGTTTGTGGGAGACGGACACGTTAGCCCAGAGGATTGGCTACAATCGGTCAATGTTTACAGAACCTCCTTTGATTTAACCGATGCTCAGATTCTTCTTGAGCTGCCACGATTTTTGGCAAAAGAGCCAAAGAAATGGTTCTCTGTTCTTGACACACACGTCGTTACATGGGCCCAGTTCTGTGATTTCTTCAGGAAAGTCTTTCTTCCTTCCGACAGCCAGGAGCAAATAATGAGAGGCATCTTGGACCGTATACAAAGTCCTGAAGAGCCCCTTCCTACATTTGTGGCTCACATGCTAAGTGAATTCAGGAAACTGAAAACTCCTCCGCCAGAGCAAGAACAAATCGACCATATTTGTAAACATGCTCTTGAAAAGTATAGAGTTGCTCTCTTTGGAACTTCTGTTTCTTCAGGCATGAATCTTCTTCTGAGGGCTCACGAGCTCCATGTGGTCCTGGGACCAAGTAAATGTTCACTGCCTTCAATGCAAAGTAAAGCTAAATTTGGCAAAGAAACCTACTGTTTCAAGTGCTCGCGCCCTGGCTTCACTTCTCGTACACGTAAAGACTGTAACTCACTTTCTGGAATGCGCTTACGACAAAGTGAGTCCCCTAATGCACATTCGGAACCTCCTCTTGATGCGAGGGATACGAACAACCCCGAAAGTGGCAATGCAGGGGAAGGGAATCCATTTGTCAGGCACAAGGGAAACTCCAAGGGGGGGAGGATGATTCACAGAGGCAATCCTCCCTCCAGAAGATAATTTCGCCTCAACCGACTAATGCTGCTGTTCTGGAACAACCTGTCCTTTGTCATGTGGAAGATTCCACGTCACCTTCTTTTGGAACACTCCATTTAGAGTTCAGATTAACCTACTTGGCCAGGTGTTAGATGCTACACTTGACACTGGCGCATCACTTTCCTCGGTGCAAGCGGACATTGTTCAGAATCAAGCCAAAGTGAAGGTTAATGTTAAACCATGGTCTGCTCCCCCAATCCAATTAGCAGATGGTGGGGCATGTCAACCCTTAGGGCTGACATGGTTGGCTTTTGGCTTCATGGGGCAGCGTTTTTATCACCGGTTTGCCATTGTCCCACGCTTACCTTCAACCTTGGTCTTGGGGATGAACTTCATGTTGCGTGCCTCCATCACCATTCACATCCCATCCAGGACTGTGGTCATAGGCAACGATCCTTTATTAATGGAGGAGATGGAAGGCAGGGAAGTACAGGAGTCGGAAAGTAGCTTGTTGTTGATGGAAGTCCCATCTTCTGCACTTCCAGAAAAGGTTGAGGAAGCATGTCTGAGTAATGCTGAGCAGGAACAGCTGTTAGGGCTACTTGAAAGTTTTTCTGACCTCTTTGACGGTCACCTGGGTTGCACATCACTAATTGAGCACTCCATAGACACGGGGAATGCCAAGCCAGTCCACCTTCCCCCTTATCGAACCTCCCCAGCCAAAAAGCGTTTGATTGAGGATCAAATAGGAAAAATGTTGAACGACGGCATAATTGAACCGGCAACAGGCCCTTGGGCCACCCCTGTTGTGATTGTTCAGAAACCTTGTGGTGAACCACAATTTTTGTGGACTATCGTGGGTTGAACCAGCTCACCATGAAGGACTCTTACCCACTGCCAAGAGTCGATGAGTCCCTAGACTTCCTTTCAAGAGGAAAATTTTTGACCACAACCGACCTTGCTGGGGTATACTGGCAGGGCTCCATGGCAGAAGACTCAAAACCTAAGACTGCTTTTGTTTCACATTGTGGGCTATTTCAGTTCAGTGTGCTTCCTTTTGGTCTGTGCAATGCACCAGCGACCTTTCAAAGGTTAATGAATAGTGTCCTGGCTGGTCTTATTTATAGGTGCTGTGCAGTCAACTTGGACGACATTGTTGTGGCTTCGCCCACTTTCAAGCAACATCTCGATGACCTCAGGGAAGTCTTTTCATGGCTCAAGTCTGCCAGGTTGACCATTAAACTGGCCAAATGCCAGGTTTGTCAAAGAGAGCTCATCTTCTTGGGGTACTGTGTCTGTCCATGTGGCGTCCTGCTGGACCAGGACAAAGTGAAGGCTGTTATGGACTTTAAAGCCCCTGTCAATGTGAAGCAAGTGAGGCAGTTTTTGGGCCTATCAGGCTATTACCATTGGTTTATACAGGACTACGCCCGCCACGCTGAACCACTGTTCGCGCTCACTAAAAATGATGTTCCTTTTGTGTGGGACAGTGCCTACCAAGATGCCATGGACCTTCTGAAGCAGAAATTAACTTCGGCACCTGTGCTAAGTTTTCCTGACTTTACTCAACCTTTTTTTATTCATGCCGATGCCTGTGACGCGGGACTAGGAGCTGCGCTGATGCAGAGAGATCTGGATGGCAGAGAGGTTGCTGTGGCGTACGCTAGTCGGGCCCTACATAAATTGGAGAAACCTTATTCCACGCCCAAGAAAGAGTGTCTGGCCGTCATTTGGGCCCTTGAACACTTTAGGCCTTACATTGAGGGTTACAATCTTCACTGACCACAGTGGGCTCCAGTGGTTGATGTCCTGTCCCAACCCCACCGGCCGCCTTGCTCGTTTGTCTCTCCGCCTTCAGGACTTCGATTTTGATGTTGTCCACAAGCCTGGATCTCGAAACAAAGTGCCTGATGCGATGTCGAGGAATCCTCTACAAGATGATGTGCCACCAATGGACCTCCTTCCTGACTATGCTGTTTTTGGTGGTCTCGATCTCCGTACACTATCTTCAGTAACTCTTACGGATCGATCTCATGTCAGACAATTACAACTTGATGATCCAATCACAGGTGATCTCCTCCGTAAAATGGAGGTGGTGCTCCAATGGGATAGCGATGAGGATGATTGCTCTCAATATTCCATTCATCCTGCTTGTGGCATCCACCCTTTGAAATGTTTAAAGCTGTATGCTGCTACGTCTCTCAGAGGTACCTTGCTGAGGTATTACGATCACCCAACTGCAGGTCACCTAGTTATAACCAAAACCTTGGCCTGACTCAAACTCAGGTTTTTCTGGCCTAAAATGGCATCTGAGGTGAAGAAATATGTAACCTCTTGCACGGTTTGTCAACTAACAAAACCAAGTCAGAGAAAACCTGCCGGTCTAATGGTCCCAATTCGGCCCCAGAAACCTTGGGTGTATGTTGGGGTGGATTTCGTTGGCCCTTTGCCAAGTACTCCCTGTGGCAATGTGGTTTTTGTCGATTATTTTTCAAAGTGGGTTGAGATCGTGGCAGTGAGAGAAGCTACGGCTCAAGTGGCAGTGAGCAAACCGCTAAGTGAAGTGTTTGCCCGTCACGGGGCCCCAACTTATCTAATTTCAGACAGAGGTTCCCCTTTCGTGAGCGACCTATTCGAAAGGGTGCTCACACTCCTGGGAACAGGACATCGCCTCACAACGGCATATCACCCTCAGACGAATGCCACAGAGAGGGTGAACTGGACTCTCAAGACAGCAATTCGAGCATACGTGGATGATAAACACACCACCTGGGACTGATATATCCCACAAATTTGCTTCGCACTACGTACAGCACCTCATGAGAGTACGGGTCAAACCCCATCCCTGATGTTGTATGGGAGGGAGCTGGACACTTCACTGGATCTGATGACACAGCCTGTCTGGGTTGGAATGGAGGAACCTGAAATTCTTTATCCCGAGAGCTTAAGATTGACATTGCAAGAGGCACATGACCATGCAAGGGCAGCCCTGGAAACCAGTCACAACAAATGGAAGCAGCACTATGACAAAAGACATCGCTCTGTTTTTTATGCCATTGGTGACCTTGTCAGAGTGAAAACCCACCCTAAATCAGATGCTCTGGCCAATTTTACAGCAACACTGGCACCCTTGTACCCATACCGTGTCACTCAAGTTTTGTCTGATGGTCCATTCCGTGTCACTCAAGTTTTGTCTGATGTTAACTACAGGTTTGCAAAGTTGGACACAGGACAGGATGCTGGTGTCTATCATGTGGTGAATATGCAACCTTTCCACACTTGGAATGCATGCAGCAGCCATACAACAAGTGGACCTCATGATGGGGCTGAAACACCCGATGAGGGATTGGAGGACAGTCTGCTGGTGACACAGATGAATGAGGACCAACCTCAAGACACATGCTTTCCTCTGCCTAATGAGGCTAATTGTGACGATTTCATTGACAATGCACATGACGTGACCAAGCATGACATGATGACAATGCTGACACTGACATTAACACATCTTCACGACATACACGACTTCCAGACTTTGGCGCTGATCTTGAGGGTCACCATTACAATCTCAGACCTAGACTGGCCCGTAGAATCACCTCAGGTTGTTCGGAAAAGAAATGGACCAACAAGCATCATACTGACAGATTGGATCTAAAGTAGTAATGTGTTTGTTGGTTTGGAATGTTACTAGTAAGCTGTTCTTTCCTTGCGTAGCGATGGGAATCTAGAAAGCATGGTTCTGATTCTTATGTTTTGATGTGTTATGTTGGAAAAAAAAGAAAATTGTTTTACACATATGGTTTGGTTACACAAGATTTTGTTTTCTATGTGATATGTCTTTGAAGAGCATACTGTGTAAATGTGTAACTTGTACTGACATGTATGCCAGTTATTGCCTTCTGTATGTGAAACATGTTATGAGTTGATGGATTTCCAAGTTTCCATGTATGGAGCTGAATTTAAATATTGTCCTTATGTTGTGTACGGCTGGGGACAGCATTTTTCTTTCCGGCGGGGAATCTGTAATGGCCAAAACTATGTATTTGCATGCATCTCATTATTGTGCGGTGTGCCCTTTAAGAGACTGATCACTTCACTTATAACGCGCGCTATGTGGTGGTGACGTGGAAGGACTGTGTAGTGAGAACCACTGTAGATGATAAGCTCGCTCTGCCTTCTTGTTTTTATTTTTGTCTTTATTTTTATTTGTAACGCCAAGAAAGAGGTAATCGCTCATGTATGAGGGGATCGCGTTGCCGTGTACCAGCCATTAAATGTGTGGGACACCAACTCTTCCTTTTCCATCTCTTTCATTTCATGGATTTAACGAGTTATCCGGGTCAGAGCGTTACAAGAGTTGCATGAAACTTGAAAGCCATATGCAGTACAAGATCCTGAGGTGATAGGCAAAGGTGGGGGCATGGTCATACACAGGGGGTGGCGTTGGGTTCAATCACTGCATTGCATAGCACAGCTTAACTTATTCAAACAGCCATAAAACAGGGTTATGATTGAGCTTTTGCTACTAAACTTGAATAGTCCATCTCTTTAGGAATCCACTAGTACAGGGGTGTCAAACTCAAATTCTGCCTGGTCCACATCAGCAATTTATGAGACCCAGAAGGGCCATAATAATTTTTTTTTTTAAATGAATGCAATCCTTTGTTTAATCACATTTTATTGCAAATCAGCTGGTATAAGAAACAGGATTACCCAGTTGGATGATGCATTTTTCCTGTTTCTGTTTGAAAGCTACTAGCCAGATAGCTACGCTATAAGCACAGAGAAAAGGAGGTGAGAGCCTGTGAAGTAGCTTGCTGGAGTTTACTGCATAAGAAAAGGAGATGATTTAAAATATAAGGTGTAATTTACCCTTTTTATTAACAGGTTATTTTAAACATTTTCAGTAGAACCGTCATAAAAGTATTTAATGGCAATTATTAATATGTAAGGATTGTTTGTCGGTGCCTTAAATGATTAATTAACAAATTAGTGTCTTCACCGCTCCTGCTGCTGTCTGACATCCACCTGAAAGGCACGAGCGTGTCACTCTCACCAGATGAGTGATTTTATTTTGTGTATTTCCTCTTTCCACTGAAATTAATTTCTGGTTACACCACTGCCAGCACAACACACAATATGCTTCTGAGTCGTTTTTAGACGCAAGTGTTAAATCAAGAGCAGCACACAGATGTCGATTTTAAACTGCATTTTAAGCAGTGAGAGATGTGACTCTGCGCATGTTCTACAATGCTGGCTGCTATGCTACAGATCTGCTGTGAATTCTGCATAATGTGAAAATTTTGAGCAGTAGTGTGCTACGTTTCAGTATTATTTTTTCCAAGCTCACGCAGGCTTTGTGATGGAAACGTGCGCTAGTAGCTGATGAAGTCTCACTCAAATTAGTCACTAGAGGGTGCTGTAGTAGATTTCTAAATTGGCAGTAATTTAATTCTGGACTCGTCAGATTAAGGTGATCGAAAATTTGATACAGAGAGACCATGTGAATTAAATCTTGTAATTTAAATCTGAAACTTTGGGCATTCCTACCCAAACTCTTTCCCAGGAACTGATTAGCTTATCTAACACTTTGGGGTGAGTTTGCCAAGTTGGGGCTTTCCATCCTGCCATAAAATACAGTCAGGTACATAAGTATTTGGACAGTGACACAATTTTTGTTATTTTGCCTCTGTACACTAACACAATGGATTTGAAATGAAGCAATCAAGATGCGATTGAAGTTTAGACTTTCAGCTTTAATTCAAGGGGTTTAGCAAAAATATTGCATTAACTGTTTAGGAATTTTTTTTACAGCTACCAAATGATTAATGGAATATTTGTTGTTAAACCCCTTGAATTAAATCAAATCTTGATTGCTTCATTTCAAATCCACTGTGGTGGTATACAGTGGCAAAATTATGAAAACCGTGTCACTGTCCAAATACTTATGAACCTAACTGTATATGGTGTCCTTCCCATTTGATAAACTAGTCACTGAATATAAATATATACCTCAAATAGGTTCAGAGGTATAAGTAGTATAGGCAAAATACAATAGGGAGTGATTTTGAGGAGAGGTTTTTAACCATCCAGTCTCAAGAGAGACCCTTAAATCTGATCTCTCTCTTCGATGCAATTCCATCTGCATCCTATGCTAGTGACATGGGGCCATTCATTCCATTTTCCATAAGTTTTCCACTTTTTGTATTCTTATACATATCTTGTAGTCTATAATGAACTTTGTAAATGTGCCTGTAAAGTATTTAGTAGTTTTTATTGAAAGGTAGTATGTTACAGATATGAATGTCCAGTTTAATGTATAATGTTGATTAAAGTAATGCTATGTTAACATGTTTGAAACAGACCATTTCCTCAAGCTAATATAGAGGGTGAATACTTGCAAGCTTAAGTACATAATGTCTATGCTTGCAAGGCAATCAAATCTCTGAGCTAATAGAACAATGGCTTGATAAATGTATGTAAATCTTTGACCCAATAACCAATAACATTCCAGTAAAAATCTTAGTATGTTCAGTGTTTAATTAAACGCTGAGATATTACATTCCAACACTAACTAAAGGGTTACTGTTTCATCAGTTACATTATGTTAACCTAGTAAATCTGAGTCAGATAATTAGGTTAACTAATATTGGAGTCAGATCATTCATTAGAATTTGGAGTCAGATATTTAAGATGTAATAAAATTAGTACACACATTTAACCTTTGTGCCTGTTGCTGTCGTTGGTTTTAGGAGGGCAGTGGATAAAGTATGACAGTTTTACACCTCGTCCTACAGTGCTGTACAGGTTTATGCATGTAAAAAGAAGCATATCTCTTGTAAAGTAAGTTGTATTGTGAAAGTTATTTTTTCTCCAGATTCTACGGCTTACTGCATTAAAAAAAATCTTTAAAAATTTTGCCAACTTAGACATCCCCTGAAATTTATGATCATTTTCATAATATGCCATCCCTATATCCCTATATCACACCTACCATAGTCCGTTTCAGACCACCAGAGGGCAACCTCATGTTTTTAAGTTCTGCTTTTGTTGTCTGGCTCAGGTCCTGTCATTATGCACACCTGTTTTGTGTTTCCCACTCATTAGTGAACATATATTCAAGTTCTGTCTTATGGCACCTTAGTTGCTGGGCATTGTTCACTGTGTGAGTAACTTGCATTTCTGTTTAGCTTTCCTAGCCTTGCCTTGCCTTGCCTTGCCTTGTCTTAGCTTGTTCTTTCTAAGTTCTAAGTTTTCTAGTTCTTTTGGTTCTATTCCTACCTTTGTTTGGTTATTAGCATTTGTTGAATAAAGGTGCTTTACATTTGCATCAGCCAGAATTGTTACAGAATGCTCAGCCAGAAAATGGATGCAGCAGATGTTGGGGTGCTAAAGCTGGAGGTGGCAGTGCTGGGCCTTCACCTCATAGAGCATCAGCAGCAGTTTGAGAAATTGCTTCATTTTCTTCTGAAGTAAACCTGGTGTACTTCATTGTCTGTGACCTCGATATCCCTTAGCTCAGAGTGTAGTGAGAAACAGAAATTTCAAATAGAAACTGGAAAATGCACAATTGGATAACAGTTTTACCACTGCTTTATAGTAGCACTTGCATTCTTGACAAAGCTTTAGATACTCACATGATATCAGAAGTAGAAAAGAACAACTTGCGTATAAGTTATTGTGATGGGCTGTATTTCAAGAGCAGCAGTTTTATAATAGGAAATGAGCTGCGACTATTACTGAATTTGTAATTGTGTATTAGAATCTCTGCAATTTACCATCAGGTTATTATCCCATAAAAATCCCAGACAAAAATCTAATCTATTTTTTTTGGCTGAACTTTGCAGAGTAGACAATGTACAGATATTATATGTATGAAAGTTTGAAGGCTCTAGTGCCCTTGTTGCAAGTTCTTATAAGATTTGGGAAGCCATAGATGATTTTAGTTTAAGTTTAGATTTTATTTAGTTTGGGTCATATTTTAAGGGCACTGTGCAGAATACCATAGACAATTTGGGAGCGTATGCAATTGCTGGATTTGTTGAAGGTTTTTCTGGTGAATACATGTGCTAATTTTGTATGGCACAAAAGTCTGAAATTCAGGGAAAGAATGTTAGTTTTTTTGTATTAATCATCAGAAGCAAAAGAATGCATGAAATGCGTATCAGGACAACAAAGGGACACTGAGAAAGCATGTTGTGGTGTAAAGACACAGTATATTTTGTTTGCATGTCTGCATATATTATAGTGATATCTATCTGATATTGGACATTAACATATTTGAAGGCAGTTGAGTTGGCATACTGGCAATTTATTGATTTCCAAGAGGATTTTCACCCTCAGTCTCAGTGAATCCAACCAGAAATTCCCTTATAAAATGAACAGATAAAATTAATTCCCTGCATATTGTTTGACACTCATTCAAGCACAACAAAGATTAGGAGGCAATGCTCATGAAAACTGAAGATTAACTGGCTTGGTAGGTCATTTTGGACTTTAATGTGAAACTAGTTGTTGCACCAGTACACACAGCAGAATTAGTTGCTTTTCGTGGGACCAGTGTTTTCAGGGATATAGCCGAAATAGTTTTTTTTTTTTTTTTTTAGGTATAACGCTTCATTATGACAAATGACATTATGGATAGATAAGATGATTGGATGACTACTGGAATGAAACTGAATTGCAGACATACAGAGTATGAAAAGGGTGCAAAAGAGTGGATCTTCTTGAACTAATTAAAGCTAGACTACCTTGACATTATTGAAGCATTGAAGAAGGTGAGTAGAGAAGCTTTATATTTATGCTGGGATAGTGTCTCCTTGGTTAATCCTGATTCAACCGTTGCAGTGGTGTCAGTCTAGTCAGCCATGGCATTGATGGATCTTGTAGGGAGAAAGTCCTGGGACTCAGTGTTTGCAGTTTAGCAGAGATTGTGCTGAACATACAATATCTCCGTGGTGTCAAGTTTGCTTGTCCAGGGATCACGGATGAAGACGTGTAACTCTGTGTGGACCAATTTCAGCGAGAATCGCACTGATGTCCAGCTGCAGTGTCAGTTTATCCAGAGATCATGGAGAAGGCTTCATGACTCACCGTACACAACTCTTCAGTGGCGATTGCACTAAAAGTCTAAAAGTCTGAAGTTCTACATATTGTAGTGGTGGAAACTGACTGAGATCACTGAAGAATCAGACAGATTCTAGAATTAAAATCATGACCCTAAAGTTGTTGATGAGAGATCCAAGTGGATGGTTGAGGTAGGTCAGTGTTCCAGCTCTCCCCATATGATACTGCTGATTCGTGACCTAATTATTGAGTTCCCCATGTCTTTGAGGAGGACAGGGATAACACATTCAGTACACGAGAAAGGAAATTATAAGTGTCCTCAGCAATTCTCTGATTTGATGTGTATGAAAGAAAAATGTCTGTGGTGATGTAATATCAGAGATTTGGGTATCTTTTTTTTGGGTTGTAGATTGCTGGCCATCCTGCTGATAACCTCAAGTGAGATTTGGAGGTGGTACATTTTGTGACCATCCCAGACACATGGAAAGTGTAGTTTATATAAAAGAGATCTGTCTGTTAGTGCTCTAATACCAGAGTTCTTCTGACCCTGTGTCTAGTTTTCTTGTTATGGTTTATGGCTGGATTGTAAAAGGTATACTTTTGGGATTATATTGCTGGCAATGTTTCCACATATGGGTGCAACAGGTTCAGACAAGAGTCACATCACCATCAATAACCAAAGCTACCTTATGGGTGAGCAACAACAAACAGCCACCATTCTCATCATGCTTGGTGAACTTTCCTGTTCACCAAGTGAACTAACCTGTTGCTAGGAGAACTAACCTGTTGCTAGGGCTTGCAACCATTACCTCCATACCAGCCTCATTTATCCCGCCTCTTTTCTCAATGGGTAAATACAATGCCAACCAAAATGCCAAGGCTTTTTGTTACAATGTTCATTGTACCTTCCTGCAATGTACCACTGGTCAATGTAAAGTAATGTATAATAAATAAATAAATCAAGATAAAACGTGCAGTGCAATGACAACAGAATGGTGTTGTGTGGGAAAGCTACTTCAATGATGGACTCTAAACTATTGTGTAGTGTAGCAGCAATAAATGTAGCAACAATAGTGGCACCAATGTAGCAGCAATGTTAGCAGCAAAAAAGTGTCTCAAATAGAAAGTGTCTAATGCATCATTGTAAAGTGTGGTGTGCAGTGGTATTGAGTCAGACTGGGTTAGGGTTTGACTAGCCCAGGTGAGTGTTGGAAGGAATCAAGGTGTTGAATAATCTGACTGCCTCAGGGAAGAAACTGTCGGAAGAGTCTAGTGGTGGTGGCATGGATGTTCCTGTACTTTTGCCAGATTGCAGGAGGGTGAAGAGTCCATGCAAGGGGTGGGAGGGGTCATTATGTGAGGTGTTGATGTTGGGTAGTGAGACTCGGATAATCTTTTCAGCTGCTCTCACAATCCACTGTAGGGTCCTGCAGTCAGAGACTGTGCAGTTCCTGTACCAAACGGTGAGACAGCTGGTCAGGATGCTCTCTATCATCCCCCTATAGAAGATGGTGAGGATGGGAGGGGGGAGGTTGGCTCTCTTCAGCCTCTGTAGGAGATGGAGGCACTGCTGGGCCTTCTTGGTTAAGCAGGTGGTGCTGAGAGTTAAGGAGAGGTCCTCTGTCATGTTTACACCAAGAAACTTGGAGCTTTTGTCTTTCTCTGCGGTTGTTCTGTTGATGTGCAGGTGAGTGGTTGACTTGAGTTCTCCTGAAGTCAATAATCATCTCTTTTGTCTTATTAACAATGAGAGAGAGAGATGTTTTGTCTACACCATTCTGCAAGCTGGTTCACCTCCTCCCTGTACACTGACTCCCCGTTGTTGCTGATGAGGCCCACTACTGTAGTGTCGTACGGAAACTTGATGATGTGATTTGAAATGAATGTGGCAGCACAGTCATGAGTCAGCAGTGTAAACAGCAGTGGACTGATCACACAGCCCTGGTGAGCAACAGAGTTCAGTGTGGTAGTGCTAGAGGTGGTGTTCCTAATAGATTGGAGTCTTCCTGTCAAAAGGTCCAGGATCCAGTTACAGAGGAAAGTGGTCAGCAGGCTCAGCTCTTCTATCAGTTGTCGGACGATTGTGTTGAACTGAAGTTTATGAACAGAGTCTTTACATAATTGTCCAGGTGGTTCAGATATAGGTGGATGGTAGCAGATATGGCATCCTCTGTTGAGCATTTAGGACCGTAGGCATACTGGAATGGGTTTAGTGTGGAGAGAAGACTCCTCTTTATGTGTTTCATGACTAGCTGATCAAAGCACTTCCTGATGATGGATGTGAGTGCAATGGGCCTGTAGTCATTCAGGCAGAACAAAGACAATTTCTTCATCACAGAGATGCAATTGTCCCTGGGTGCTTCAAGCTGACCACCATCATGGTGGTCAGCTTGAAGCACCCAGGGACAATTGCTTGGCTCGCATTCCCTGAGTATCTGACCAGGTATGTTGTCAGGACCAGTAGCTTTCTGTGGGTTAACTCGGGACAGAATTTTCCTGATATCTGCTGCATGCAAACAGAGTACTTGGTCAGTGGAATTTGTGGTTGTCTTACCTGCTGGCATGTTCTATGCTTCAAACTGTGGAAAGAATTCATTTAGTGCTTCTGGGAGTGAGCCATCACCATCACAGACATTTGATGCAGCTTTGTAGTCTGTAATGGCCTGAATACATTGCTACATATGCCATGTGTCCTTGGTGTTTAGGAAGTGGCTATGGATTCTTTCTGCATAGACATGCTCTCTGGTAGCCCAGGACAGATTGGCCGATCTGAAGACAGTGTCTTGGTTTTTCAATAGTGTGCGCACTTCAGCAGTCACCCACGGTTTCTGGTTTGCACGTATGGTGATCTTGATGGAAGTCACATGATCTACACACTTGCTGATGGAGTCTTCCAAGTCTGTGGTGTGATTGTATGTAGCAGCTCTCTGAACATATTCCAGATATGATATATTCCATATAACAGATATGTTGTCTGAACAGCTGAGGTGGGTGCGGGGTGCAGCTTTGTAAGCACCATGAATGTTGGTGTAAATAAGGTCTAGAATGTTTGTTCCACAGGTCATGAAATCAACATGCTGGTAGAATTTTGGTGCAAAATTTGTAATTAAACACACATTATACACACATACATTCTCTCTCTTTATATATATATATATATATATATAAATAAAATGTGTGTGTGTGTGTGTGTATATACATGTGTAGTTGATGACCATATAGTCTTAGTATTTCATGAGAATAGCAAATCGGTGACAACAGAGGAACAAAAACTGGAATAAAGTATAGAAAATTGTGTGTAATTACTGCTTTTGTCTGTTTTCAGGAAACAAAGTATCAGTTTGCCCCCTACATTTGCCCACCACCTGTTGGACATGATGATTAAACAAATTAATGACTGTGTGTGTGCGTGAGAGAGAAGGAACGAGACGGGGGAGCAAAAAAGGAGGAATTTGGTCATATTTATATCAACAATGTCTGACAAAACGGTATAATTATCCCCCTGACCCCATCTAATCTTTCAGCTTGTAGCACATTTGCCATCCTGTTTCCAGACAAGCTGCAGAGCCGTGCATCTTTAAGCACATTGTGATAACAGCTCTGTTTGAATCCATGAGCTTTATTGGGTAACTTACAGACATTATGCGGAATTAGTTCAGACTGATGACAAAGGAGGGTCAAGGGGAGGTTTATTGGACCCATCGTGGCTTTAAATTTTCTGACCAACAAGTGAGAGACCATTTTGTGCTTTATTTACCAAAATAAAAATAAGTTCGAAAACAGAATGCAAATTTACTAATTGAGCTCAGTATTTCTAAGAGTTACCACCTGAATATATTCAATTAAAATTCAAATGGGCGATTATTAGGTCTAGTATACTATGTGCTGTGCTGCACTTTTGATAACTGAGAACAGATGTGTCAGTCTACTGAGCTGAAGTGGAAAAATCTGAAGGTAGGTATAAATAGATCTTCACCTTTTCCAATTACAATAATGAAGATTTGTAGTTGTCTGTAGTTAGAATTTGTGATATTTTAATCAATATGACATTAACTTCCACCGAATGACATTTAACTGTGGACAAAAAGTGCTAATTGGCCTCACTTATTGGTTGGAGAAAATGTAAACAATAATCATACCAGTTGCACCTGTGCAAGGCTGACCTTAGGAAGACATTACAAAGAGGAGAGCAACTGGAATAAACAAGCACAAAGGCACACCACCTGAATCCACTGGGTACAGCAGCAAGTACAGGGGCACTTTATTATTTGGACTTCAAAACTGTTCTAACTTGCCTGTACTCACTGGTTTAATTAATTGAATTATCTTTATAATTAATATTTTCTTATTAATTAATAAGTATTAATTATCTATATAATTAAGTTTGCCAACAAACTAAGAGAACATAACACAGCAGTGACTTACCGAATGATTTTGGAATGACACACTCCCACAGGGAAGGCACTCACAGCTTAATTAGAACATTAGGGGACTGTTTCAAAGTGGGTGAAGGCAACTCCACTGGGGAAACTTGAGCTGATGGTCTTTCTAAGTTCAAGGCTAATCACTGAACCACTCATGGGAGACATTGTTTAATGTGTATACAATCATGATGCATCACCGGTGCATAGTTATTTTAATTACATCCAATTAGGAAATAACCATTATCAATGTTGTCTTAAAGATTATACTTTACATTATAATCAAAAGTGTAATCAGTACAATGTTAAGAAGATTATAGTATTTATACTGCATTAGACACAATAATATATTTTAATTGTCTAGATATTCTAAATTTGACAGTGTTGAAAAAATGTAAATAAATGTTATCTTTAAATGAAAAAAAAAAAAAAAACAAGCAAAAATATTATGCTTGAGCATAAAAGAAGTAAATGCTGATATACTTCAGTCACTTAACTGAATTGTTTTACCCTCTGTGTGTTTGCTCTTCCAGCACTTGTACTTCAAAAAGGTCAAGTTCAACATGCTGACCTCCCTGAAGGGGCAGCTGGCCTGGATATGGTTACCAGTTCAGTGTTGCTGAAATGCAGGAACTAGTATGTCATTGAAGCACTGGTGATTATTTAACGTCATCCTTGTAATGCTTGCTATGTTAATTAAGCCTCAGGCTCCACTCCAGCAGGGGAGTTGCTATGGGCTCTTTCTGGCTGCCCCAGTTCACTATGTGCCATGAATGGGATCTTCAGTGGCATTCTCTAAATGCACATAAGCTCCCTGAGAGAGTATTCAGTTTGCTGCCAGATGGTAATTTAACAGGCCCTATAAAATGCTTTGTAATGCTGAAGTTCAGATGTGATACATAGTAGAACTGTCTATGCGGAACACTTAAATAATATACGTAGATTAAATGAAGCAGCATTTATGTATCTTGCATAAGGATGAAGCATTTAAGTAAAGAATTTGTCTTTTTTGTGAAGCTTCTGCAGTGCCACAATTCATTTACATATGTTGATTTTTAATTATTGTGCTTTGAAAAACAACTTCCTAACAATAGTGTTCAGTGCTCCTCTAATCTCTCCTAAACCCCTTATCATAAATAAGACTGCAGAAATGATGATTATTAAAAAAGTATAGATCCACTTAAATTATTATTAACAGTGCAGAGCTATCAAAGATATATGACTGTCTTGAAATATTTACATTGCCCTCTATACATCTGTTAGACAAGTTTATCAGTAAAAGCATTTTGTAAGTAAAAAAAAAGCCACCAAAAATAAATATAAAATTGTAATCGTTATTTTGAAAATTACAAAAACTATGGTTATGACAGAATATAAACTTTAAAGGAGACAATTAGACATTAGAGCTGTTTCTGTTTCTATCTGTTTCAGGTGCTATCTGTTTCTGAAATCAAAATATTGTATCTCCTGTGTTATCTCCTGGTTTCCCTGCTTTTGAAGCAGTTAAATGTGTGCAGTAAGGGGGGAGGGTTATACAATTTACCCTAGAAATAGGAAGTGAAGGCCTTCTGGGAGACACTAAATTGAAACTAAGGCTGTTCCTGATGGACCACAGGATATGCCTGCAAAATTTAGGCATATCAAAATGGCAAAAAAAGTCTGTTAGTGCCCAATGATATTAACTGCATAGCTTATAATGTTCTCTGTCCCTCTGAGAGTACTTGCAAGGTTGAGGAGAGTCTGCTGGTGAAGCCACATGGTTTTGATATAACTTTTATTTTAGCTCATGATAGGTTTTCTCTATGCCTCACAGCTTAGAATTGCTGTATTTCACTTGGTGAAGACAAAAGGAAAATAGAAGTGAAGCAAACACTATACTCATCACTTTCAAACCTGGCATAAGACTATTCTCTTTGTGTGTGTGTGTGTGTGTGTGTGTGTGTGTGTGTGTGTGTAAACGCTGATTTTATTATGCTTTTCAAAACGCTCATGTTGATGAATGCCAGTCACCCTTAATTTAATGGCACAGCTGACACAACTTCACCCTCGATACCCTGGCTACTGACAAAGTGACCGACTGGCAGACTTTCAAGGAAAGTGTCATCCAGTCAGCTCATAATGTCCTTGGATCCTCAAAATCATCCCCAAACAAGCCTTGGATATCGGAGACGACACTGGACATCATCGAGCGGCGGTGTGAGGCTCAGCTCTGAGGCGACCTGACGGAATGAGCCGGAATGACACATGAGCCGTGTCTTCACTCTGTTGCGCCAAGCCCGTAATGGCCCACGCATCAAGACAGCCCTGGTGAAAGACTCTGATGGCAACATTATTATGACTGAAGCAAACTGCCTCGAACGTTGGAAAGAGCACTTCAGCCTCCTCTTGCAGCACAATACCACCCCGGCTGATCCCACCATCCTAGTGGCTGCAAACGCTGCAGCCCCTAGTGATGCCTGCAGCACAGATCCTGTCACACCCATGGAAGTCAGAGCCGCTCTGAAAAAATTGAACAACAGGAAAGCCCCCGGCATCTGTGCAATAACCGCAGAGATGCTAAAATCAGGCGGGGACAGCATTGTCGAGTGGCCGACCCACATCTTTAACCAGGTGTGGGAGACAGAGAGGCTTCCCAGTGACTGGACCAGAGGAGTCATCCTGCCCTTCTGGAAACGTAAGGGCGACAGGCTAGTCAGTGGCACCCACAGAGGCATTACCTTGTTATCCATCCCTGGCAAGCTCTTCACCAGGATCTTGCTCACACGTGCTCTCCCAGCCATCAGAAGCAGCCGCCGTCCCCAGCAGGCTGGCTTCATGCCCAACTGCTCCACAATAGACCACATCTCCGCCGTTCGACTGCTCATAGAGAAGACCTACGAATTCCGTAAAGATCACCATCTATACCTGGCATTCGTAGATCTGAAGGCTGCCTTTGACACCGTCTGCCACTCTTCACTCTGGAGTATCCTACAGGCCCTTGGAGCACCACCTAAGATTGTTGCCCTGCTCAAGCTGCTTTACAGCAACGCACAGAGCTGTGTCCGTGTGAACGGCAGAGACTCTGACTGGTTTCCCATCTCCAGTGGCGTCCGCCAGGGCTGTGTGGCTGCTCCTGATCTCTTCAACTGCATCACTGACCATCTGATGTCTAAGGTTTGTGAACGGGTCCCCGGAGTGCCCTTTGGCAGTTACCACCTGACTGACCTGGAGTACGCTGACGACACCATCCTGCTCAGCACATCCTACAGCCAGCTGAGAGACGCTCTGGGCGTATACAGTGAAGAGGCAGAGAAGCTTGGCCTCCATGTGAGCTGGACAAAAACAAAGTTCATGCGTGTCGGTGATGGACCGGACCCACCTCCCCTTCGGCTTGGGGACAACATCGTAGAGCCCGCCAAGAAGTTTGTATATCTGGGATCCACTGTGACAGATAACGGGGACCTAAAACCAGAGATTCTCCGCAGAAGAGCCCTGTCAGCATCAGCTCTGCAGTCTCTCTGGAAACCACTCTGGCGGCACCAGATCATCTCACGCAAGACGAAGCTCCGGATTTACAACTCCACCGTACTCTCTATCCTGCTATATGGCTCGGAAACATGGCCCTTAAACAAGACTCTGGCTGCAAGAATAGATGGCTTTGATAGCAGGGCTCTCAGAACCATCGAAAACATCAGGTGGCCCCAGCGAGTCTCCAACGAGGCGCTTAGAGCCCACACGTGCCAGCCCAGAGCATCTGGCCTGGTCGCACAACGCCGCACCCGCTGGTTCGGTCATGTCCTCCGTCTCCCTCCTGACCATCCGACAAAAGCCATTCTCCAGTTTGACCCGAGGGCTGCAGGCTGGACGCACCCGGTGGCTTGACGTCGTCGCGGGGGACCTCCAACAATACGGAGTTGCTGTGGAGGATGCAGAGCAGCTGGCACAAGACCGCCAGTGCTGGAAAAAACTGGTTCATCTGGTCAGCTCAACGCACCGGGATGGGTCACCCCCCCACCCCCCATTGCAGGAGCCCTAAAGAAAGAAAAAAGAAGCTGACACAACTGCTATTTTTAAATTTTTTTATATTCAATAAGAAGTACCTCAATGACTCTTGGCCAGAACTCCATTGCGCCCTCCTCGATGCCATGCTCCCGGAGTCCTGATCCAAACTTCCAAACTTCTTTCATTTCACAATGATGGAACTCACTGTGCTCCTGGGAACATTCAAAGCTTTAAAATGGTTTTATACCTTTGCCCAGATCTATGTCTCGAAACAGTTTGTTCCCAGAGGGCTATAGAGTGTTTGTTTGACTTCAGGGCTTGGTTTTTGGTCTGACACACACTGTGAATTGAGAAATGCTAAAGCTAGAGGTCTGAGGGCTTATCTAAATGAGAGATTCTAGTTATTGAATCCTAATAAATTTGCAAAAAATTCTAAAACATATTTCACTATCATTGTGGATTATTACTGTATGTGTAGATCAATGGCAAAAAAGTCAATTTAATTCAAGGAATCTGAATTCACTGTATATACAGTACTATGCAAAGGTCTTCGGCGCACATAAAGCAAAAACGCCTTCAAAAATAAAGAAAAACTTTGTGCAGTTGGCAAGAATGGCAAGTTTTTCTAGGTATCTTGGAGAATCTGCCACAGTTCCTCTGGAGACCATCATATTGCTTCTGTATTTGCAGGTGATTCCTGCCTTCATTATATTTTTTTCTGAAAAGTGGTCTATTACATAACATGTTACTTGGCATACAAACATTTTCCCATAATATGTATATTTTTTGTTGTAAAAATATTGTTTGAAAACCTAAAATGTTTTTTAAACGGACTACATAATGCATGAGTCATAAAAGAAACATTCAAGACAAAAACTATATTTAAAAAAAATAGGGTAGAAAGAATAGGATTTTTGCACAGTATTGTAAACTGTAGAGTCCAGAAGTATATAGACAGTGACACAATTTTCATAATTTTGCCTCTATACCACTGCAATGGATTTGAAATGAAGCAATTAAGATTCAATTCAATTCAATTTTATTTGTATAGCACTTTTAAAAACAAAAACAAACAAAACTAAAGAGTTGGTTGTTGACTTCAAAAGAGCACAGAGAGACCACTCTCCGCTGAACATCGGCGGCTCCTCCGTGGAGATCGTCAAGAGCACCAAGTTTCTTGGTGTTCACCTGGCAGAGAACCTTACCTGGTCGCTCAACACCAGTTCCATAATGAAGAAAGCCCAGCAGCGTCTCTACTTTCTGTGAAGGCTGAGGAAAGCACATCTCCCACCCCCCATCCTCACCATGTTCTACAGAGGGACTATTGAGAGCATCCTGAGCAGCTGCATCACTGCCTGGTTTGGGAATTGCACTGTTTCGGCAAGACCCTGCAGCGGATAGTGAGGACAGCCGAGAAGATCATCGGGGTCTCTCTTCCCTCCATCATGGACATTTACACCTCACGTTGCATCCACAAAGCCACCAGCATTGTGGATGACCCCACACACCCCTCTCACACACTCTTCACCCTCCTGCCGTCTGGTAAACGGTACCGAAGCATTTGGGCCCTCACGACCAGACTGTGCAATAGTTTCTTCCCCCATGCAATCAGACTCCTCAATACTCAGTAAATGGACTGAAGGAACACACACACATACCTCCAATACTCAGAAACTGGACTGAAGGAATACACACACACACATACCAATACACACACAACTGAGCATCCTCTCTGCAATTTATTTGCAAGTTTTTGCACATGTTTATACTGCTACACAACTCATTATATTATACTGTACATATGCTGCTACTCTTACGTTTACACTTATGTTTACACTATATTTGCACTATTGTCACTAGGTTCACTTTAAACAGAACTGTGTACTGGTCGGCGCTGCACTGGGACTTACTATGCTCACTGTCTGTCCAGTAGTCACTGTACTGTCTTGTACTGTCTTGTGCTGTTTGCACTTGTGCACTTTATTGTATAATTTATGTAGTCCCTTGTAGTTCCGTGTTTGTCTTATGTAGCACCTTGGTCCTGGAGAAACGTTGTTTCGTTTCACTATGTACTTGTATATGGCTGAAATGACAATAAACTCCACTTGACTTGATTTGACTTGACTAACAATGGACATTGTCACAAAGCAGCTTTACAGAAAAAGATGTGATTGAAGTGTAGACTTTCAGCTTTATTCAAGGGGGTTTAGCAAAAATATTGCATCAACCATTTAGGAATTACAGCTATTTTTTTATATAGTCGCTCCATTTTCACAGGCTCAAATGTAATTGGACAAACTGAAATGTAATGATTATTTTTTAATACTTGGATGCAAATCCTTTGCAATCAATGACTGCCTGAAGTATGGACTCATACTGTTTGAGAGCTGCTGGAATGAGAGACAGGAGATATCTGTACTTTACTGGGACTTGGTTAAGTTCTCAATAATCGTTAGAAGTCTAAGTTTAAGTCCTCCTCCTCCTTTCTTTTGAACAAAGAAGAAACCAGCAGATGAGAGAATGTACTCTTGTTGTAGAGTTTCAGGTTTATATTCTTCCATACCTTTTGTTCTGCTGTGGAGAGGGATGTATATGATTTCGGGGAGGAGAGGAGCCAGGAATGATGTCAGTGAGGAGGTAATCCACTGGCTTTGGCTTTGCTGAATACTTCCTGAAACTCAGCATACATGGGTGGAGTTTTACTCTGGGTTCTCAATGGTTATGCCTGCCTCAATGTTGCTGGTTTGCTGAAGACATGACTTATGACAATATAGAAACCATTTAATATGGGTAGCGTAGTTCTTGTTGACGTATTACCTGTTTTTGAATCATTTGCCGGGAGTTTTTTGCCTGTGTCAGTGTTTAAACTATACAGTTTTTTCCTGTTTTCATCAATAATTCTGCACTATTGTTTTCTTTTGTTGTATTTTTCACTTTCCACTTCTGTGGCATTTTCATTTTCTCAAAGAACGCTTTAGTTTTTTTCAGCTTATTCAGGCAAACATTCAGCTTTTTCAGTGTGTTGAGTGCAGGATATTTAGTCATTCTTCCTTTGTCGTTAATAGTAGCTTTATTTGTGTAGCTTTTAAGTGTATATTAGTTAGCGCTCTAAAGGAGAAGCTTGCAGCATTAGAAGTGCACATCCAGACTCTAGAGAGGGTTAGCGAGAGTGAAAGCAGGATAGTTTCTGTGGGGAAAGTCTGGATACCTTAGGCACAGTTTGCAAATTCCCCAACTCTGGCATTAAAGCCCTCACAGCAGGGCAAATGGATGACAACTCCGCAGCATAATCGCAAAGCTAAAGCTAATGCTAAGGCTCGCCCACAGGAGCACCACTCCTCACCAATTCGCGTGTCTAACAGGTTTGCTCTCCTGCTGAGAAACCTGAAAGAGCTCTTGTTATAGGATAATCTACCTTAAGACACATGAAATTAGCTAGGGATTTAGGGACACCAGCAGCTTTAGTTTGGTATATACCAGGAGCCAGGGTGCCAGACATAGCAGGTAATCTTAGGGTCTTAGGGTTTTCAAAGGTGTTTTTTCCACATAGAAGCTAATGATATACACCTTCATCAGTCACCACTCAAGTCCACTAATTATTACTTATAGACGCTGAATTTCTTTGTGAATTTGCAGATTTCATCTCAAACGTGGTTGTTTCTTTAGACAAAGCATTAATTTATGGAGACTTTAATATTCATTTTGATAACCCAGAAGACCCTCTGAGAACAGCGGTTGTGTCCATTCTAGATTCAGTTGGGGTTAATCAGAACATAACAGGACCCACTCATACAGTAATGTGGGTCACATTCTTGATCTAATACTAACATTTGGATTAAATATAGAAAATATAGTCACATTTCCACAGTCTGAAACTATCTCAGATCATTACCTCATCTCATTTAAAATATGTTTTAGTCATAATATATGCATCACGCTACTGTGTCAAACGTATCACGTTTTATCAATAATGTCCCAGAGTTATCAACTTTCATTGGGTCTCCATCTGACCCCACAGAACTTGATCAGGCGACTGAATGCATAGAGTCAGCGTTCCACTATACTCTAGATAATGTTGCTCCCCTTAAGAAGGAAAAATAGAAAGAAAATTAATTAGAGAGAAAAAACAAGCATCCTGGTATTACGATCACGTGCGCACCTTAAAACAGACCACTCAAAAATTAGAACATGAATGGCATCAAACTAAATTAGTATTATTCCAAACAGCATGGAAGGAGAGCCTCATGGGCTGTAGAAAAGCTCTTAGTGCTGCTAGATCAATGTATCTATCCAGCCTAATAGAAGATAACAAAAATAATCCTAGATTCCTATTTAATACTGTAGCAAAGTTTACTAGGAATAAGACCACCATGGAAGCATGCACACCATCAATATGTAGTAGCAATGACTTCATGAATTTTTTCAATGATAAAATGCAAATAAGGCAAAAAAGACCTTGGTATGATTATTGACTCCAGTCTTTTAGGTTTGTTGACAATGGTTGGACTGGTTGAAGTTCTCATCATCTGAAAATCACTTGCTGCTGCTGAGGATGGCCCCAAATGGACAGCCTAAAGATCATTGTGATTACTGTGGATGGTACCACAAAAAAAACAAACAAAAAAAAACATAAAAGCCTGCAGCCACACTGGCCCTTTGCAGATATGATTGAAGACCCCTTGTCTAGATAAATGCAGAGGTGAGAGAATCCAAAGATGTCTGATCTTGCCAGTGTGCTAGTTCTGTGATAAATGATAAATGAAGCTCTCCTTCTTGTGACTACATGGCAGGTAAGTGCATTATCTGCTAACAGGTTAATGAATTGAGACACATTTTGTGACTCAGTAAGTCCATCATCACTTGCAAAATACAGGGAGCATTGTAAAATTCAAAACCTCATACATTTAGCTGGATCGCAGGCATATTTGTCTGATCAGGCCACACGACTGGGAGCTGGAAGTTGTTGTTCCACAAGTTTTCCTTGTGTCACTAAAACGTGCTGCACTGCATCCATGGGCAGCAAAGGCTTCTGTCACAGAGGAAGGGAAGGTTGGATGCAAGTGCAGTTTTATTAGTAAAAATCAGGTAGACAATGCAAAACATAATTCCTAAAGCACACTCAAAAAACAAGCAAGGGTCACGCAATCAGCATAGGCTAGGGCAAACACAAGATCAGAGTATCAAACAAACAGAGTCATAACTATAAATGCACACACAAGACACTTACTAATGTCACTAGAACTGAATAGGAGTGAGACTTTGCAAAGAGTGGCTCAATGGCCTCTGTTATTCAAGGAGGTGTGGGTGATTGGGAACAGGTGTGTGTAGGATGAAAAGAATGTTTTGATCACAGTTAACAGTAAGAGTATTTTGTGTACTATTAGCTGCCTTAAAATAAGATAGGTATAGAAATTCTTTTTCCCTTAAGCCTTGTGTTACAGCACACACATCAATGACATTTTTATAATATAGTTTTGCACTGTTCATGACAAAAGTAATCTACTGCCAATCCACTGCCAAAAATGTCACTATTTTGCATGTTTAAAAATATATAACGATAAGTTAAAATAAAAAAATGTTTTGATATCCATGGAAAAATATGACATATGATATCAGTGCTTTACCTGTCTCCAGATACTAATCTATGCCATATGGGAACTCCATATTGGAAGTGCTGCTTCAGTGCATTCCTGAGGAGCCGTCTGTTAGTGTCATTGCACATCAAGCTGAAAGTGGCTGATTTAGTGCTCAGTCCATTCTTTTGTTGAATTATTTATTGTGTAAAAGATTGTAAAGGACTATAGAAGAGATAAAACTCTTTCACACATGCTCGCCACACTTCAAAACCTTTAGTATAATCTATGCAGCTAAGAAAAATATTTTACATGAAATTGTGTAGGCATACACTACTGGGCCTTAACACTGGAAAAAACAATCAAATAAAAACAGAACACTTGGTTTCAACAACTCCACAAGAATTACCAGGAAAATCTTTGATACCTGATAAAGTGCTTAGGAAACTGGTAACACTATGTTGAAATGTGAGCATAGCTCACCAATCTCTGATCAACCAGGATGGTGCATGATTGGCCTCTGTTTTTCTTTCTTTTTATTTAAATTACTCCTTCAAAAAACAAACAAACAAAAAAACAAATCAGACTGTTTGACCCCATCAAGTTCCACTCCTGACAGCCAAGAACAAGAATCTGAGCCTATCATGGGCACAAGCTCACCCAAACAGGACAGTTGAAGATTAGGAAAAAATAAATCACCTGGTCTTTTTCCTGTCTTCAAGTGTCCAGTTTCAGTGAATCTGTGTGCACGATAGCCTCAGATTCTTGTTCTTGGCTGACAGGAGTGGAACCTGATGTGGTCTTCTGCTGTTGTAGCTCATCCACCTTAAGGTTTGATGTGTTGTGAATTCTGAGATGCTTTTCTGCTTACATCAGTTGTAAAGAGAATTTATGTGAGTTACTATAGACTTCCTGTCAGCTCAAACCAGTCTAGTCATTCTCCTCTGATTTTTCTCACCAACAAGGTGTTTCATCCTGCAGACTGTTTACTCACAGGATGATTTTTTTTTGTTTTTTCACACCATTCCGTGTAAACTCTAGAGAATGCTATGCTAGAGAATGCGATGATAGAGAATGTGAAGTTTCTGAAATACTCAAACCAATACTCAAAAAACTGGCTTTCCATTTAATTCAACTATTGCCTATTTGCCCTATTCACTTTTCTTTTCTTTAATAAATTGTTAGGCTCACAAAGGAAGCTTTGCTGGCTCTAAAGATTTACTAGTACATTGGTTTCACTCATTGCGACATCTCTGTAGTTGAGCTTAGTGTAAATAAAAGTCAGAACAACCCTGCTCTGATTTCACTTGTGCCAGGGTGCGACTGGCAAACAGTCATAGCATTTACTACCATTTTCAATGATTCACCTTGCTGGCAATATACTTTGGAAACAACAGCCATAAATTTTATTACTTTTAAATGTATCAAATGAGAGTTGACAAATATTTGAATGCAGCTGCACTGCTCTTGGCAGGAATCAGCATAAGGAAAATATCTAACCCTGAGATTCACATAAATGCTACAAACCCATTAATCTCAGTTGTGTGTCAGGGCAATTCAAGGCAGTTCAAATTGTTCAGTGAAAATACAATGTGACAAAAGATTTTATGATTTTATCAGCTTGTGGTAACCTTTGTTTGTCTCATTACAGTTGTGTTCTTATCCCACTAAGACCAAATTTAGGCTGTCCTCCCATCACTGGGAGTTAAGATTAATTTAGCTATGTGTTTACTTGTAGTTTTCATAGGACACAATAAATATTCCTAGATAATATAAAAGGTTCTGCAACCTAAGGGGAAAGTAGAGGGATGTTTTATGTAACATGAAACTTGAACATTTCAACAACATTTTGTAGAACGTTCTCACAACAAGAAAAAGTGCTGGTTTGCTTCTTTGATGCAAGGTGTATGTATGTGCTAAACAACAATAATGCACGAACACAGGTCTTAGTGTATTTTCAGTTGATGTAATTTCTATGATCTTGTTGGAATTAACGTAAACAGGCAACTAAGAAATACAAGTTCCTGTATTCATATTCCTGTATTTAATACACTACCATATGTGGTTGTTGGGGCAAGATCATGTGAAGACTTTATTTCTGTGCTCAGAGAGAGTTGTAAAAGTAAATACATCCTTGTAAATACAGCATTGGATTTGCACTTTGTCAAAAGATGTGGTTGCCTTCTTCCAGTCTTTTCAAAGAACATTTGGGTGTTCTACAAACCCTTGAACCTACAACACACTTAACCTACAACATAACAAAAATATTTAATTGGAAAGTAAAATGTTAGGTTTTGCTGAAAAGCTATTTGTTTAGTCAAGCCTTTTGGTATAACATTTCTCTTAGGTAAAGGTGCAGATCTGGGGGAGTTCACTGGCAGAAAGTGTTTTGATAAACTGGGATGTTTGAATGCTGTAGCAAGTAGTAACGATGATTTGCATTTAGTGATGACCACAAAATTGCCTAAAGGGCAAAGTTCACAGAGTGGAAAGTGCAAAATGACTACTAAACTGATAAAAAAAGAGAAGACTTTCTCAGAAGCAAAAAGTGGAAGTACGTCTGACTCACCTATACGAAAATAAATTATTTATTTAGCAATACAATTATTTAGCTGCATAACCAATGGAAGGTCTCTGGAGGATTAATGGTTAGGCCACGGTGCTCTCAACATCACGGCCAGGGTTCGATTCCAACCAACCCCAGCCACTGCAGTGCCCGGTGCTGGTCCCAAGCCTGGATAAAACTGGAGATGGTTGCACCAGGAAGGTGTAAAAACTGTGCCAAATCAAATATATGGACCAATGATCTGCTGCAGCGACCCCTAATGGGAGCACCCGGAAGAAAAACAACAGCACCAGCATAACCAATGGCGTCAGAGTACCATTTTGAGTCCCGCCCAGATTCCAAGCCTCTCTGGGGGTGAATGGGATTGATGGCTGGCTTTTGCAAAAAAAGAGAAAAAAAAGAAAAGAAAAGAAAAAAAAGTTTATTGGTCAGTGCACTCTTTCTTCGTACTGCCTGGAAGCATGTCCTTATGTTGACTGGTGGACTGGTGACATTTTAAACATATCAGCACTAGTCAGAATCTCTTGCAGCTGCAGTATCAGTTAGTTGAGTAGCATAATCCAAAACAGTTTTACACACTAGTATACAGTATCTTGTTATTTTGATCTTTTTCATTTGTAAATATTGCAGTTAAACACTGTGAATGTTTACCTGAATTTAGAAAAGTCTTTTGACACTTATGTGAGGAGAGACTGAAAATTAAACAAGAGGGCAGACCAATAGCCAAGAATTTAAATGTAAAAGTCAGGGAGCAAATGGGGTCTTTTCAGCTCTCTTGGTACCATAAAATTGATTGGCCGTGTTTATTATTAGTCTTAGATTATGTGCAGCATCCATCATATGAGCACATTAATATAAACCTACCATTCCTGTTACACACACATAATAATAAACTAATATAATTAAATTAATATAATTACATAATGACAGTGACAGATGCGATAGGTTTTTAATTGAATGCAAACTTTGTTACAAAAGATTGGTTTTGTATTTTAATACAGACCGAGTGCCATATGAAATCAGTGAGTCAAAAGAAATCAGTGAAGAAATTGTATCCAAGACACTACCCTCTACATGAGTTCTATGCTTTTCATCATATGAGGAAAGCTTTCTAAAAAAGACCTCCACACCTTTCAATAACCTGCATTATATGCAAAATAAACCGATACCAAAAAGAGGCTGTTAGAATAGTGGAACTCACTTCCTAAGATAAGATAAGATAAGATAAGATAAACTTTATCTCCACCACGTCGTCCAGTGATTCAAACCTCATTCCTAGGGCCCATGTGAACAAATGATTTTTCTGTATCTAAATGTTCTCATCACCTTTTTCACTGCACTTGGATTCTGTCACCCCAGTTGCTACCTCTCATGTGAGCACTTCGTTCCCGGAGGAGTGAAGGGATGTTGATGTCCCAGGGTGCCCTGAATCTGTGTCAATTTCTGGTCTCCCTTTTAGTTATCATAGTGAGACTTACCAAAATCTCTGCTTGCACTATGATCACAATATATACTGCAACACACACTTTTAAGCCTACTGCAAGCTTCTGTCATGCCTAATAATGTTTTCTACTACTGTGACTCCTTTTGCCCATCAGACCTCCCTGATTCATCATCCATGTTCCTGCCCTGTTCTCCCTGCTTTGTTGACTTTCTGCATTACGACTCATTTTCATGGTTCAGTGGATGCCTGGATACCATAGACTTGCACCTCTGTTGGTGAATTAGTGGAAATAACTCCGCAGATCCCCAAGGTGGATGTGAATGGTGACAAATTTTCCCATATCTTCATGTATCTTATCTTAATATGCGTACAAAATATGTGAAAAATGTTCAAAAGTTAAGAATGCCAACAATCGACATTGGAATCACAAAAAAAGTATGAGCCAGTTTTTCCTCGGTTTTCGAGCCAGAGATTGATGAACTCAAAAGCTAAGACAGATAGTTAGGGTTGGTCTACCATCTAAGGGCGTTTTCAGACCTGTACATCTGTGCTTTGTTCCAAAATGGGAACTTAAATTGTGACAATGTTACATTTTCTCCTTGTCTCGGTTCACTTTCACAAGGCAACATTTCAAAGCATACCAAAATGTGTTTATGCAAGTCACATGTGAGTAAACTGTCCTCTCATTGGTCAGAGTGCTCCTGTTTATGTTCCGTGGTCAACCATCAAGATGGATAGATAGCAACTCCCCAAGCTTATTGTGGCTTTATTTTAGCTGTAGTTATCAGCATGGTTAACAGCATACCTATTGCTTGTCAATTTAATCGCTATAGCTTTTCAGGATTGAGACGTTCGCTAAAAAAACTGTAAACCTTGGTGTTTTTATACGTTTTTTGAAGGTTGTTCAGAAATATGTTCCAAATTTCAGTGAGGAATTTTACCTCGTCTTTGGTCCAAGTTAAACCATTATCAAAACAAACGCTTTTTACATAACGCAGTCATGCATTGCTATACAGGTTGCTTTCTCACCACAAGCGAACCTCTCCAGAGTTTGTTTGCAATTCAGGTGGGCTCGGACCGATTGTTTTGGTGCGGATGCGAGCGTGATTGCCGTGTTCATATATGTCTAAGCGAACTGAACCAAGGGAGAAAATGCACCAGGTTCCGAAACAAATGCTCCAAACGAGCCACGTGTGAAAACGCCCTTAATAGTGATTCTCACTTCTGTTCAGTTTAGGTACCAACTTTGCCGCAAATGTTTCTCCTACAATTCCTTAGAAGATGTAGAATGTGAGAAAAAGAGACATGAGATTTTTCTGAAAATTAAGGAGTTAAAAAAAAAAGTTTGAAAAAACATACTTGGCATTGGCAGGATTCAATCACAGGATCTCAAAATTACTGCTTTATTGCTGCAGTACCTTGGAAATTAATTGTGCCTAACATAAACATTTATCTCTCAGTTGTTCACTGAGGTAGTTTACTGAGGTTAGTTATTTTGTGTTTGCCAAAATGCTGCAGAGTAAAAATTTTTTCATATTCTGACAGATTAGTAAGAGGAATTCTTACCTTACGGTGCAATGAACCAGCAAAACTTTGAAAGGGACTGCTTATACAAAACTTAAGATATTGGTGAGATGAGTTCAGATGGCACAGAACTAAGAGCTGGTCCTCTTTTTTTGAAGGTGCTGAAATGTCACTGAAAATACAGCTGCTTTCTTATAGGCCTATTCAGGCCACTAACAGACACCATGACAGTTTCATATGAAGACAGA
This sequence comes from Pangasianodon hypophthalmus, assembly GCF_027358585.1. Classification (NCBI taxonomy): domain Eukaryota; kingdom Metazoa; phylum Chordata; class Actinopteri; order Siluriformes; family Pangasiidae; genus Pangasianodon; species Pangasianodon hypophthalmus. The sequence goes on from NC_069739.1 coordinate 10,260,950, forward strand.
GGATTTTTAAAATGAGCTCTACAGAAGTTACATATTTCTCCCCCCACCTGTGTATTTTATTGCCCACTACTATATCAGTTATATATATTTGTGCACTACACTGGTGCCCCCAAGAACATTTTAATGGGGTGGTCAGACAAGGCAGTAAATACTTTTTGGGTGGCATAACATTAATGATAGTTACAAAGTCAAGTGGTTTGAAAGGAAACTGAAGATGAACAAGGAAGATAGTATATTAGTTGACAGTAACACTGTGATACAGTGGAAAAAGTTTAAAAAGTGTCAGCTTGTCCATAGGTATTTGATAGATATAAGCCAGTGTTAGATTGATTGGTATGTCTTATTGATTATATTTATTGATTTAAATATCCTTTCTGTATTTTATTATTTGTGGTCATTTTCACCTCATGCACTGTGAGAATGGAGATGGGCACACACCTGATGTATCAAACACATCTAAACTTGCTCAAAACAACCTGCTAGACCAGGGATATTAAACTCAAATTCTGCCCAGGACACATGAACAATTTTGTGAGCCTTTGAAAGGCCATAATCTAAGGCTATTCATTTTTAAACATATACATTTTTTCAATTGATTAACATCAATAACCCAAGCTAAGAATGGCTTACAGAAACTATTCTGTATGAACTATTAGGTGACAACATTTATTATACTGACTAAAGTTAAAAATATATATCCATTTTCCACATATCAAAAATATATGACGTTAAGAAAAAGATTTAAGAAGAACACACATGGGATTATTCTGCTAAGAACATGCACATCTTTAGTATCCCGTGCCCCTTGTCTTTTGTGCCCCATCAACTTTACTTTTTTCAATGATCACAAAGAGAGAATTATACCTACAGACTTTCCAGGGAGACCATAGTAAAGAGTCAGAACTGATTTATTTAGGTGTCATGAAAATTACTGTCTGTTGGTGACTTCTCCAGATTCATTGAGATAGCCAAACAGTGCTGGAGGTCATATTCTCACATGGGTTTTCATACTACTGATATGCTGATGACACTCAAGTTATCCTCTCCTGTCCTCCCTCGGACACTCATGTTTCTGCATGGATCTCTGCTGGATCACTCAACATGGATGGCAGCTGAAACTAAATCCCAGCAAGACTGAGCTGCTGTACATCCCTGTCAATGCATCCTCATGTAAAGATCTTGTGAAGTCAGAGCTCACCATCTATCACTGCATGCAACCCTGGGGTAGTTCTGGGCAACCAACTACCATTCTTGCCTCATTTCATTAAACTGATTCACTAAGCTGATTCACTCATGCCTGGCAGGTCCGCCCCTGCACAGCATCCCTTGCAACAGAGCCAGAATGCAGATACACAGTATGTTTTCATCTTCTCCCACACTGTGTAGCAAACCTTGGTTTGCATCACTCTCTATGGCTCAACTGGACCCACCATCCCTCAAGGTACAAGTAAGACATGAAGACACTTTTCTGCCCTGGCACCCAGGTGGTGGAATTAACTTCCCCTGGCTGTCCAAAGAGCTGAGTCACCGACTGTCTTAGAACTACCTCTTCAACAATCACTTAAATTAGCATTTACACTTATAAGCAAAAGTTTGGGCACCCCGGCCAAATCACATATTTTGTTGTTTGACATGAAACTCTGCTATTTTTTTAATCATATTTTTCTGCAAATATTAATGCACAGTTACTTTATATTTGTGTAACTTAAAAATAGAAAAAATATGAATTGTTACTTGAAAAATTGTTTGCAAACCTACAGTATATAATGTGATACATAGAGTAATCTATTGTTGATCTGAATTGTGATGTGAAATTGTTTTGTCATATTGCCCATGCCTATCAAGAAAGATTGATAATTAGCTGATTAATGGAATAAAGAAGTATAAAGGTATAAAGAAAGATATAGGTATTGAGCTTATGGTCATTATTATAATTATTATAATTATTATTATTATTGTTGCTTTTAGACAATGAGTGTGTTGGTGTCTAAGTGGAATTGTAATGGAATCTTTAAATGTGATTTTCTTGTTTTTCACTTTTAAAATGCAAAACTTTACTTCTGTACGTATTTCAGTTCAGGAACACTTGTAGTTTTCACAACTTCATGAATGTCAAAATGTCAAAAGAAAATGTCAAAATGTGACCATGTGAAGAGTTTTCCTAGGCCGACACACATGCACTGTATGAAGCATACAGAATTTTTCCCAACAAAATTCTCTCTCTCTCTCTCTCTCTCTCAGATTCTATGCATTCCTCTGAGTTTGGTCATGCATTGAGTGGAGCCCTGACTTTCCCAAAGCTGATATTAATAACACAGTCCATTGTGATACAGTTATTTTCATGGAAGCCTAGGAGGAAGTCATGTGATTTTAATTAGTCCCTGGGGCTGGCAAGGTCTCCATTAACCACGTTGTTTTAACTCACACAGCCATCCATGAACTGGAAAAGCTGAGGAAGTAGCAATCGCTGTGGCTGGGTGGGTGTCTTTATTTGAAGCTATTTTGAGCACCTTTTGTTAATGGGCTTCAGTCTTAGAAAAATCTTCTCCTCTGTCTTTTGCCTTTTACCCATTAGCATTAAAAATGTGAACAGTAACCAACTGGTATATTGGCTTTCGGCTCTGCTGGCTAATACCTTGTCAATCATCTGAGAGGAGTAAATAAATGGTTATAAATAAAATTATATTGACCTAGCAGAGTGCATTTTTTTTAAAGAATACCTTTCTGAACTTGGCACCATCATATCAAAAACAATGTAATACATTTACCTTGTCAGATGGGTTGCTACATAAACACATGGCTGAAAAAGCAGGTACTTTACCTATGCAGACTCTATTTCATAGCTCTTATAACATTTGCATTCATTATTGACTTCATGGCTTCCCTTTCAATTCTACTGAAAGGGAAAGTGCAGAACTGGGCCAAGCTCTTTATTACAGCTTTCAGAAATACACCAGCAAGGTAATCATTTTATTGGAAACATAGCAGTGTTTTCTGATTTGCATTAGTAAAGTGTGATCATACTGATATTTTTAATTGATATTTATACCTCTGGATTTCATACAATAGCTGTGGATTTTCCAACAGGGTAAGGGTCATCATGGGGTCATAGCAAGATCATAGTCATCCATTAATACTTAAAATGGCATAAATGAAACATGAAAGAATAAAAGGATACTGTGTATGGCTGTTAAATAAGTATTTTTGCAACAGAAGAAAAACCTTTCTTGTGTATTTCTGTACAGCTTACACATATATCATTCAAGCTGGTGTGATTTATTTACTATTTACTCATAATGGCCATTTCTTGACCATACATAAAGGAAAGAAATATTATTGTTTAAATAAAGTTGCACTATTTTTTACAAATACTGTATAAGATCTGGCCATTTAAATACACAGACATCAACTCAATGATACTGAACATGACCTCCCGAATCAAAGCAAAAAAAAATAATATATATATATAAACTGTAGCTCTGATGAGGATTATGACTGTGAAAAACTGCTCAAATGTTCTCCAAATGTTTTACACAGGCAAAAGCAGGGCCACATCTGCATGTTGCCCCTAAAAAGCAACATAAATTTCCTCACATTTTCCTTATGAATGTCAGCTCCATGTTGTGGCCCATGTTACACAAATACTCACCACACATGTTAATGCTGCACATGCAGTAGGGCTTGTGTTGGGGCCTCAGTTTGACCATCACATTAAACTGACACACCCTGCTGCTGGGGCCAGATCAGGCCTGGGTAGAAGGAAAATAGAAGATCCATATTGAGGCCTGTGACATGCTGGCCTTTCCCTTATTCCCCAGTTGTCTGGAGCAGCCGGCCTGGACTGGAGCGCACATTAACTGAAACAGGTGCAAAAAAAGAGGGCTTGTTTTTTCTTTATCAGCTCCTTCGGAAATCATAAAGCAAAAATATTGCTGGGAGACAGTTTTTCAGGCTGCCCTGTGAGCAAACTGAGAGGGGAAATGGATCAACGTGTGGCCACTGAGAACAGTAAATCAAGAGGCAAAAGGAGAGCTGAATGTACTTTAGAGACCCCTGGGATCCAACCCAAGGCCAGGGCCTCTGTCAGTCATGGTCTAGTGTTAATGTCAAAGCCAGCTGGGTCTGGCAGCTTAAGGATGGGTGGAAATGATTGAGCTGTCTTTGTCAATTGCTGCAGCTCCAGTAGAGGCCATCATGTTATAAGCAAGAGTCTTTGGCTCAGAGATGATGTAAATAGAAAAGATGGACTTCACAAATTACAGTCTATGCTAGGAATACTACTGGAGATTTCATTTTCAGCTCTGCTGTTTCTTTAGAAATATAACAGTCATGTAGACATTCCAGTAATGGTGTAATGTGAATTTTTATTCTAACTGTTTTTTTTTTAATTGTCACAAACTTCACCTTAGCTCCTGTAGTCACATTAATCAGTATCAATCACTGCCATATTATATCAGGTAACAGGTACTGGCAACGGACTGCCAATTCACATGCAGATGCACAAACAGATACACCCTGTACACCACCACCTCTTCATAGAAAAGTGTATTTCACTGTATCATATTTTGCAGTATAACCATTTGCTGTTTTATAAAGATATTACTTTCATCCATTATGACTAGGACTAGTCTTAAGGCGAAGTATTTTTTGTCTCTTTTATGAGCTTTGTACTTAGTACTATTGACATTGTACAATGAAAAGCATTAATGCACCAATGCATCTGAGAATATTAGAAATGTAACCAAATATGAATACATTATTAGGACTGAACACGTAATACAAATCAGAAAGCTTCAGACTAGGTGTGTGCATTGCAGGATAAAACAAAAAAGTTGCACAAGTGCGAGGATTTACTCTATTTTGGAGCTTAGCTCGCGGAAGGTTGCGGGAAGGGTTGCCAGCTTTCCCGTCGCAGAATTCCCCCAAATACACTCGAAAACTGCACGTTAGGGCTTAGAAAATAGGAAAGCATCCCAGCATGTTCGGGAATTGAAAAAAGTATATAGTTTCTTCTTTTTCTGCCTTTTTTTGTGGGGAATAAATTAACAGTGGTGCGCATTTCTGAATATGCTGCCATTACACGCAGAACCTGGCAACCCTGTTAGTAAGCCTGCTCAACGGACAGAGACCAAGTTGACTGACATGATACTTAGAGATGGACTATTCTTTTTTCAGTGCTTTGCTCCACCAGCAGAAAATGAAACCACATTTTTTTTTACTATATGTTTGTAAAAAAAAATATATATATATGCTTTAATTTATTAAGCCGCTGCTCCATATTGCACACACAGACGACACGCGCTGTGCATAGGGCAGCATATCTCTGCAAGGTCTCCAAAATCATTTAAGTCATTTTAAAAGAAAATCTTTCCGGAAATACATACGGGCATTGTGGTGAAATACCGCTTAAAGGATCACATTTTGACACGAGTACCCCCCAGTTTTATAGCATTCTATAGTATAGATTCTGAAAGCATGTCCAGAACATATTTTTCTGACCTTTATGGAATGTAAGTAAAACTGGTAAAACATTATTAGATGGCAACTGCTGTTACCTGTAAATAACTATGGTTGCTTTGAAACATGGTGAGCTTGCTTAGTCAGTGACATTAGATAGAAGATTGCCAGGTGCCTCAGGCCATTTGGTTCAGGAAATTGCTATTTGTTGTTATAATCTGTGAATTAAAAATGACTTCTTTTTCTTCTAATTTTTATTATTATTATTTTGATATATTAAAGCAGGGGTCGTCAACTGGTGGACTGTTTTGGGCGCAGACCCAGCAAAATTTTTCACCAGACTGAACCAAGCACTTGAATAGTACTGTAGCAGAGCTGACCAATATAGCCCACAGGTCAGTGACTATATTATTTATTTATTTATTTATAAACACAATCCTGCTTAAACAGATCATACTGGTTGGTTGGGGGCTTTATATTACACAATTAATGTATTAATTCATTCATCTTCATTAACAGATTAGGTGAGATTGGTCAAGGTTCTGTGGTAGCAGGCTTGAGTTGGATTAAAAACACAGTCTCTCTCTCACACACACACACACACACACACACACACACACACACACCACTATTTCAGAGGCCGTAGCGCTAGTCAAAAGATGCATACATGTGAATTAATTTACAAAGCCCCACTCTGAAAGGCACAATCACTATGAATAATTTCTCATACACAGATAAATCAAATAATTTTTTTCAGGGATGACATTTGATAATATATGGTAATATATTTATTATAATATTTTACAATATATCATACTACATTCATGACAGTTCAGGACAAAGTCCCTTTTACAATTTTAGTGCATTTATATCTTACATATAAGCTGCTTAAAAAGAGCTGCCGCAATATCGAGAATGCATATTATTGCATCATTGTGCATTTAACAAACACTTAACAAAAAAATATATATGTTGCCTGCAGAATATCTGTTTAATTTTTTTTTTACTTAATATTTTTAAACCCTCATGATACTCACTGCAGCAAAGCCTCCTTGTAAATTCAATTAAGTAATAAGTAGTGCACAGTGTGACTTGCTAGCAAGCCATTAGGTACCAGTGTTGACCTGAGCCAAGTCCTTCTTTCCACTGAGAGGACAAGTAGCTCAAGCCAACCTGTCCAACTGGCAGTAAATTTAATCCTTGCGGTGCTCAAAGCTGTGTTTAACACAACATGTATACCATTTTTTGAGAAATCAGGTTCTTTCAGTGACCTGTTCAGCACAATTCACTATTTAATATACCCTGCAATTAAAACTACTAAAACTAGATCTTAGTGAACCTAGGTCTACAGGGTCTGCAGGTGATCTTGGCTGGTATCCATGTGAAGCACACACTACACAGGCAATGATACCCAGACCAACTGCAAACAGTCAAATTCCCTTATTTTGCTCAATAAGTGTGTTCATTCCTGTGAGTGAAAACAAAAGTATAATTCAGATACAATGGCCTCTGTTTTTGCTTGTTAATGATGGTGTGTTGCTATCTTAAAGCAAGTTTTTTTTTAATCTTTTGGTTTGTATGTTTGTATGTAATGTGTGTATGTTACCATTGGAGGTAGCCAAGGGATGTTATTTTTTGTTATTCTATTGCTAATTTGCAATATTCTATCTCAGAATGCATATGCAGACATCTTGATGAGACACCCTACTGGACATTGGAAAAAGGTGCAAAGAATTTTCATTCAGCCTACCAGATCTAGATTTTGTCAACTTCTCCACTGCTTTCCCTAGAGATGCAGATAGTGGAGTAAGTGAGAATGCGCCCATGCTAGGCTAAGGACACAACCTCATAGCCTACCCCTGCCGAGTCTGCTTTTTGCAAATGTAGCAATCTCTGAATGAATAACTGGACAAACTGAGACTCTGACTCACAAAACAACGTGAAATAAGGAATTGTAACACTTTTATCTTCACAGAACCTTGGCTTCATGACAATATCCCATATTCTGCAATTCAGCAAAACTGATTTACCATGTTTCATTCTGAACAGAACAGCTGCATCGCTCAAAACAACAGGATGGGATATCTGCATGTTTACAGCAACATGGTTTATGGTGAATAAACTCAGCAAATATTGATTACCACTGTTCACCTGACCTGGAATTCTTAAAGATTCTCCTGAGATAATTCACCAACATTATTGTTGTGGCTGTGTGTTTCACCACAGAAAGACATTAAGCTAGTGCTAAAATATTAGCAAACAACTGGCACACCACCCAGAAGCAGTGATCATTGTTGCTGGGGGCTTTAATCAAACAAATCTAAAGAATCAGCTCTCTAGTTTTCACCAGGATGTGCCCTGCCTAATGATGGGGTAAATACATTGGCTAATGTTTACACAAAAGAGGCCTACAGGGCAATTCCATTCCCACCTTTGGGCTACTCTGAGCACATCTCTTCATACTCTCTAGATAAAGATGGCTTCTGAATCACATGAATCTACTGAGAGGACAATGCATGTGTGACCAGAGCTGAGTCAATGCTGCAGGACTGTATTATTGTACAGACTGGCATAGTATAAAACTGAGGAAGCTCACATAAATATGGATGAATATGCAGCATCAGTGACAAAATACATTAGGAAATGTGTGGATGATGTAGTTTTACAAGCAATCAGAACACTCACAAACCAAAAACCATGGATGAACTGAGAGATGAAACTACTCTTGAAAGGCTGTGATGTGATGAAGCTTATAAAGCTTGCGACAAGGGAGCACTAAGAGCGACTATAGAAACTGACAACTACGATGCACAGTGCATGTGGCAGGAAATACAAGCAATTACTTAATATAAGAGCAACGTTAACAGTTATAAAGCTACTATTGCATCCCTACTACATATGCTCAACAACTTATGCCATTTTGAAACCAATACCACTGATGCCACCACACAGGACCATGCCCTCTCACTGTCTACAGATGAAGTAAGATAGAGAGCTTTAATATCTCTTTGACCCAGGCTATTGTCCCCACTTGCTTTAAGGCTATAACCATAAACCTTAGTGCCAAAGACAACCACTATCACAAGACTGAATGACTACTGTTCAATTGCTGTCTTGCCAGTCATAATAAAATGCTTTGAGAGACTGGTCATGGCTCACATCTTTTACTGTAATACCATCATATATCATAAAATTGGTGTCAAAGCTCAAGCCTCAACAACACTCTCTGTACGTGGATTTTTGATTTTCCCCAGACTGTCAGACTAAGTAACTACACCTCCACTCCACTCATTCTAAACAGTGGAGCTCCCCAAGGTTGTCCTTTTGCCACTTCTCTTCACTCATGACTATGTTGCTTAGCACAACTCAAACTCCATCATTAAGTTTGTTGATGACACCACAGCCAATAAAATTTTATAATTTTAATTTTAATACATTTTATGTCAAAAAGGAATCAGTGTCTACCTAAGAAAAATCTACCTAAAATGATGCTCCCACCCTGTTAAAGCTGAAAGCTCTGGTTGATAGGAGGGAAATAAAAGAATGTGCATGCTTCTCTCCCATGATCTGGAGAGAAACTGTGATGCTGAATGAACAGCTCAACAGGGATGCAGTCTGCAGCATAAGGACAATGGAGGGAAACACACAGTCCAGTCATGTTAGTGCCACAAGCTCTGATGGGTGTGAGAGATATGGAGGGACATGCATGCTCCTATCCTGTAAGTTGGATCAACCAAGTGAGTGGCTCGACGGGGATGTGGTCAACAGCACAAGGGCAGGAAAGATATGCACTCTTCTGCTCTGTTAATAGCAATAACTTTGGTGGATGTGAGGGAAATGGTGTAGGTCACACACTCCAGTCTCATAACCTAGAGAAAGCCACTGAACAACAATACTCACCACACACCACAGAGTGTAAGCTAACAAGCTAAGCAATTAAATGCACTCTACTCTCAGACAGAGAATGAAATGGAAACAGCATGGTGAAAAGAAAAAAAACACAGAAAAATAGAAATATATTACAGCTTTATAGGAAAATTGCAGCTCTGACCATACTCCAACATACGAGCTGCACAGGATAGCTACAAGATACACATGCATTCTGGCATATGCACAAAGCAAGTTGGAGAAAAGGAAAGAAGTAACATGGCATGAATGTATTTATAGCAAACACTACACCATTGTTACTTTGTTGAAGGTCTTGGCAAGTGTGTGCATGCACAGTAGAAAATATTAAGGTGATATGGAGGAGGGGGATGTGGCCCAGCAGTGAAAATTTTTGGAGTGTGAGAGGAGAAATGAAGTAACATCGAGGGGTTCAGGACAATCTCTCTCCTCACTCTTGAGGTCAAAGTATTCTTCAGTATCACTGCCCAATGCCTGTCAGAGTTTCTCCTGAGGAATCCCTTTATCAACACTTCAGTACAGAAGGGGGGAGTCCAAAAGGTGTCAGGGTGCATTGAAGACACAGGAGTTGTCACCCAGCTGATTCAAGAGCTGATTTTGCAGGGAGGCAAAGGAGACCTGGCTATTCTGTGACTGGATGTTGCCAGTGCCTACGGCTCAATCCCACACGAGCAGGTGGAAAGAGCACTGGTCCACCCTCATGTACAGGTAAGATCACGCATCTCATTCTGGGCTACTAGAGTTATAGTCTGAGATACACCTCAACCCTCAAGCTCTTTGAACATCAACATCAACATGGCATCGGCTGGACTAAGGTATTATCACTGAGTGGACCATTTCAGTGACATTGTTTGCCCTGGCCTTGAACATGCTTGCAAGTTGGTAGAAGTGGAGTGTAGAGGCCCCTTGACCAAGTCTGGTGTTTGGCAGTTCATTCATGGATGACCTGACAGTGACAAAAACATCAGTGTCTGGATGCAGATGGATCCTTCAAGGCCTTGAGTGACTCATCACCTGGGCCCAGATAAGTTTCAAGCAAGAGAAGTCCAGGTCCCTAGTTTTGAGGAAGGGGAAAGTAAATGACAAGTTCTGTTTCTCCATAACAGACATCCAGATCCAACTGTCAAGGGCTTTGAGACAAAGATCAGTTACTTCCTGTGCAAGTGGCTGGGACTACCGCAAAGCCTCAACAACATCACCTTATATAGGAACATGAACAAGATTCAGCTCCCTTTCAGCAGTCTGTAAAAGACTTCATGTTTACCTGGGCAAGAGAGATGTTTCTGTACAGAAACTCCACTGACATCAGAGTTTCATCTTTAGGGTTTGAGGCAATAATTGGAAAAAAGTGGGCACAGAAGGCCATCAACCAGGCTGAATCACAGCTGCAGCACAGTATACTAGTGGGGTCTGTGGCTTCTGAGTCGGCAGGGCTGGGTAACATTTCAAGACTGCACTACAATAAAGCCCAATGGAAGGAGAGATGTCAGCTGATCCAGGAGGAGGTGTGAGCAGGGGTGGAGGAACTTTGCACCAGCAGGATGGTGGGGATGTGGCAACAGGATATGTGGACCAGATGGAAGCAAGCAATGGGCCATAAGATTTTGTAGACAGAGCTTTGGAAGGCTGAGCCATTCCACATCAAGTTTCTGATCCAGTCAGTTTACAGCATCCTTCCCAGCCCATCCAACCTCTTCAGCTGGGGTATGATGGAATCCCCAGCATGCTCACTATGCCAGAGGAGAGGAACCCTGGAGTATATACTGAGCTGTTGCCTGAAGGCCCTGGGAGAGGGGCACTGTCATTGGTGCCATGACTAGGTTATAAAGTTAAAAAAGGAAGGTCAAATTTCCAGATGTCATCGCAATAACAACACTCAGGCCAGATATGGAGCTCCTGAGGGCTGCGTTCTCTCCCCACTGCTTTTCTTCCTCTACACAAATGACTGCACCTCTAAAGACCCCTCTGACAAACTCCTGAAGTTTGCAGATGACGTTACAGTCACCGGTCTCATCCGGGACAGCGAGTCTGCTTACAGACAAGAGGTTGAGCAGCTGGCTGTCTGGTGCAGTCACAACAACCTAGAGCTGAACACGCTCAAAACTGTGGAGATGATAGTGGACTTCAAGAGAACCCCCCCCTGCTCTCCCCCTTCTCACCATAATGGACAGCACTGTGGCTGCAGTGGAGTCATTCAAGTCCCTGGGCACCACCATCTCTCAGGACCTGAAGTGGGACATTCACATTGACTCCATTGTGAGTCAGCAGAGGTTGTTCTTCCTTCGTTAACTGAAAAAGTTCAACCTGCCACAGGTGCAGATGACACAGTTTTACTCAGCTGTTATTGAGTCGGTTCTGTGCTCTTCTATAACTGTCTGGTTTGGGTCAGACAGCAAATCAGATATAAGAAGACTGCAACAGACTGTTAGGACAGCAGAAAGGATCAGTGGTGTGCACTTGCCCAACCTTCAGGACTTGTACAACTCCAGAGTGACATCATCACAGACCCCTCTCAACCCGGCGACAACCTGTTTGCAGTTCTCCCTTCAGGCAGAGGTTACAGATCTCTGTGCACTAGAACGTCTAGGCATAAAAACAGTTTTTTCCCCCATGCCATCTCCAGCTTAAACAGCTAACACAGGAATCATTACATGTGTTCTATAATTCATTTCTGTAGTTCATCCTTCATCTCTAATTACTGCCTCCTTCTCAAGTATTATGTTAATACGTATGCATATCTCTATTTATACAGCTGTATATAGAGCAAATAATGCACAAATCTGTAGATAAATCTTCTGTTCAGGATTCATACACATTATTATTTTTTATTGTTGAGTCTTACTATTTAAATGTTTTTCTGTTCTCATGTCAGATATGTATGTATAAATGTATGTATGCATGTATGTACCAAGAGCACCTTTAAAAACCACAACAAATTCCTTGTGTGTCTGTGCACACACTTGGCGAATAAAGCTAATTCTGATTCTGATTCTGATTCTGATGTCAGAAACAACAAGGCAACTGATCCTGCTGGAGCTCACTGTTCCCTGGGAAGATTGAATGTAAGAGGCCTATGAAAAGAAGAGGACAAAGTATGAGTGCCTGGTAGGTGAGTGCTAGAGTCAAGGATGGAACACTTAATACGAGCCCATCAAAGTTAGCTACAGAGGATTTGAAGGCCGATCTCTGTACATGGCCCTCAAGCTCCTTGGCATCACACAGCTACACGTTAGGAAGGCCATCAAAACATCCAATGATGATGTGTACAAGTTGCTTTGTAAGGTGTATAATAAAACCAGAGGCAGATAATCATCCAGACTTGTTCTGATAATCACCAGTGGAGCATACTTTTCTGCTTAAGCTTTTTGCTGGATGCAACACAAGTTCACAAGTGTGATTTTTCTATTCCACATCCATTTGCATACATGTCCATCAGAATCTTGTATGACCAATTTCAAGGGTACTTTCACCCCCATTTCCAGGCCATTAGTGTCATGAAGACTCTGAAGAGTAATCTTGCGGTAAGTTTTTCCACATGTTAGGACAGAGAGAACACAAAACCTTAAATACAACATAACACATAGCACAACAGTTATAACTGTTGTTACAAAGTGGAACATAGTGAGTGGAGTGGTGTGATAACTAAAGCTTATCAATTAACAGCATAGAAGTCCCTTAGTGTTAGGAGGAAAGTGACTATTGTGCTGTACATGAAATTTAATACTGGTGTACTGGTGGCATAATGTCATTCCTGAGTATGTATCTATGAATGTGATATAGTAATGAAAAAGATAGGGATCCTAGTGATTATACTGGCTAGTGCATGATGATGGGGGGTTGTGATCGTTAATTCTGAGGAAGGTGAGTGGAAGGCAGTTTATTTTTGGACATGAACCACAGCATGTGGAAAGAAAATTTATCTAGTGGACACTTCAGTTTCTGCTGCCGAATGGGTTTATGTGAAGGGTGGGAGAGGTCAGCCACTATACAGGTGGCTTTCACATTGCTTGTGGTATATGTCCTGTATTGGAGGCAGAGAGACCCCCATGATGGGGGTGTCGTCAGTGCAGAAAATGGACTCATCAGCAACAACTTGATAATCAGCAGTGTCAGCAATAGGCTGAGCACACAGCCCTGGGGTGTCCTGGTGCTGAGTGTGATGGTGTTGGAGGTGTTTCATCTGATCTGAAGAGTTTGTCGTCATTTAATCAGGAAGTCCAGGGTCCAATTACAGAGGGAATCCCAGCAGGTCCAGCTTTGTGACCAGTTTCCATGGGACTATTGTATTGAAGGCTGAAGTCAATAAACAGCATTTTAACAAATGTTCCCTTCTTTTCAAGGTAGGGACAGGGTTAGGTGTAGGGCTGTAGATATAGTGTTGTCAGTCACGAGTGATATGCAAACTGGTAAAGAGTGTGCTTGGAAGAGAGGCTTTAATATAAACTGTCAGGTCCAGAAGTATTTGGACAATGACAGAGTTTTTGTGATTTTGCCTTTATACACCAACACAATGGATTTGAAATAAAACAACCAAGATGTGATTGAAGTGTGACTTTCAGCTTTATTTTAAGAGGTTCCACAAAAATATGGCATTTACCATTTAGGAATTACAGCCAAGACAAATGAAGCAGATAAAAGGCCTGGAGTTGATATCAGGTATTGAGTTGGCATTTGGCAGCTGTTCGACTGGAGCTTCCAATATGAAGTCCAGGGAGATCTCAATGCAAGTGAAGGAGGCCATCATTAGGCTGAAAAAACAACATAAATCTATAAGAGAGATAGCAAAAACCTTAGGTGTGGCCAAATCAACAGTTGGGTACATTCTTAAAAAGAAAGAAAGCACTGGTGAGCTCAACAACATCGAAAGGCCTGGAAGACCATGGAAGACAACTAAAGTGGATGATCACTGAATCCTTTCCTTGGTGCAGAAAAACCCCTTCACAACATCAACAGATGTCAAGAATACTCTGGAGAAGGTAGGCGTATCATTGTCAAAATCTACAATCAAGAGACACCTTCATGAATGTAAATACAGAGGGTTTACAACAAGGTGCAAACCACTGGTAACATTCAAGAACAGGAAAGCCAGATTAGACTTTGCCAGAAAACATCTAAAAAAAGGCCTCCCATATTCTGTAATAAGATTCTTTGGACTGATGAAACTAATATTAACTTGTACCAGAATGATGGGAAGAGAAAAGTATGGTGAAAGAAAATACCACATCATGTGTCAAACATGGTGGAGGCAGTGTTATGGCATGGGTATGTATGGCTGCCAGTTGAACGGGCTCACTGGTGTTTATCGATGATGTGACTGCTGACAGAAGTAGCAAGATGAATTCTGAGGTGTATAGGTGTATATATTTGCTTTGATGACAGCTTTGCACACTCTTGGCATTCTCACAGTCAGCGTCATGAGGTAGTCACCTGAAATGGTTTTCCAACAATCTTGAAGGAGTTCCCAGAGGTGTTGAGTATTTGTTGGCTGCTTTTCCTTCACTCTTCGGTCCAACTCATCCCAAACCATCTCAATTGGATTTAGATTGGGCGATTGTGGAGGCCAGGTCATCTGATGCAGCACTCCATCACTCTCCTTCTTGGACAAATAGCTCTTACATAACCTAGAGGTGTGTTTGAGGTCATTGTCCTGTTGGAAAACAAATGATGGCCCCACTAAATGCAAACCAGATGGGATAGCATGTCTCTGCAAAATGCTGTGGTAGCCATGCTGGTTAAGTGTGCCCTCAATTTTGACTAAGTCACCAACAGTGTCACCAGCAAAGCACCCCCACACCATCACACCTCCTCCTGCATGCTTCACAGTGGGAACCACACATTCAGGAACCTTCCGTTCACCCTCTTTACGTCTAACAAAGACACGGTGGTTAGAACCAAAAATCTCAAATTTGGACTCATCAGACCAAAGGACAGTTTTCCACTGGTCCATTCTTTGTGTTTCTTGGCCCAAG
Source organism: Pangasianodon hypophthalmus (assembly GCF_027358585.1). Classification (NCBI taxonomy): domain Eukaryota; kingdom Metazoa; phylum Chordata; class Actinopteri; order Siluriformes; family Pangasiidae; genus Pangasianodon; species Pangasianodon hypophthalmus. Next base: position 10,276,282 of record NC_069739.1, read on the forward strand.
CAAGTCTCTTCTGCTTGTTGTTCTTCTGAAGTAATTGTTTCTTTGCCACAATTTGACCATGAAGGCCTGCCTCACGCAGTCTCCTCTGAACGGTGGATGTTGAAAAATGTCTGCCACTTGAACCCTGAGATGCATTTATGTGGGCTATAATCTGAGGTGCTGTAAATCAGCGGTTTCTGAGGCTGGTAATTCTAATAAACTTATCCTCCACAGCAAAGGTAGCTCTTGGTCTTCCTTTCATTGGGCGGTCCTCATGAGAGCTAGTTTCATCATAGCGTTTGTTGGTTTTTGTGACTGTACTTGGGGATACATTCAATGTTCTTGAGATTTTTCGGATTGACTGACCTCTTAAAAAATGATGGACTGTCTTTTCTCTTTACTTAACTGAGAGTTTCTTGCCATAATATGGATTTGTATGTTAACATAATGTGTTAGCATAAGTGTGTTTTGCCACAAGACAGGTTAGACCTTGCCATCCTGAGTAATGCTGTGTCACCTGATATGAAGGCTGCATCATTTTGGGTTTGCATCGCACTTCAAAGTCCATTTTCATCAGGATTTGCAGATCTTTGCTGGACTCTATTTTTCCACCTACCTGTGCAATGTATCTTGTGCCACTGGCTGTCACACAACCCCAAAGTATAACAGAACCACTTCCATGCTTAACAGTTGGCAAGGTGTTCTTTTAATCAAATTGCTCCTTTTTTCGGTAAACATACCTTTGGTGATTGTGGCCAAAGAGTTCCATTTTTAATTCATCCACAGCACAGAATGCCTCTGACTTATCAAGATATTGTTTTGCACACATCAGAAGTTTATGTTTGTGATGAGGTGGCAGGAAAGGTTTCCTTCTAATGACTTGCAGATCAAGTTTGTGCAAGCAACGTTGCACAGTGGTGAACCACCACTCTTGTGTCAGGTAAGCCTTCTTGCAGGTCTTTATGCTGCGTTCGTTTAGAGGTCGTAACTTGTAATTCTCTACCTCTAACCAGGAAAACCCAAAGAAAATGCCCCCTTCAACTTGAAATTCCTACTTTGGATCTTGGGGGAGTCTTCTTGTCTATGTGTTCCTCCTTCCAGGAAGTGACGTCAAATCAACTTGGCTGTTCACAGCATCAGAAGTAAGCAAAGTAGAACTTCTTACCTTCAAATGAATTACACTGTATATACAAGTATGTGCTTTAGATCAGTCAACTTACAGACACATTTGCTTGTTAAATCTATAACAGTCACTGTACAGTTCACTGTTTTGAGGTGGAAAATATACTCATCACAGTTAGCTGGCTAGCTTGTTGCTAACAAAAGATGAACATGGAGTCATCCATGTTTTTTCCCCTCTTTGTAACTTGAATGCATGGTGGTTGAAAATGATTTCTTTCCAAGCTCAGATTTCCCACTTCCAAGGTAAATCAAATGCAGCATTAGTGGCATATTGGGGTTTTGCTTTGCCTTTCTGCCCAGCATACAGGCAGTTCTATCTGGAAGTTTTCTTGGTCTTCCAGATCATGCTTTGACTTCCGCGGTTCCTCTTAACTGCCATTTCATAATGACATTTCAGACAGTGGAAATTGTGAGCTGGAACTGCTTCGGTATCTATTTATAGCCTTCCTCTGCTTTGTAGGCATCAGTCAAGCTTCATTTTCAGATCCTCAGTCAGTTGCTTAGAGGTGCCCAATGGTGTTGAGTGTTAGTACAAGGTTTGAATTTATTATGCTCTGATTACAATTCCTAATGACAATTCTTGACCTGAATAACAAGTCCTATCAAGTCAATCAAGGCCCACCAAATTAATTAAGGGTGTCTCAACTTTTGCACATGCCATGATTAATATATCTTTTCTATTTTTTATGTTCATCAAAATAAAATAACTGTGTATTAACAATTGCAGAAAATATTCTTTTTATTATTTATTTTTAAACAGTTTGCTGCATTGGTTGTGTTTACTTCTTTTCACTTCAAAAATCAACAAAATGCTTATAATATGCTCTGACTCCAAGGAAGAATTTGAACTTACAGATATTCCATGGTCTATGCCAGGTTGTCTAGGCAGATATTTTTTGGGGTCTTTCTCCATCCCATTTTCGGAAGACTATGTGGTCACTATTTTTATGATCCTTAAGGGTGTCAGAAAAAAGTCATCAAGATCATCAAGAAAAACAAAAACATCTTCAGGATTCATATCTCATACATTTTCCTTGGGTACATTTGTGACCTCTTGTGGCATCCTATTAAATTCCCAAAAACCCATGGGAGAAACAAAAACGGTTTTGTTGCTTCTCTTCCACTTCCATTTCTGCCTGGTAATACCCTAATTTTAAATGACTAAAAAACATTTGGACCCTCTCAACACTGGGAAATTCTCTTCAGTATTTGGCAGGGTGTAGGCATCTTTAATGATTTGAATGTTTAATTTTCAGTAATTGACACAAAGCGTGATGACATCACTCTTCTAGATCACCACACAGCAAATACATCAGGAATGGAGTTCAGTTTGGCTGTTATTCCAGTCTTAAGACAAAGGAGACTCATTAATATTCAGTGAAATCATATTTGGATTATTGACTGGAGCTAACACATTACAAGAGGCTGAAAATATGGAACGCTCACTGGACTCAGTAACACAACCCAGTTAAGGAACAGCATGACGTCCAGCACCTTCTATTTCAAGGAGGTCATTTAGAGGGAGTATATGATGGGAATATAAGTACTCTTTATGGAAAGACCTCAACAGTGTGGTCATTTGGGACCAAGAGACCAAAAGGGACTGACATGTCTTTTGCACATTAGTTACTATGTAATCAGAAAGCTTACTTCTAGCTGCATATGGTCCTAGTACAAGTACTTCTGTCTTGTCAGAATTAAGTAGAAAAAAGTTAATAAGTGTCCAGGGTCTGATGTCCTTTACACATTAGTTACTATGTAATCAGAAAGCTTACTTGTAACTGCATTACTGGTCCTAGTACAAGTACTTCTTTCTTGTCAAAATTAAGTAGAAAGATGTTCATAAGTGCCCAGTGTCTTTTATTAAACTGGTGTCTCTCATCTGGCTTTACTGAAACATACAACTGTGTATCGTCAGCATGACAGTGGAAACTAATACCATATTTATAAATAATTTTACACAGAAGTAGCATATATAGAGAAAAAAAAGCAATGGGCCTAAAACACAACCTTATGGAACACCAAACTTTACCTTAATATGCATAGAGAAGTCACCATTTACATCTACAAACTGATTACGATCAGTCCAATAAGGCCTGAGCCAGTAGAGGGCCATTCCCTTAACTGACACAAAAATTTCTAGTCTATCAAGTAGAATAGTGTGATCAGTGGTGTCAAAAGCATCATGTAACACTTCCCAGGTTCAGGTAGGGAATGAGTAAGCTGGAGGCAGGCTTGGAACAACTCAAAAGGTGCTTTATACTGTATCTTTTACTTTCACTTTTCAGCATTTTATGATTTTTATTTTATGTTATAAGCACACACACACACACACACATGTGCACACACACAGCTCTGTCTGGTTGGCTTTCTTTCTCTCACTCTGCTTCTCTGGTTGGCCCCTGAAAGTACAAAGAGACACAAATAAATCACCTTTCACTGATCACACACAGGTGAGAATCATCACAGGTTAACTGCCAGTTTGACCAGCCTCCTCTCTGTCCACAGCTGACGCTTGACCACACCCCCGCTGCCATATACCCTCCCCCCACCCAAATCAGGCCGGGGAGCTGTCCGGTCTGCAGCTGACTCCTCCCCTGGAGGGAGAGGTAATCTGCTGCCACCATCTGCTCCCCCTGCCTGTGGACCTCCTCGAACTTGAATGGCTGATACCAACGAGTGATCTGTGCATTGGCATCCTTCATGCAGTTGAGCCATTGGAGCGGGGCGTGATCAGAACACAGGGTAAAAGGGCATCCCAAGTAGGTAGTATCGAGGGTGAGGACCGCCCACTTGATGGCCAGACACTCCTTCTCAATGGTGCTGTACTCCTCTCTCTCCACCACCTGGGACAAAAAAATGGCCCTCAGCCCTCTGTCCAATGGCCCTCAGCCCTCTGTCCAACGGGCCCCCACAAAACCACTTTTACCTGGCAGAATGCCAGCTTGCATGGCTCTGTCCACTGGACTGGATCTGGGGCCCCTTTTTAGTGAGATCAGTCAGCAGGCTGGTGACATCCAAAAAATTAGGTAAAAACCTTCTGTAGTAGCCAGCCAGCCCCAGGAACTGCCTCAGTCTTGGGTCTCAGGCAGGCCACAATCGCTGCCGTCTTATCAATTTGGGGACGCACCTGCCCATGACACAAATGGAAGCCCAGATACCATACTTATACCTGCCCATTTGCACACTTCTTTGGGTTCGCTGTGAGTCCCACCCATCTCAAGCATCTCAGGACAGCCGTCAGATGTTGTACACTGCCAAATCATTACTACAAACAACCCAAACGGAAAGGTGACAAACTGGTGTAACCCAAACAGAGTGGAAAAGGCCATTTTTCCCAGGATATCGGAGTCAATCTGCCAATATACCTTATTATATACCAATATAGTTAAATCCAGTGTCGAATAAAAGCGAGTTGCACCTAACCGATCAAGAAGTTCATCAATGCAAGGCATCAGATATGAGTCAAATTTAGACACTGCATTGACTTTTCTAAAGTCCACATAAAAACAGACCAACCCATCAGCCTTGGGCACCAAATCCACCGGGCTGCTCCAATCACTGTGGGACTCCTTGATTACCCCCATGTGAAGCATAGCCTTGAGTTCCTCCTGTACCACATTTTTTTTGTGTTCAGGGAGCCAGTATGGGCAGTTGCGTACAACCAAACCTGGAGGAGTCTCAATGTGTTGTTCGATGAGGTTTGTGCGACCGGGTAGAGGCGAAAACACATCAGAATATTCCTCCTGCAACCTGGCAACCTGTACTCTCTGGGATGGTGAGAGGTGGTCTCCCTAGAGGACCAGGGTGAACTGGGCCGCACCTTTTAGACTTACCTCTGGTCCCAGCTTCTCACTCTCAGGAACCACCATCGCCAGAGCCACAGGAACTGCCTCTCTCCAAGTTTTGAGGAGATTGAGGTGGAACATTTGAAATGCATCGCTTCTATCAGTTCGCCTGACCTCATAGTCGACTTCTCCGACTCACCATGTGACCTCAAAGGGTCCTTGCCACTTTGAGAGTAATTTAGAGCTTGACGTGGGTAGCAAAATGTACACTTCTCTCTGCAAATTCTCGTAGCCGAGTACCCCGTTACACAGCCGGGATTGATGTTCTTGCGCCTGTAGCAAATTCTCCTGTGTTAATTGTTCCAGTGTGTAGAGTTTTGCTCTCAGGTCAAGAACATACTGAATTTCATTCTTGCTATTAGAAGGTCCCTACTCCCAATTTTCCCTAATGACATCTAGGACGCCATGAGGCTTGTACCCATACAATAATTCAAATGGGGAAAACCCCGTGGAGGCTTGTGAGACCTCTCCTACTGTAAATGACAAGGATTCAAACCACTTATTCCAATTCTGCACATCATTGTGAATGAAGTTGTGAATCATATTTTTAAGCTTTTGATTACATTATTCAACCAGCCCATCCGCGGATGGTAAATGCTGGTGCGAATCAATTTAATCTCCAATAATTCTTAAAGTTTGCGTAGTGTCCATGACATAAATATCGTGCCCTGGTCAATCAGGATCTCTTTCGGCATCCCAACTTGGGAGATAACATGGAAGAGCACCTCCGCAACACTATATGCTGATATGTTGCACAGAGTAACTGCTTTTGGATAGGGTTAGGGTTACACATTGCGTAATCCACCAGGAGTAACACAAAGTGATATTCTTCGCGTCAACCTTTCTAATGGCCTGACAAGGCCCACACCAATTCTTTTGAAGGGGACCTCAATTAATGGTAGTGGGTGCAACAGCACTTTTGGGGTGTCTGCCGGATTCACCAGCCGACATTCTCGACATGCCGCACACCACCTGCGAACATGCCTGGCCAATAGAAACAGGCCATGAGATGATTCAGTGTTTTATCCTGCCCCAAATGCCCAGCGCCCTCCCCACCCTCTTTGTCTTCCTGACATCAACAGCCCAGGCAACGCCTCTGCAGCCAGTGCTCCGCACATCCCACACTATGCTTCGCTACTGCATAACCCATCCACAAATATTTCCCTCACTAATGTCTGGTCAAAAAACCTGGCCAATTTGTCCCTGGAATTAGTTGATGGGTGACGGGAGGACTAACCGCCACCTCCTCTCTATGCTTTTTTCCCCATAATTGGATAATGACTGGCACCAACGAATAATCGTGAACATCCCCGGGCACACACCTCACCTTCACTCATGCAATTCCCAGTGCCCCACATTGAATCAGGATTTTATGGATGCTGGTCTGGTTACACCCCAAGTCCACCAATGCCTGATGTGTACTCCTTTGTATACTTACTGACAAAACAAGAACGAGTATGTAAAGTCAGGGTCAAGATGCAGGCAAAGGTCAGGCAATCAACAAACAACATAAACAAGGCTAGGCAAGAGCAAGTCGCAGAAACCATAAACAATGCCAAAAACCAAAATAGCAAAAAACAATCAAAGGCTTGGTAATGACAGGTGAAAAACAACACAGAGCATATACTTCACAAAGGTGTGTGTGTGTGTGAACATGGCTGTGGTGGCTATTGAGTCCAGGTGTGTGCAATTAGTAATTGGGTGAACGTGAACTTGAGAGTGTTTGTGATGGTGGTATGATGGTTTGTAGGCTGTGCTGTATCCTGGGAGTTATGGTTTGACGCTGATTCTGGAGTATCCATGACAGGGGTGAGACCCACTGAAGTAGCCTGCTGGAGGTTTACTGCAGTAAGGGGAAAAGAAAAATACATCAGTATTTACAAGTTATAATTTCCTCCTATTATTAACATCCTATTTTAATCATTTTCAGCAGAACTTTTACAAAGGTATTTTATGCAACTTTATTAATATGGCAAGATTGCTTAATGGTAGATTGTTCTTTAAAAATGATCATGAAAACAAGTATTTTTTTTTTTATATGTCCTCATTCACTGAAAGTAATTCCTTATGTCATGTATTACTGAATCATTATTAGATGCAAGTGTGACTATCAAACACCACCACATGATTAGTCACATGACTGATATTCATAGTCACTGTCTCAGTAATTCTGACTGCACAAACTTGTTTACAATCACTGATTCTCTTTAAATAGCCTGTCTCCTTTAAATAGAAGTTTCACTCCTAGTTTTTCTAGTGACTCTGATTTTGGATTTGCCACTCTGGTTTGTTTGCTCTGTGGATTTTAATAAAGCTCTGTATTTGCAACCAACTCTTTGCATGATTTGTGACAATATAACATCATTACAACATCATCTAAATACGCTAGCATTACGTTTGACCAGTGTTTGCTTATTGGTCAGTGGAGCCAGAGAATAGTTCAATTCTGTGCTAGCTAAAGTTGCTTGTTCCTAGCCGTTGCACAATGATGAAATTTACCAGAGAGTGCGTGTTCTGTTATTATTTAAACTAGCCTGTAACAGCGAGATTTACCAAGTTGTTTTCAGCTCATGTGATGTTGGTAATTGTACGGGCAGTGGCTTAGGGGTGGCCACTTAGTTATGCTCATGCAGTCTTAATACAGAGCTTAGTACCACAGATCTTAGCTAGCACATTACAAGCTATTTTGAACATGACTTTGTAAGGTGACAAAGATTTTATATTCTAACTACCTGATACCAAAAGAGATTCAGAAATCTTGTGGTAGAGATTTCTACTGTTTCTGTTATATTCTAACAACAGTTCACTTAATCAAATGTTCTCAACGAAGCTGGATTATGGCACAAGCCGCACTGTGGTGCAAAAAAAAAGGTGGTATAGTGCCTGTACATGTATCTTCCATGCTCTCTAGTGCACACGGTGATGCACAGCAGTAAAGGGCTACTTTACACAGGGGTTACACATAGATTGTTTGTTACTCAGTCAACTCCACACAGACAGTAACCAGAGTTCAAGATTGAACCAGGAACCCTGGAGCAATGCTACTAATATTAAATATTATAAACATCAATGTTTATATCTAGTAATTATAAAAATATCTAGTTAATTGACCTATACTAAGATAAAAATAATATATGACAATGTGGGTTTTCAGTTGTCGTGAATATGGTTCTACTCTACATTTCAAAGCCTGAAGGTTTTACCAGTATATTTAGTCATGGCCTGGGTTTGGAGTATTGGCCTGCACTCGATTAGCCATTATGACGGTTGGTTTCATATTATTTGGTTTTATGTTAGTCGGCATAAAATTACTAAAAAAAAAAAAAAAAAAAAACTAAATTATTTTTTGAATGTCTATTTTGGTAACATAAAAATAAAATCAAGCATTTTGCTTTCTGGGCCATTCTGTATGAAAGCAAGTGTCATTTTATTAATTCATTAATACATTTGTGGTTTGTTTTTGAGTCTTGCAACTGCTATGATATTATATCTTCACATTTAACGGGCTGTCGATGATGTTGCAAGGTATTCTTAACAAGAACTGAAACCCCTCATTTTAGATTAGGCAGCTGGCGATGTCTTAGTTTCTCACTGTGTAAAAACAGTTGTTACTTCCTTAAATTTGGTACAGACCCACAAGTAAAAAAAGGGGGGAGTGGGTTCCTCTTGAAAACAGACACTATTACAAATATCAGATCCCTCTATATGGCTATCTGTATATGAATGTGGAGCACTTTATAAAATTACAAGAATTGGCCTTATGCACTACAATTCTGATGACCAAAGCCACATTGATTGTTCCATCAGTTCTCCAAATAACTGTATTAGTACTACCTTGGATGACAAACTTCCTTAGTCTGGAAATGACACATTGTCACTCCTTCCTGTTTTGTTATCTTGGCCTAAAGAACTTTGTACATTGATTACTACATGCATACATACTACTATCAAATAAATGATGAATATTTGTAAATAATGACTTATTTTCTACAGACGTATCAGCATAAAGCAAACTGATATCATATGCTGAATATATTTATATAATATACAAATGTGCGTTGACCTGGCCATTGCAAACATAACTGATTAATAATTACTTGTATACTTGTATGCAGCAAGAGGCCAGACAAGAAGTCCTTTGAACTGCTTATACAATAATTCTTAGACACAAGTCTCCACACCTAGGGAAGTTTTTCAGTGGGTCATTGCACTATGCAGATATGCTTAAAAGAGGCACTTGCACTATAAAATAAAAAAGAAGCCTATAATGCCTGTCACAGCTTAACAAAGGGTAAATGATTATAATATGACTTTAATGGAGTTGATTGTAGAGCCGCAATTACTTATATTTTACTTTATACCAATACACATAAACACAGTAATATTAACAATATTTTATATTTAAATATTTGTAGCAACAAGACATATAAGCAAGATATGTTCACTAAATGCATTATAAATCAGCTGACAGTTTTCTGCACTAAGAACTTTCAGTCATGTCTGGTAATCATTTTAGCAGATGGTCAGTGACATATTTCATCAACAGTCCTGCCAAGAAAGTAACATAATCTCACATCCCGTAGGCAAAATTATCATTTATGAGTGTTTTACCTCAGATTTTAAAAGCATTACTGCTACCAGAATCAATACAATGAGATAACATAAATAAATAGGAGACAAAACAGTACCCCATTTAGCTATAGCATATCTTGTAAATGAGGGATTTTGGATTTTGGAAAACCCAAACTGGAGTCTCATTTCCCCCATGACCCTTGATATGATACATTTATGATTCAAATTAGAAAATAAGAACAAGTACAGAGGCATTGCAAATATTTAATTATATTGCTTTTTAGGTTGTAAAGTAAAATTTGGCATAGGTACATTATATAAATATAATTTATAGATTAGATTTTCACTTTGATCAGTATTTGTTATCCTATATACATGAAATGCTATATGTTCAGTTGTCCTTTCCCCAGGTTCACTTTTAATAAGGCACTAATCCTTTAGCTTACATAGTCCCCAATATATCCTTTGGATATGTACTTTTGGCTCTAAACTGTAAAGTGAAAGGGAAAATGTTCTTTAATAAGAAGAGATGTAGTTGTGTCTATGTGAATTAATGTGTATATACCACTGCACCCTGTGAAAGGATCTGTGAGCCCTTTATCACCTTCCTGAACTACTGAGGAAAAATAATGCCCCCTCTGTTATTCTCATTATGACCATGGTAAGTGAGGCAAAGGGGATATCCTGTTGGAGAGACCAACACATTTATCGTCCTCATGGTGGTTTGGGGTGACTCAAGATTTACAAAATGTTCCACTGGCTTCCACTTACCTCTTTACAATATTCCAAATATAGAGTAATGGGCCTTAGATCCTCTGTTATTTCAGAAAACACAGACCTCTAAAAAGAGTGCCAACTGGCAAAATGGTGGGCCAAGCCCCAGAGAAGCCCCCTTTGAGAGTGTTCTCATCACTCCTGAAAACTGGAATTTAAATTTTTATTGATGTGCAGATGACTTATGAAGTCACATGCTCTAAGGCCCACTTCTGCACAAATGTCTGTCATTACAATAAATAAATGTTTATAGATATTGCTCTCTAAAGAGAACAGTCACAGTTGTTAAAGATTCTAGCTGGCCAGCACTGGGCAGTATAGAATGTAGGATTTTTTTTCCCATGCCTCAGACATTAATATTTGTCAAGAAAAAAACATGACGATTGCTTTGGACCATAAGTCATATGAACAGTTATGCTATGATGGCTTAGGACTACAAATGCTATGATAGCTTTAAGGACTGCAATTGCCACGAACAGTTTTGCACTCAAGTCTCCATCAGTGAACAGTGGATAAGTTCAACAAAGCAGACTTCATGTGAAAACTGTAATGAACCATCTTATATTGATCATGCACAATGATCCTATAGCTTTCCACAGCATATAACTGGCACAAATTAAATGTTTTAATGACTTAAACCTTGAATCAATTCATCAATACATAGACAGTAACTAGGCACAGTCAGAGGCAAAGCTAAAAGGCCTATTGATGTTGACATAGGCCTAATATTTTCAATAGCCTATGAAAATTAAACTTTTTGTCATTTACAGCACAATAGACCTCAACATACCTTTTAGTGAATTTCCCCATCACAAAAATTTTAGTGGCCATTAAACAACACAGTTAGCCCTTGTTAGCAAGCATCAGTATGATGTGATAGCTGTTAGCTAATGCAGAACAAAATAAAATGCCAATAGCATCACATGTACGACATATCAATAATGTGGCAAGTTACAGTTACTTCTGTATTATTGATTATTGATATGTCAATAATCATTATTGACATTATTGACATTATTGATATGTCGTGCCAGTTAGGATTTTTCTAAGGTGAAACATCTGGCACTTTTAAATTATTATCAGGTAGCCTGTGTTCTTCCCAGAGTTTCTCAGCTGGACATGTCTATTCTCCAGCCCAGTTCCTCCTTCACTGAGCAAAATTTGTTGTCTTCAGATATATAGTATGTTAAGATTAAGGAACAACCAAAGAGTCAGCCTTGATTAAATTGACAATATTTTGAATTTTTAGGTATTTTAGGCATGACTCTGGACATATATTAACATTTATTATATTTAATTTTATTGACATTTTTGCTGCACATCGCTTCCAACTCATTGGACCTTGTTTAGCTGCATAGTTAAATAGCTGAATTGCTGAAGTGCTATTGATTAAAATCTGGAAATTTCTTATCTGCTGAGAGCTCCTGAGCTCCTGAAAGATGACTCACTAATGTAAACCTTGATTGAAAGTTTCCAAATCTGCAATTTTATATACAGATTAGATGAAGTTTAAATATTTATTTCAATTGCTCGTATTTATTTCAATTGCTCACACAATTTAATGAAAGTTTTGTGAAACCTGGTTGTTTCTTTGTAATGACATGAAAGAAAGCAATCCAAAACATTGAGCAGTTCATAAATTAAGATAAATAATGCTAGACATTCAATTGGGAAAAGAATAAAAGGAGGAAGAATTAGTCTGTGGTAGCCAATGCACTGCAGTGGCTCAGTTTATTCACCACTTTGAGCTATCTCTGAGCTTTTAAGCTATATCTGAGCTTTTTGCCTTTTATGCTGCCATGTAGGCATCACTAAATGTAAATCAGCTGTGTCATGAACATGCTTGGTACTTTATGGGTGATTGGTAGTTATAAGCATGTGAGTATGAAAAATCACTGTTACTGTAATTTTTGTAAAGGAAAAAAAGCAACAGTTTGCAAGAAGCAAAAAAGTTTGGTTTGGCTTAAAAAACATTTACACACAGCTTTAATATACATTTGATAAATGAGGCCCATTGTGTCCAGCACATACAGTACTTATTGAACTTTCTGCTCATCTGTAAATTTGTATTTAAAGATCTAAGAATGTCTACAAGTGTTGAGCATTTTGCATTTCACTAGTCACTAGTTGAAGCAGTGTTATATCATCAAAATATACTTTAAAATAGCAGCCAGCCAACATGTATCTCAATTTAAAACAAAAAGGTGTAGGACCACCTCTGTCAATGTATCATTGCAATTTGTCTAGCCAGTGTCATTGTTAACAAACTTGCATTTGGCACAGTAAAATTATGAAAATTTGTTTTACCTCTGTGCTAGGACATAGACTGTCACTTCTTGCCATATTACAATGGTTTATCTCGGTAGTTGTGGTTTTATAGTCAACAGAAAATGTGGTCATAAGTTAAATTTAATGAACTTTGAGCACAGAGAATGCTGTGAGATCCAAACAGTCCAGAAAGCCCAAGGTAGCACTTCCTCTAGGTAAAATGGCACCCACTCTTTCCATAGGAAAATTATTCTCTATGGAACACATACTAAAAGAAATGGCCTTGAGTGAAAATAGGTAAGAATATTATGGCAGTGGAATATTGAATTGTCTGGGGGAGGAGTTGTAGGTGTTATCTTGTGAGGGGTCTAAAGGAGGTTTTGTTATTGGACCCAATGGTGTTCATATTGCTGACTATGGTGCAAATCACATAATCGAATTTGCTTAGGCCTTATTACTTGAATGAATGACAAAGGAATATTACATGTATTTGCATGTATATCTGGCAAAACAGACTTTCTAGAAACTGTAAGAAATAAAAGACTTTCAATTTCAATTCAAGTAAATTTTATTTATATAGCATTTTTAACAACTGACATTGTCACAATACACCTTTACAGAAATATGGGTATAGATTTACATTTAGAACCCTAATGAGCAGTATAGTGGAAAGGAAAATTTATGAGGAAGAAACTCTAGTCAAGTCTTGGTTCCTCCCCTTAGAGGAATTATTATTCATATACCAAATAGTGAATTCATAATTAATTCAATTATAATTATTTTTTTTAGCTTACTTTTTTAGCAAACTTTGTTTGGTTATTCATAACTTAGCAATTTTAATATTTCTTATAAACAAGTTCTCACCAGCCAACTTTTTTTTTTAATTAAGGAACAGCTGTTTAGTTGATGCCAATGCAGTGGTAATTTGATAAGCGTACTTGCTCAAAATCTATCTGCATTACTTTATTCGCTTATGGGAAAACTATTAGACCATAGGGGTTGCATAGACCATCTGACTAACACATTCACTAGTCGTCACTGTGGGGAACTAGTTAGAGCTGTGGTGAAGAGATGCAGGCTAAATATAAGTTATTAGTCTGAAATTATTTAACTAACTGCACACAAATATGCTGGGATAAGCCTGATTTTATTTTCCTGTAAAGCTAAATGAAATTTAAATAAAGTTGCACTATGGCATAGTGAAAGAGTGGTTTCAGAGGCATGGGTTCCACAGCCCTGTGCTTTACTCTGATGAGTCCAAGGTAAATTATACTGGCCGTCTACAGTTAACTGTATGTTGACAATGTAGAAACTGCGGCTCCACATCACATGCCAGCAAGGCTCAGACCTGCGCTGCCTGGGGCAAAAGTTTCAGTGATGCAGGAAACAAAACCATTTCACCAAAGTTTGCCATTCTGCACCACCTAACCTTACAGATCCCATGCAATCAACTTTGTCACAGAAACCCACAACCCTGAACATGAGGGTCCAGTGTTTGCTTTTCCACATGGTCCGCTAACGAAACCCTCAGCCATCCTGTGCGTCTATGGCAACTCTAAGATTATCATGGAGGATGCATTCAGACTCACAGTGCATTATGGTAGTGAGACACTTAAAGACATAACCCCACCACAGCTTTCGGCTTCTGGATTGCAGTGGTCAGTCATTTTCAAAATTTTAATGACTTAAACCTTGAATCAATTCATCAATACATAGACAGTAACTAGGCACAGTCAGAGGCAAAGCTAAAAGGCCTATTGATGTTGACATAGGCCTAATATTTTCAATAGCCTATGAAAATTAAACTTTTTGTCATTTACAGCACAATAGACCTCAACATACCTTTTAGTGAATTTCCCCATCACAAAAATTTTAGTGGCCATTAAACAACACAGTTAGCCCTTGTTAGCAAGCATCAGTATGATGTGATAGCTGTTAGCTAATGCAGAACAAAATAAAATGCCAATAGCATCACGTGTACGACATATCAATAATGTGGCAAGTTACAGTTACTTCTGTATTATTGATTATTGATATGTCAATAATCATTATTGACATTATTGACATTATTGATATGTCGTGCCAGTTAGGCTCAGACCTGCGCTGCCTGGGGCAAAAGTTTCAGTGATGCAGGAAACAAAACCATTTCACCAAAGTTTGCCATTCTGCACCACCTAACCTTACAGATCCCATGCAATCAACTTTGTCACAGAAACCCACAACGATACACTCTGTGAGTTCTGAACATGAGGGTCCAGTGTTTGCTTTTCCACATGGTCCGCTAACGAAACCCTCAGCCATCCTGTGCGTCTATGGCAACTCTAAGATTATCATGGAGGATGCATTCAGACTCACAGTGCATTATGGTAGTGAGACACTTAAAGACATAACCCCACCACAGCTTTCGGCTTCTGGATTGCAGTGGTCAGTCATTTTCAAACAGCAAAACCAGTGGCTCTCTGTCTTTCCTGGGCTTGGCTGCCTCACTGCATTTAATCACCAACCCTTGTTGGATCCCAGTGTGCACCCAGTTGTGCAGCCCCTACACTGGATTCCCCTTGCCCTGCATGATGATGTGTCTTCAGAACTTCAGAAGCTGTAGGAAATGGGCATCATTGAGCCAGTGAATGCTTCACCATGGCCCTTGAACTTTGTGCTTGCAAAAAAAAAAAAAAAGTAAGGTGGTCTGTGTGTCTAATGGGCATGGGTACCTGCATGTTTTACAGCCATCCAACAGCTCAAAACCCCACTTCAGGCCATTAAGTTGCCTTCTCCTCTTAGCCCTTAGCCCAGACAAGTAGAAGTACTGAGTGGGAAAGTGGAAGGTCTTGGGTTGTGTCTTGACCTATGAAAGGTGGCAAATTAACTGTATGGGCAGCCCTTCACAATGAGGACAGACTACCAGGTCCTCACAGTCTTGTTCACAATATCTAGTTCAACACAAAGCCCCTTAGGATTCACTGTTGTCCTGAGAGGCTCCAACAGTATAACTTTACTCTAGAGTTCACTCTAGGACCTGTTATCCCATGCCATGCTACACCCAGCACTAGCCCCAGACAGAGAAACAGCAGAGTCAGAGTCATCCAGTCACTCAACTCAGCCCTCAAAGGCATCGTCTCTCTTCAAATGCTTTAGTCTGCCTTATAATAGGACCGTGTTCTTTCTCAGTTGTGCACCTTCATGTGCACAGGGCCTCATAATGGGTCAGAGGAGCTAATATCTTTTTACTAATTCAGGCCAGCCACCATCAGCTGCAGCAAACATCACTGCCACTGATGTTGGCGACTTGGACCTTTCAACCAGGCTGCAGCCACACCGAATAGCAGCCAGGGCCAGCCGCAACTCTAGTACCCTAGCTGAGGCCTGCGCATGACTGGCTCAGATGTGCATCAGACCATCCTATTACAGGGACTATGTTATTGACTTTTGAGTTTAATTTCACAGGAAGTACCTTGCTGGTTTTTCAATTGGTTTTTATTTTTAGCTTCTGTGCTCTCTCAGTTTCAGAAGCAACCATTTCAGATGAGCTGCCAGCTCATTCACACAAGTGCATTTGAAGAATTGGCACTGCCTTAAATCTGATACACGGTATCATGATGATACACAGGTTTATTATTTTGTACACTTATTGCGCTGATTTATTTAGTTTCTTCATTAACAGAGTAGCCTAAAAAAAATTTAAGCAGGAAATCTAACTTGTTGCCTGTGTATGGCTGTGTAGTTTGTACAGTGGCATTTGACATATTCTTTGCTGCACAAATAAAAGCTAAAATAGAGATGTCCTGAAAAAGGTTTTGTTTTAACTATGGAAAAGACTACTTTTTTGTTAACTGGTTGACTATTAAGTCGTGCAACCCCTTTTATACCCTCAAACAACACTGCATATTATATCCCATATCCCATATTCATTGTCATCAACTACATTTACAGTGTTATTAATGAGATAATTTGTTAAGTTGAATTGTTAACCCCACTCACTGCACCTCACTAAAGCAAAAAAAAAATCTTCGGATGGCCTTACTACAAGTAAGAGCACTACAAATAATATTATTTGTGAACAGAAACTAACTGTTATGATACTGACTGAAACCTGGCTTAGTTCAGCATCTTGGATTGAAACTGTTCCCCAAATTATGATTTTGTAAATATTGTATGGGATGGTAAGAAGGGGCCTGGTGTAGTTTTTGTTGTTGTTTAAAATAATTTTTAATTGCGAAACCATTGAGGGAGAGGTTTCTTCCTTTGAATATCTTGAGTTTTATCATGGCCACACTGTAGATTTATCAAGTTATAAGAATTGTGTATCAATGTAAATAAAATTTTGGATGTTGCCTTCTCAAATCTCTATTTCATGTTTTCAGTATGTCCGCTTCGGTTGACAGGAAAAGCAAAATTACAAAAAACAAGAAAAAACTGTATTTGAATGCACCAACAGCTATTGTTTTCACTAATTCTCTACATAAAATATGAACCTCTCTTGCATTTAAACTTAACAGTGCATGATATAGCAGACTTGGACAGACAGAAATCTGGTTCTACAGGCAAATACTGAAGGTAGAAATCTTGGTGTAAATTTGAACTGATTTATCTTATAAACCACACATTAATAACATTACTAAAACTGCATTCTATCATCTAAGGAATATAGCACAGGTGAGACCCTATCCCCAGTTACAAGATGGCATGAAATTGATCCATAATTTCGTTTCTCATCTTTAATGCAGTTCTCATAGGACTTCCATCTACTACAACAAACAAACTACAACCTGTGCAAAATGCAGCAGTGAGAATATTAACACTTACTAGAAATCAAGATCAAATTTTACCACCTTTAGCATCACTCCACTGGCTGCCTGGCCGCCTTCCTTTAGAATTGACTATAAAATTTTAATTCTAGTTATTAAATTGCTTAATGATTAACACCTTCATTCATCTCTGATCTGATTCGGCATGTTCCAAATCATGCCTTAAGATCATCTAGTGCCAGCCTTCTCCATATTACACATATGAAACTTCAAAAGAGTGGTGAAGCAGCCTTTTGTTTTTATGTATCAAAGATCTGAAACACAGTTCCATTAATGTATCAGGCTCCATCTATCTCTGATTTTGAAAAACAGCTAAATACACATTTTTTCACGTTAGCTTTTTAACTAGCTTTTTATTATTTGTCTTTCTTCTTTGTTACATTTACATTACTTTTATATTACTTTAATTATAATTTTATTTTATTAGAATAAGTGTCTTGTCTGATGTATGTAGTGCAGCAGGTGAAGGGATTCGGAATGAGCAGTGCATGCTACAGTTACAACATCAGGGTGTGTCGCTCCTTGTTTAATGTAGCGTGCATACCAAATGAAAACCTTTGTTTTGTGAAAGTCAAGAAAGGATAAGTTTTTTCTTTTTTTTATACCTATTTTTCCCTTCACAACTACAAATTAAAAAAGTACTCTGCTTTTCCTGGCTGCCCGGCCTAATGAGCTGTATAATGGGAGTTGGCATTAGAGTGTGTTTGCTAAAAATAATATATTGTTGTATGAAGACAGATGATAAATCATATGAAGGAATTATAGTAGTAGGGCTGGACTGTGGGTTTGTCAGGCCCTAGCTGAGACCATGGGCCCCAAACATACAAATATACAGTGAAACAGCACATACAACCCAACTTACTTCCTTTTGTTATTAGAGTAAAAAAAGACTTTAACAGATAAGTATCTTTTCCTTTACAGGCTCTAGGTATGTAGGACAGATGTTGCTGTGTAACACAGGCTGTGTTACTAGATTTCCATTTTTTTTTACTGGACAATGCTCCATGAAGCATACTGGGTGGTACTACATAAATGAAACACTAAAGGGAGAAGCTAGGAAAATTCTGAATTAAGTCCTTTAAAATGGCCTAGGGCTATGAGACACAGGTGATTATTTTAAGACTACACAGGAATCCCGGCTTTCCCTCCTAAAATTTCATTAAAATATGGCAATGAAATGTTTAGTATATATTTTTTAATCACTTTTTTATATTTTCAAAATTTTTTTAATCACTCTTGGTGAAATTATTTATATTTTCACCAAGAGTGATTAAAAATCTTGGTGTAAATTTCTGTTGCATACATATGTATGCGTGTGTGTCATCCTTCAGCTGCTCCACAGCGGATCATGTGCGTGATCCGCATATTTGATTTGGCACAGATTTTACACCTTTGATTTTATTGCACCACTCAGTCGTTTTGGGTAAGAGAGTATCAGCATAGCACATCTTGATTTTGCAATATTTTCCCACTCTTTCTTGCAAAAACATTCTAGATCCATCAAATTATAAGGGCATCTCCTGTGCACAGCCAGCTTCAGGTCACCCCTCAGATTTTTAGTTGGATTCAGGTCTGGGCTCTGGCTCGGTCATTCAAAAATGATCTTCTTTTGGTTAAGCAATTCCTTTGTTGATTTGGATGTATGCTTTGGGTCATTGTCATGCTGAAAGGTGAAATTCCTTTTCTTACTAGCATCTTTAGCTTACTAGCAGACACCTGAATGTTTTGCACTAAAATTGACTGGTATTTGTAGCTATTCATGATTCCCTCCAGCTTGATAAAAGCCCCAGTTCTGGCTGAAGAAAAGCAGCCCTAAAGCATATGCTGCCACCACCATGCTGCACCGTGGGTATGGTGTTCGTTTGGTGATGTGCTTTTTTTTGCACCAAACATAACTTTTGGAATTATGGAAAATTATACCTTTTGGAATTGGTCTCATCAAACCATAACATGTTTTGCCACATGGTTTGGGGTGATTTAGTATGGCTTGGATGTTTTTTGTGAGAAAGGGCTCCCTTCTAGCCACCCTACCCCATAGGCCAGACATGTGAAGAATATGAGAGATTGTTGTCACATGCAGAGAGTAATCAGTACTTGTCAGATATTCCTGCAGCTCCTTTAATGTTGCCATAGGTCTCTTGGCAGCCTCCCTGGTAAGTTTTTGTCTCTTGCCCTTTTATAAATTTTGGAGGGGCGTCCAGTTCTTGGTGATGTCACTGTGGTGCTCCATTTTCTCTATTTGTTGATGATGGCCCTCAAGGTGTTCCATGGTTCATCTAATGTTTTAGAAATTCTTTTATACCCCTCTCCTGATCAATACCTTTCAACAAGTGTGATACCATGCATGCTTTGTAAGCTCTTTGCGGACCATGGCTTCAGCAGTCAGATGAAACCAAGAAGATGTCAAGAAAATTCTACAGGTGATATTTATTTGGGGTTAATCAGAATAATTTAATTGATGACAGCTGTATGGTAATTACTTTTGAACATGAGATTGCACATGATTACTCAATTATAAAATGGTTTGCACACTTATACAACCAGGTTAATGTAAGGTTAATTTTTATACATTGTAATTCTAACATGATTTATCTTAGTTTCATTTTTTTTTACATCACAAAAACCTGCCATAATGTATATATAATAAAATTTTACAATGATAAACCTGCAGAAGACTTCTTGTCTTTTGTCACATTAACTAAGCTAACTTGTCTTTTTACAAATGTCTCACTTTTCCTGAAAAAGGAGCAAAAAAAGCTATCTAATGTAAGCTAATGAAAACTAATTGACTATAAACTATGACACAAACCACCACTAACAGCTAATTTAGCCAGCTATCAAAATATCATACATTTCATCAACTTAACTAATACACTAGCTAGCTATGTTAATCTTTTTGAAATGATTTTGAACAATGTAGCTAATTATAGTAGTAAATAGGACAAATGTTATCAGTGCCTTTGTAATTTGAAGGTTTATTTTATTTCCCCCAACGGTTTACCCTTTCCCTAGCTAACAAGCTTCCAAAGAGACTGCATCTGAATAATAAGCAACATCAGCGTTAATATACTTTGACTTTGAGCTTGTTTGTCATTTACTTCCCTTCTTCTCTTTTTTTTGGTATCCATCCAGAGCAGAGAAAAGAAAGAGATTAATTAAGACACCTAAAAGTAAGTTATATAAAGATTTTTTTTAAATCCTTGCATCCAAGAATATGTGATGATTAAAACACAATATGTTAATATGTTAATATTAACACACAGCCACACTATGTTTGACACTGGACACCCCCCCCCGCGCGCCATGATGGGGCTCTGGTGGAAGTCTCTATGGCCTAATGGACGGGCTGGCCCGGAGTAGCAGAAACTACACACAGAAAGACACATCATACATAATAAGCTTGACATGTGTTAAGTCTGTCTAGTCATTGGAGTGAATCTCAGTAACAGTAAAATGTAGGTGATGTTCACTCCTCTAATTACAACCCTTCACACTACAGCAATGGTCCAGACTGAAATACTTAAGCAAACAAAGCCAAGTAAAGCCCCACTCAGCCCTCAAGATGAGCAGCAGATGGGCTGGGGAATTTATAAACAAAGAGATACACATCTATTATATCAAAACCATTTTACATTTTATTTGGACCTCTGGTATCTCTCATCGCTCTTCCAACATGACAGTAATTATAGCCATCAAGGTGTTCCCTTGGAAACATCAGCCAAGAACTTTGCAGAACTGCTTAATCTCAGAGCACCCCACTGACATCATCTTGTAGTTTATTTTTAAAAGTGGCTGAAGAATGTAATGTCTGTAATGGCAGATGGACCAGATTTATATGGACATCTGCCACACTGATTAACCCATATATCAACTTAACCACTGCTCAGAGAGCTCTCATGCAAATAAGATAAAATATTGCCTAGATTAGGGCATACACAATACCAAATGTCTGTAAACTGATTTTCAATCTAACTCTCTCTTCATCCTAAGCTTTAGCAATTGGGGAATTATTTTCAATGCAGTATCTGTTCAAAATACAATAAATGTCACTGCAGCAGTTTTCCTAAATTAAGAAACAGGGAAGAGATAAAACTCTGATTTATATATCAGTGCTAAAAATATGAGTTAGTATTGAATATGTAACCAGCAAGTATTATTGCATCAAAAGATAAAGATCCAGTGATGGTAAAATGCGACAGTATTATATAAAATGGTTGGAATATAGAGCTTTTATTTGTTGGTGAAATGTATCAGTTTAAAGGTCCTACTGGAAAATGCTGTCATTATTTTACTTCCAATTGTAAACCACTAATTATTGGAACATCGATTAATAAAATTCAAATAATTTGGCATCAGCTATTGCTAACCTATTAGACCAGGCAGATTAATTCTATCATTATATCATAATTTTCCATAGTATAGAAGTTACCGTTACCTTGACTCACATATTAATTTTGAAGTGAAACATGCTTAATATACTGTATATATAAAGCTTGGTGATGGAGGTGGACATGGAAAACAGTCAGCAAAGGCAGCAAAAGTTAAAGCTGAAATGTGACTTTTTTTTTGTCAGGAGCATGGTGTGTCACAACATCCCCGTCCTCCCAGGATCCCCAGTCCATACCCACACCATTGTCTTCCAGTTTCACTGAGGCTACCTTAATATATATACATATATGTTAGTCTTTGTTTGTCTTGCTGGTGATTTCTTGCTTTATCTCACATTTCACCTCTCTTGTTTTGCTCTCTTAGTTTGTTCCTTTTTGTTATTTAGTCCTTACAGTATGTTTTTTTTTGTTTTTTTTTATTTTGCATATTCTTTTTGCTTATTTTTTTTTTTTGTTGTTTTGTTTTGTTTTGATTGTTTGCCATGGTTTGACAGGATAATTTTTAATGTCCCCAAAATGTTCGTTTGTCATGCATTTTATAATAGCAATAAATGTAAAATCATAAAATTTATTTAAAAATATGACGTTTTGTTCAAGGTGCCACACATATTATTAACTATGGCACAGATTTAATATAAAATAAACATTATCCATCCAATTACAACAAGCACAGGTAGAAGAGCCCAGTTAGTTGATGTCTATAATGGAAATAAAAATTATGTTGACTGATGTCTTAAATTAAAAATCATGCAGTTCATGCCTAGTATGAGTAATAAGCCTATGTCAAAAAATTCAGTTTTAATTTTAACTAGATATGTAACTGAATAGAAATATATTAGTCACATTGAACAGCTAATGTAAAGGAATACAGATACGAATAGGAGGTGCACTATTTGGTTTGAGACTAGATTCCATCGGAAATGGGATCCCATAAGATGCAACAAGAAAGACACACAAGAGAGAGGTATTTACTTTAAATATGATGTGAGTAGTAGCAAAGATGGCACAAATTTATTATTTAATCATTTAAACATGATCTACCATCAACCAATTTTGCCATATTAATAATGTTGCCATAAAATACATATATGACAGTTACACTGAAATAATTAAAATAAGATGCTAATTGGGGAAATAATGTTTTATCCTTTAAAACTAGATCTACTTAATTTTTCTCCTTTTGCAGTAAATCTCCAGTTCTTCACAGACCGTCATCTTGTTCAAAGATGGAGTCATGCAGAGTGATAGGTAGTACGATCACTTATTGTTCAGTGTATGCTTGGCTTAAACAATGCAGCATTTAACTGATAATAAAATAATAATAAAAAAAATACTGAAACCCGAAACTGAATTTGTCCAAATTCATATAAATGTTCTGTTTCCATGCAAGTCAAATTAAGATTTTTTTATGACACACAATAAAAAGGAAAAAGCGTCATTCCAATGGGTAGGAAATAGATTCTCTATCTTGAATTACTTATCAGAAAATCAATGGTGTTATTCCAGTTAAAATGTTCATAGTTTTGTGTTTTAATATTGCTTTACAATTTGTTAGGTATGACAATTTTATGTGCAATTTATGCATCTGTGATATTTATATGGGTGTAGGGTAAGTTTAGCTAACACCTACACCTTGCTAATATTAGTCTGTTTTTTTTTTTTACTAATAGAACTGGTTAGTTAGTCAGGTTTGTTTTTCGACTCATTATAGCAGTGAGCATTGATTTCTTACCAAAACCAAGGTTATCTATAGCCAACTAAGTAAGGCTAATTTTAGTAGTTAAAATAATTGAATTAAAATGCAATATCATTAAATCGACATTTTAACTCATTGCTAACATTACCGGAGGGCTTGCGAAGAAAAACATAGCTAACGCTAGCTATAAAATGCATTGTCAGGTCAGGATCCAGCTGTCCACCCACAACTAAAGGGCAAGGGTCACTCCTTTGAAGACAACGATGTACACATTCTGGAAAGGACTCCTTTTAATTAAAACTGGACTGTAACTATCACTGAACATTCGGGAATGTCTGCAGCACTACCTACAATGCCAACCTGACATGTTTACTCCAGTGGTTTCACTTCAAGTCACATCTCACCTGCATCATGGCTCATGATGACATATGTGTTAATCACACAATGTGAATAAATGGTGGACATTTCCCATCATCAGGTAGACCTGAAGAAGTTCCTCATCTGTAGCAAAATGTCTTCATGACTGAATAATAATTTCAGTTTCAAAGATTCTCTACTACAACATTTATTGCCTTATTTTTTGCTTAACAGTTTTATGTATATATGTATTTTGTTGGAGTGGCACCATAAAGCAGTGGGTAGCATTGTTGCCTCACAGCTCCAGGGTCCCTGGTTCGAACTTGAGCCCAGGTTACTGTCTGTGTGGCATTTCACATGGGGTGTAGTTCAATATCAAGAACATGAGGAATGGACTTGTGTCCTTGGGAAGTACATTCTTGGCAAGTACCCTTGCAAGAACAAACTTGCAAGGAGTTTGATATGCGCTGTGTACTTACTATTGCACAATATCTTTGCCCAGGCTGAGTTGTACAAAGGTGATTTTCCTGGATAACATTTATATATATTAAAAAAGGTCACAACGCAAAAAGCAGCATGGTAGCAAAAGGCAGAACTGTCGGATCTGTTTAAACATGATGGTTAATATGCTCATTTAAATAAAGACTACTGTAAACCATAGCAGTCAAAAATTTTATTCACCCTCAGACAGTGCCAACTTAGCACTAGCTAAGCTAACAATTGGAGGCTCCTCGTTATGAAACGTTAGATTCAACTTTTATATTATGTGTCATTTGTACCAAATAAATTTGACAACTATATGAAAACACCCATGTTCTCTCTGTGTGGGTTTCTTGCAGTTTTCTTTCCACATTCCAGACAACTTGCAGGTAGGTAAATTGTCTATGTTAAATTTCATTCATTCATTCATTCATTCATTCATTAGTTCATCTTCAGTAACGACCTTATCTTGGTCAGGGTCTGGAGGATTCAGAGCTTATCCTGGTAACACTGGGTGCCTGTGGGAGAATTTACCCAGGAAGAGGATGCTCATTCACCCCTAGGAGCAGTTTAGCATAGCCAGTCTGCCTATCTGCATGTTTTTGGAGGAAACCCGAGAACCTGAAGGAACCCACACAAACACAAATCTCATAGCCAGTAACCCAAGCTTAGGGTTAGGGATTGAACGAGGGACCCTGGAGCTATGAGAAGGCAATATGCCTAAGGCATTTGCACAGTACTGGCATCCCAAATTTGTCTTAAAATTTAAAAAATAATTGTCTTAAGAATTATTTTATATCTTCTGCATTAGTATGTCAGTGTCAAATTTTGGATTTTTGTATACCATTAAAGAAAGGGGTTTATTAAGTAACATACCACTGTTCAGATAATATACACATACAATATATAAGATTTACAATACTCAAGTGAAACAAAAAAAAAACCCTGGAGAGAGAAATGTGTATAACATCAACAAGGCAGTCTGCAATTTGGAGTAAAGAAAGTGACCCTTGGCTTCTCAGTCTATCCCTTAGTCATTCATCAAGTTCTGTTTATAGCCACTCGGAATGCTCACAGTAAAATATGTCCCACTGGATTGACAGAACATGTCAATGAGGTGCATTTCTCATGTTCTTTCTCAGTCTGTTATCATAGAATTCTGAGCTACAGAGAGGGAGAGAGAATAGAAACAGAGGCAGAGTGGAGTTCTAAAGAAAAATGTATTTGACCTCATCTGTGCTGAAACTTAAAGTGAAAAGCTCATTAATTCCAGGGTCACTCCATTTGTACATAAATTGGTTAAAAATGTGTGGGAGACTTCCAAATATACACAAAAAATTATAAATCCCCCACCTCAACCTCCCTTTGTTTCCTTTCCTCCTCCTCAACAACCAATGCCTTATTCCAAATGAAAGCTTTTCCAAGTTGACGTAAATCACTGAGATTTTTTTCTTGAAGATCCCAAATCCCAGTCAGAGGGAGGGAATGGCCTGGAACGTTTTGCACTTATTAGTCTGTAAATATAGTGCTGTTTTAAGCGATTACCAACTGTGAATGATTTTTCACTCCCATCCGTTCTTGAAGTGGGACCTGTCATTTGTCTCAGGGCCTGAAAAAGGGCAACTGTGAAGAGTACTCGAGCAGAGTAGGAGAACAATAAATTATGTTAATGCACACATTTTAAACGGCTCATATTTCTCTTGGCCTGTTATCAAGACTACTCTGCTGAGAATGTAAACTACCTTTCCTACCTCCCCCATGTACAATGTTTAATGTTAATCTTCATTCAAAACATTTCTGTTAATGTAATAGCAAATGTAGCCAAATGTTACAGACTTCTTATTTTCTTTTTCTTTCAATGACAGTTGTTTTTGGACTAACATCCGCCTGGCCCCATTAATTGTAGATGATGCAAAACATGATGATAGTTATATAATAGTGAAATAATAAATAATGTAATAGTTTAATAGTAAATAATGTAAGAGTTTAATAATTAAGTATAAACCTTTTAGACCAATATATTAAATACTAATATAGAATTACTTCAGTGTTTAACCTAATCTATAGCTACTGTATCTGTAGTGCATATAGAGTTTACGGAAGACACGTGTATTAGCATAAATGTTTATTGATTTCCCAATCAACTGTTCATAAACTTCCATAATAAGTGAGTTTTGAGTAAACTGTTTTTTGATTTTGTTTCTCAGTACAAGGAAACAGGTCACAGTTACTGCCTGTGTTAGTTATGAGCTACAGACTCAGTAGAAAGAGCATTTGTTGAAAGAACTCTGGAGTAGTAATTTAGTAGTAGTACTAAAGCACCTGGATGTACTGAAAATGTTTGTTCAGTGGAGGTTTGAAAGATGGGCTATAATGAAGTTCACTTATTCTGGCCTAATAATGAGATGTTAAAGCAGCCCCATTAATATGTGACCATGTTTCACAGAATTTCATTACATTTGCTGTTGGCTGGTCACTATCAACAGCAGTCCAGCAGTCCATCTCTCTTATGGTTCAAGTCTAATTCAGGGCCATGGTAGCTCATGGCGTGCCTTAGTGATTTATGAGGTAAAGGCTTAGCTGACAAGTCCATCATGTCTACTCTGACCACCCCCCAGCAGCACTCCCCCTCCAAAAGAAGCTCACATATATGTCTATGTGTGAACACTGTCTTTTCACTTCAGTTTCAGTTTCAGGTGCTACATTAAAGCAATTATTTTGACATACATTGCTCAGTTACTTGTATGAGATAGCACCTTCA
The DNA here is from genome assembly GCF_027358585.1 of Pangasianodon hypophthalmus. Taxonomy (NCBI): domain Eukaryota; kingdom Metazoa; phylum Chordata; class Actinopteri; order Siluriformes; family Pangasiidae; genus Pangasianodon; species Pangasianodon hypophthalmus. Next base: position 10,303,392 of record NC_069739.1, read on the forward strand.
CATAAATCTGTGATGTTAAAGATCAGTTAAATTATGTATTACAAAAAATGCCAGTTTTTTGGTATTCAGAAATTCAGAAGCCACTGAGCTATGCGAGGCAATAAGGAGTCATTTTTAATCATTAAAAATTAAAATTAAAAAGAGTAAAAAGAATTCTAGTGGTACATGATATCATTTCTCTTTCAATGTTTATTTTTTTATTTATAAAAACAACTTTTCAAACTTCTAATTATTGCAACACTACATTAAATTAAGTACTACATTACTGAGTATCTTTGCAGAATTTTAACTTCTGCTTCTTTATTATTACATTATTTGAGTTTGTCAATTAATCTGAACCAGTGTTATATATTAATTAGTGTTGTAATTTTAATGAATTTATTCATATTTTAATAAAGAACACAAATTTGTTTGAGGTTACAGCTCCACAGAATGTATCCACTACTTTGCAAGTTTTTAAATATTAAAGGAAGCCTACTTTTTAATCTGATCACGGTGGAGTAAGACACGTAAGAAACTCCAGGCTTCTTCTCCTTATTGCTAGAGAAACAACTCTGAAGAATTTCCATATTGCAGTAATGGTAGAACAACCAATGTAAGGGAATTGTCATTTCAAGTGACCTGTAAATCATTGGTGGACTTGATCATCACTGTCATATACACAAAGAGAATTGTCACACAACATTACTGCCTTCAGACTTGCATGTAAGAACATGAGTACAATGAAAGCCATAAAAACCTTAAATGAAATAATTTCATCTTCCTAATTATTTCTGGTCATTTTTCCTTAATAGCTAAAATGTTCTTCTAATAAAATACATTTTTGTTTTAATGGCCTTAATACAAACTTCAAACTTCAAACAATCTGTTGCATGTCTTTATGTCTGATGAAAACCAGATGCTTGTATGTTTAAGCTAATGATCAATCACAACAGCACCTTCACACTTATGTGAATGTTACAAATCTTTGTTATGAAAAGGTGTGTGAAGACTAGCTGCCTCTGTAGATCAGTGTGTCAGACACAAGATAAACTAATTGGATTTGGGACAAGCAGGAGTACTGTTTGTGTTTGTTTGTGTGTGTGAGAGGTCAGAAAAGGTTCAGGGAAGTAAACCATCCCTGCAACCTAAGCAGCCCATATGACACCACAGACATGCTTCTCTGTGTCTGTGGGAATGGGGGAATTCCACTAAAATATTTCCCTGGTCAAATAAATACCTGAAGTGTCAAAGCAATTCAGTGTGCAGCCACTAACCATGTTTCCTGCAGTCATATTGTTTTATTTCTCAAATAGGGAATCTGTTGTAAGTTAAGGTGAGAAGGGAGCTGAGTAAAGATAGAGCACAAAGAAGAGAGAGAGACAGTTCATGGTCAGAATGCTATAGGTCAAGACCTTGAGGTTGTAATGATTAGATGATGAATGTAGTGAGTAAGAGCTCAAACATATGTCAGAGGACAGAGACAATAAGAGATAATGGAGGGCACAGGGTGTGGAGGAGGAGTGCACAGAGGGAGTGAAAGAAAAGAATTCACACAATGCCAACAGCAAAGTGTTTTTTCCATTATGCATGTATATAAATGCATTTATATAAAATGCATTTAAAGGTTCAGTAAAACAGGCAGTATACCTCATTGCATGTGGAAGGCCATGGACAAAATTACATAAAGCTTGTTACCTGGCTGAAGGAATAGTCCCATGAATAGTCCCTTAAGCAGATAGAAGCAGCTGGCCAGAGCCATGCTTTGTAGGTTTTATAGTCATCTACACACAGATGATCAGTGCAGCTGCACAGAGTCAAAGATTCCTAAACATACCCTGGAGGAAGTGAACTCTGACCTCACACACCCATAGGGTATGAGGCACTAAGACTGGCCTAGGGGTGTCTGTAAATACAATAAAGTCAAACCTTTTCAGTACAATAAACATTAATACCCTAATATACTACAGGGACAGAACTGGAATTGGTAAAAACTTGAGCAAGCAGACAATGTTAATGGCCAGCAGCACAGCCTAATCCTTGCATGCATCATGTTTCACTCTCTCAAATGAGGAATTTGTGAGGAGATGTGAAACCAAACTGCTTTCTAAAAATCACTCACCTTCTTTTCCTCTGCATGTGGATGGCAGTTTCTGTGGTAACGGACAACCAATGTGGCCAGTTCAGCTTGCTTTTAGAGACCATTTACACATATTATGAATTTGCTTCAGTTGTATCAGTCCTGCATTCTGGATCATCAGACTCTTTAAAGATCTGCTCACAGAATTGACACTATGATTGATTTGTTACTTATTAAACAAATTAAGCAAAGTTCAAGTAAGTAAAAAATTGTATTAGATTTGTCATCTTTCAACACACACAGGCAACAGAAAGTGACCAGTCCAGGAATCAGTCAATATGGCTGAGATTCTGATAATGTGACACTGTGGTGATGGAACTAGAGGCTGGTCCCAACAATGCTTAGAAACAATTACTGGGAATTTTAAACAGAGGGCTCTTTAAATATGATCAGATATGCTATGTGGTTTTATTCTTTAATTTAAATTGAAGTCATCCAGACAATATAAACAAATGCCATATATAATCAGGAAGCAGTCATTTGTGCTTGAATATCAAACAGATTCTTAATAAGAAGTAATTTATTATATGTTAGGTGGTGGAGAATGACATTGTTATGAATAGTAATTACTTTCCTTTTGAATTTTCAAATTTTACATTTATGGAATTTGACTGTATTGCAGTTTTATTTTATCCACCTTCACCCCTTTCTTAAATGAAAATTGTCTGTAGGTCATGATAAAGTGAAAATGAGGATATGAAAAAAACTCAACTGTTACAAAAGGAAGTAAGGTTTCTTCTATGACAATAGACATGTGTCTACAGAAGATACAGATAGCTGTTTAGCTCTGACAAGAACACAGAGAATATTCCTGGGTTCTAGTATTTTTTATTAAAAAAAGAAAAAACAAAAACACCTAGACATGTGGATTGATGCTTCCATGATTATGGGAAGTTGACCTGTGGAGGTCAAGTCGTCTGACTGATATTCACAACAAAAATTTCTAAGGTGATGTAATTCATGGATACCCTGTGGCTTGACTGCAGGTTCACTGCAGTTAACTTGAACATAGCAGTAAATTCATAGTCATAGGCAAGTTAATTATATGTAGAAAGCAAACTTAATGTAATTTTGTTCCACCTTTGATGGCAGTAATTTTGCTCTCCATTTTTGTTTTTTCATCACAGTGGGCTGTCCAAATGTGGTTGTAATCATTGGTGTAAACGTCTGCAAATACATTTGCTATGGAGCCAGACAGGGCGTATGATAAATCTCATATGGAGATTCACTAAGCTCAAATTAATAACAAACTACGAGCAGTTCACACAAATGATGATATGCCACGAAACTGGCAGAAAAACCACTGCCTAGTTTTCCAAAAGATCCAGGATGTCAAATATGGCCTGTTTATTGCCACATAAAAATGAGGGTAAATGGCCTTGGGAGCCTTTAGATTAGTATCTATAACAAACCGTAATGATAGTTAAGTGTGCACACAAGGCTTTACTTTAAAATGGGGTGGGCGATGAAAGGATTCTTCAGTAGTCAGCATCCAGGTGGTAAAGTCTCATTGGGTTCACTGAGTCAGAGAGTGGTCCAAGGACAACGAGGCTCCATCCAAAGATGGAGGCCACAGCATGTGGTGGGGGGTCTCACAAATGGAGTTTCACAAGAAGCTGATGCCCCATCGTCTGTGGTCTACCAGGCAGTGCAGCAGAAGGTAACTGGATCCAAGGTGGAGTGAGAAAGGAAGGGAGGAAACTAGGAGCGAAACCATGAAAAATGTAGAGTATGAAAATGTCTCCCTTGGTTTATGGCTGCACAGACATTCGTCCAAGAGAAACACATCCTTAAATTTAACCATAGATGCCTCTTAGCCTCTTTTTTTTTTAACTTTTTTTTGCCTCTCTCCCAACTAGCTGGCAAGGGCTTGGTTTTCGGAAAGCAAAGCTAAGTTGCTTGGAAACTATGTTACAAAAGCACTCAATAATCTGCCTTTTTCAGAATCTGGTTCCTGTATGTGCAGTTCAGTTTTCAAACATGAACATGTGTAAATCAAGTTAGTTAGAGGCTTGTTTCATTATAGCTACAGTATACTCCACAGTAACTATCCTTTATAATAACTAAGTGTTAAAAACATCATCAATACAAAATACAAACAAAATAATCAAATTGATAACAAGAAGATTTGTAATATTTTTAATGGTTCACATTTTATTTTTTAAACTTCGTTTCAAAAGTATTGCTGATAATTCTCTAAAACACATGTTGACAAAATTTGGGACAGGGTGCACTTATGTAGAAAGGTTCTGGATTAATTATATACTTTCTAAACATGCTCTTGTCAAATGCAGTGATGAGAGAGCTTGAGACCTGAAACATCTTATTGCAGTTTCCTTTAATTTTTTTAAGAGTTAACGTATAAGCAAGAAATCTAATACTATACTGAATACTGCTTTTGTAAATGTATTTTAGGATGACACTGAAGAAACCTTTTTTTTTATCAAATGTTTCATTCCTCTAAAGCAGGATACAGACCATTCTTTAATGCAAATATTAAAAGAGAACTTTTTCTGAGATCCAGTGTCAGTGTAATTTAATTATTTTTGGCAGGTTATTAAAATAAAAGCAAGAACTGTCTTGGAAGCAAATAATTTTTTTAGAGGAGCCTGATTTGTGTGCAAACACCTTCCCTTCATCCCTTATATCAGGCTAACAACATAGCAACTCTGCTGAAAAATTGACTTTGAATTTAATCAAGTGTTTGTACTATAAACGGGGACATGCAACATACAGGCAGTTTTGGTGCATATTAAAAACTGTTGTAAAATCTAGCAAAAAATATATAAATAGGAGTTTTATCAAGCATTCTAATGCTTCAAACCAGCAGAAACACTCTCTAGGACCAGCTAATACATGACCTTATGTGTTTTGAAGCAAAACACACAGTGTAGTAATTTATTTGAAGCAGCTGCTTTTTCAAAATGTTTAAGTTTAGACAGGAAATCTGTTAAGCTGTTCAGCTCCTACATTGTCCTGCTTGGGTTACAGGGCCACTCAAAAAGCTACTTTAATGGTGGAAAATGGCATTAAATATAAACAGATAGCTTTTCTCCTATTCTGGCAGTTAAAAAAGTTTTAAGGCACTTCAGTCATCAAAATCTGCAATATAATTTTAAGCATTTGTTTTGTATTGTTATTTTATGTTTGCAGTTCATAGTCCTGTAAGGGATAATGTAAGATTCACCTGCTGACTATATCAGTTATGTGAGTGCTAGAAAGGCATGAAATGGTACACCACATTCACTGATAAAATGGCCTTAGAACAAATTTTCCTTGGAAAATTATTCAGTGTTAATTACAGGATGCTAAAACATAAGTCGCTAACATTATATATGACTGAATGAATGTGTTTTGGTAGTCATAGAATAATTATGTGCATACTTGTTGCATTAAGCCAGAAGAATACGTTGTGGCTTTTTATGTAAAAAGTGTCAGTGCACTGAATGGAAAGGAGGCAGGTAGGGAGTGGGGGTGGGAAACGTAAACGCTGAAGTGGAATTCAATATGTGGCCTTAAGCGGAAAAACTGGTGATCTCAAGAGGTCATCCCTCTTTCCGGAGGAGAAAAAAGTAGACCCTATGGTAGAGTGCGCTTCTGGTGATCTTTGGTGAAGTCATTCACGAAAGAAACCGTTTCCCCAACAGAGCTCTCCTTTATAGAGATGTTCTCCATCACTCTTTATCCTTTGTGCTATTCCTAAGATGCTCATAGCAATTTAGTGAGGTGAATGGAAAAACGCTCAAGCATGGCCCAAATGTGCAAGACGTTGTTACTTTGTTTTACACACATGGTTAGCCAATTTCATTCTGTCTTCAGTGGAAACATAGTGTATAGTGTATCTTAAGTAATATAATGCAGTTTTTAGTTTTAGAAGGTTCACTTAGTATGAACCTCATTGTTTATGATTAGATACTTGCATTATACACAGCATATATTAGATTTGATTAGGGGTGGTAAGTTCCTACCTATGTTCACACTGGCTAAAATGTTCCTACCATCATTTGGACATTTAATTGAGGGCAAAACATAATTTTGCCTCAGTCTCTTAGGTTAGAGTCCCTCTACCACACACTCCAGAAGAAATTATATGCCCAATCCCACCCATTCCTCATTATGTATGTACCTACTTGCCACATTTTCTAATGAACTCCCTTAATCTCCCTTGAACCTTTCTGATATTATATTGTATTGAGTCAAACATGGTACAAGTGTGAGAATATTTTTTATTCAGTTGTGTGGATTCATTTACTCAGGCAGCTGTTAGAATATGTATGTCTGTGGGTCAGCTGGTACAGTGTGTGTCCGTGTTGTTGCACACTTCAATTCATGTGGTGGCCATGAGTAAATGTACTACCTGTTCATATTTAAATCACTTATTAAACTTGATGAATAGGTTGTTTTCAGAGCTGAAGGTTTTTGTTTTTCAAAATTATTTATATAAACTCAGTATAATCTCTCTGTAATGGGTCCCTACTAACTTTCAAAACTAACCTACACTCATGATACACAGACAGACAGACATGCATGCACACACGCACATACACACACACACCAGAAAGAATGTCATCATATTAAAAAAGGGGGAGTAATGTTACAAATTTACAGTTACCTTTGAAAATATGCTTATTGTTACAGACACTAATTTGCTTCACAGCCAACTCTGGAAAATAGGTTATACAAGGTCAGGGAGATTCATGATAGTCATTGAACAGTTATACTGTTTATCTTTACAATCAAGACTGTCTGTCCCAATCTGCTGCTATGGGAAGTATATATACACACTTTCATAAAACAGCAACAACAACAAATTGCAGCTATGGTATGGTGTGTATATATATATATATATATATATATATATATATATATATATATATATATATATATATATATATATATACACGCACACAGTTTTATATGTATGTATGTATGTACATATATATATATATATATGTATATATATTAAGAGAGAGAGTTCTCATTTGCTCTGTTTGCAATTTGTTGTTGTCTGAATTTAATGTGACTGTGTAGCAGTGTCATAATTCACAAACAAACTGTTTTATGGAAAATGACATTAAACAGCTATGGATCTAACTATATACACAACTACAACACTACAACATTATGACCTGTCTTTGGTGATTGTCACAGAGTCAACTGGAGTCCATTTATGGTCTCCGTTTTCATTTGCAGATCTGAGCCTGGATTCATTTCTGTTGCTGATATCTGGAGCCAGTAAATGTACACAAACTATAAATCTTAGCTCGTCACTCTCTGTTTATTGTTAGATGCCAAATTTTCCCAACTAACATTTCTCAGAGCAAAAGGGTCTTCGGGGCCAAAAAAATACAATACCCGCTTTTCATCTTATCATGCACTTATGACCTTATATATGTATATATTAGATCATACGTAAGGAAAATCTGTGAAGCAAAGATGCTTTCAGAATAACAGAATGTAAATGTCTATATATCAAATAAAAACAAAATCAAATCCATATTTGCTGTGACCTCCCTTTGCCTTTTAAAACTGCATTCTAAAAATTCTCTAAAAGGTACACTGCCAAGCATTTTTATAAGCAAATCAGCTCTTTCAAAGCATCTCAGAGCTCTTTTGGTGATATTGCCTGTTTCTCTTGCTTCTGTTTCTGCAGGTAAAACCAAACAGCCTTCATCTGGATTCATCTGAATGATGTATAACTGAATATCCTACTTTCTTTAACAACATAGCAAAAATTCTGTGTGACATTGATTTTTTAACAAATGTTTGGCAAAGATAATAATAATAATAATAATAATAATAATAATAATAATAATGCTGAAGTTTATATAATAGTATTGGTATTGGATGAACATCAACTACTTCAAAACAGGTATCAAGTAAGAAAAAAGCTAAACTTTTATTTACATCTTCAGTGCAAATACCTACTAACAAAATATAATACAGTCAGATTCATGAACTTTAAGATAACATTTCCATTGAGTTAAATTCCCAGAGGTCATAAGGTGAACAAGAAGTGGTTCAGATGAATATTCACAATGATCAAATTCACAAAATTGAAATTTCCCCTTATATAGGAACAAGTCAGTGACATCACCGGATATATTTACTTTTCACGACGATGTGTCTCAGGCACGACCTAATCAGGCCCGTATTACTGGCTGAACTGCGTTCTCTCCTTTAAACCGCTTCTTGGGTTCTGACATGGATCTTAGTGGTGTTTATGATTCACAAGTGGTGATTTTCCAACAAAGTTCAAAACGGAATTTGTGAGGATGCTGTTGACTCTGTCACGGTGTTTGTTGACGACATGATGTCTGTGCCTACAGGAAGAGGCCCGGCGATGATAACGCTATGTTTGCTGGATTCAGAAATGTTCGTATCTCTTTTCTGTTCTGCTTCTTCGTCGAAGTCGGAATCGCTTTGCTCGGTATCGCACTCGGACTCGTCGCGCGCTTTCTGCTCGGACTCGGCCTCGGCTTTATCTGACTGTTCCTTCTCTTTGTCCTTTTGGGCTTGGGCCTCCTTGGAATGTCTCCATTTCATTCGGCGGTTCTGAAACCACACTTTGACCTGAAGATAAGGAAATTGTTTAATAAATTGCTCCAAAGGGATTTCAAAATGAAATACCAAAACCAATTATAAATATTTGCCATTTAATAATATACCATGTTACATGTCTCAAAGCTGTTATTCGTTGCCTAAAATTCTTATTATAATTATTAATGAATACATTGACTTTTTTTTTTTAGTAAATACCCCACTATGTGCTGTTTAAATGATTTATCATAAGACTTAACTTTTTACAACGACACAGTTATCTGCTATGACCTTTCATCATTTACAAATGTCGTTATAATTGACTTTCATTTCCCCATGAATATGCGTTTCGCAACTCAGAGAAGCAAACGCTTTTCAGTATTTTTATTTTATCTGCGCGTCGTGTGCTTCCTGTGTCTCCTGTGACACACACACACACACACACACACGGACACACACGTACACACACACTTTTTCTTTTTTTTTTTTTTACACCAGCCTACCTGAGCATCCGTAAGGCCCAGCATCGCAGCAAGCTGTTTTCTGTCTGGTTTCGTGACGTACTTCTGAATTTCAAATCGTTTCTCAAGACCCTTCCTCTGTAGATTGGAGAACACAGCTCTGGACCAGGACCTTTTTCTTTTGTATGTCTGTGGCATTGTGTCTTTGGTGAGAACTGCATAGGGCCCTGTATAGAGTCAAACAGCATATATGGTTGCTTGCACCAGTTTTCAAGCACTGAAGTATTTATAGGCTAAAATAATGTAATTTAGAGCGATATTATTTTAACAGTTTTAATATATTTTAATAGGCTATATTATTTACATGGCAATGGCGGACACGACGATTAATATCATCGTGTAGGCTATGCCACAGCTACATAGGTCCCAGATAATATTTCTTGCTTTAAGAGTGCAAAGCAAAAATGTAAAATAAAATAATAATAATAATAATAATAATAATAATAATAATAATAATAATCGTTTGTGTTGAGAGTTTACAGGGGAGTGCCACACTACCTGGGAAAGTGTCCTGATACTGATGCCCTGATTGTCTGGAGGAACTTATAATGGAGGATGCGTCGCTCATCCCCGGCTCTATGGAGGCGAAGTACTGACTTGCGCTCGGCTGCACGGAGACTGAATGGCGATTCGAACTAACAACAGACGTGTGATCTGTATGCAGAAACCACATTAATATATGTAGTTGTTTTATAAACAAGGTAAAATGTATAAATTTTTAAAAATCTATTGGGACTCACTTTTGGACTATTCTACAAACAACAAAAGTGGTCAAGAAAAGCTCTCCAACGTCCTGCATTTTGGTGACTTTTAAGACGCCTTATAATTTAGTCCAACCGGAACAGGCCACTGTAAACACCCCTCTATTTAACACCGCATTTTAAATTAATATGCCTATGTGAAATTGGGCATTTGATAGTCTTATCATATTATTTCTTGATACTGACAAGAAAAACAAAATCAGTGTGTAACTTGGTGTTTACCTCTTATTGATGACGATTCTTTTGATTTTGGTTCGAATTCTGTAGACAATATCCGATCAATGCCGAACTTGAGATCTTTGCTAGAAAGTGGAGGTACTGATTGAGAAAAGAATGTTGTTCTGGCCACAGAGGTCAAGTGTATTCCATGCCTGTGGTAGGCAGACGCTGCGTTCACTCTCCCACCGAATACGGATGCGTCCGGCGCTAACGGAGATGGACGAAGCGGAGATGCCGTGGAATGAACTTGAGCCCTGGCTCCCATATGGGTCACGAGTGCTGAAGACCCAGCGACGTTTTCATTGTCTCCAAAATGCAGTATGTCAGCAATGCAAAATGAAGGCTTCTTTACCGTGTCCATTGCAAAACCACCAGAACAACAGGCGGACCAGAGACTAAAATTTGACGCGTAAAGGGGATTCAGCCCGGCTGTATACATCCTCCTCTTTTAGATCGCCTGTATCTTTATGTGTGTGAAAGAGAATCACGACATTAAGTATAGCCTAACAGGAATAAGCGCTTTATTTAATGACGTGCATCTCTTTCTCTACACGCCAGAAATGTTCTCAAGTATGAAAGCCCAATCTGTGGTCCAAGAAGTTCTACGCAGAAGTTTCTTCTGAGCTGCTGATTGGCTAGGGCTTAGCCAATGGAGATTCAGAAAACGTTCCCACTTCCCCTTGAAGCATTAGTGAAGCCTTGGGAAAGAAATATAACTACTGAAGACAGTAAACGTAGCCCTCGAAATTACCATCGGATTTCATCATTGCTATCGAATTCTATACAGAGAGCTACATTTCTAATGTGATACAACCCTCTGCTGTTGCATTATATTACTTCTTATGTTACTTGTTTCCTTTTATCAATGACATAGTACATTATCAGTGGCATAGTATCTATTTCAGAACAAAATGGTTCAAATGCTGAAGTAACCGAAGTATTTATTTATTTATTTATATATTTATATATTTATTTATTTATTTATTTATTAATTATTTTTATTTTTTTAAAACTTGTCATCTGACCATTAATGAACCTGTCCTAATACTGAGATGAATTTAAAACTAAACGAATAGGGTAAAATGGTATAATCATAACTATCAAATAAATTAAAATGCTTTATTATTGGCTAAAAGAAAAAAATCAGCACTCGGTTCCTTGTTGGCCCAGTGAGATTAGGAAACAGGAGTTTCTCGATGCAGGCCATCCTGTTTTTAAGGGCTCTGATTCAAGCCTAAATGAGCGGATATTCCTGCTAGATTTATCCCAAAATAGAAAATGTCAGTATTTTAGGGTACAGCGGAGGTCCATATTTCCTCCGGAGCGAGGAGGGGGGACTTTATAATGACTGTTAGCACTTCCTTTTTTCAATATTTGTGCAACTTTATCTCAACCTGCAAGTTGCATGGTGACGCAAATCCGTCTCTATGCTTATAATAAACAAAGGAAATCTATTCTCCACTAAAACGAAAACACAATTAACTTCAGAAGCGATACTTCATCCATATGTAGGCTACAACCCAAGAGCAGCCCATCACTCTCTTATTATGGCTGTGCTAGATACAGAACTATGGAATAATAATAATAATAATAATAATAATAATAATTATTATTATTATCATTATTATTATTATTATTAGCTATTATCGCTGCCATTACAGATACATCATTTACAAGCACAAAGCACTATTTTGTTTCAAAGTAATATTAAATATCCACTGAAATTATGACTTTACTGTGCATTTCGATTATCATTAAAGTAAATTAATGTATTTCGTTCATACCATAAATGTCGGTTAACATACGTTTCGTGTAGGTCAGATTTAAAATAAGACTAACAATTATTCCTGAGTTGTTGTAACAAATGCGTCACTCTGGTTCTATCTTCCTTCTGAGGCGTTCATTACGGCTGATTTATTATTCCGGAAAGGTCTATGACCCTGACTAGCTCTTACCACGACGCTTTAGAGTGACACTTTTCCGGTTTAAATTTAGAGATGAAATGTAATGTTTACCCTGGATCTTACAGTCAAAACAATCCATGGAAAAGGATGTAGAAGAAGTGCTGTTAGTATGCAGTAACACGCACGTTAATTCAGGCGTGCAGAGCACATTGCCGTATTACAGAAAGCATGGAGCCCTGGGAAATAATGGCTAAACTGCCAAACTTGTTATTCTGTCGAAAAATTTTTAGGTTTAACCAACCAACCAACCAACCAAACAAACAAACAAACAAACAAACAAACATGAAAACAAACATGCGCTTTTAGAAATAATTTAAATTCTTTGGACAGCAAGGATGAATGACCTTTGTTGAGTTTTTGTCACATCCTCTGCTAGAACCGAAGTCATATATACTAAGTTTGTATTTCTGTTTCTTATGTTTATACTATTGGACAGTAGGCGATTTACAACGTTTAAAACGGTTGTTTATTAATTTCATTTAATCAATTTCACTGCTCTTTACACGGCAATTACATATTTATTATCTTTTCTTTCTATTTTTAGTTTGGGGGAAAAGGTTTTCTTCCCAGGAAGAATCGTGTAAACGCACTAATAATTGGTGGCATGACTCCCGCTTCTGCTGAAAGTGATGATAAAGTCAGTTAATATGTCTGGCACAGGCAATTTATATTTCTGCACCAGACAACTGTAGCCAGGTTTTCAAAAGGACATCATGATCCACTTTCACAATACGGCTATATACAAAACATCATGAACACAGATGCCATCTCAGTATAGCCTATGGGTTTGCGTAAAAACGCTAATGAAATGTTGAAACGATTAACCAAATCTCACGCAAAATTGTAACGAATTCTAAAGATCGATGTCAATTTCGTTGTCTTTATATGAATATAGTGGTTATAGTTCGCTTATTACTCCAAGCATAAAAGTGCACCTAGTCTTCTAATGCAAGTTGGTATGTTTTCTATGATAATTGCGTAAGCTGATGGCTATAGCCTCTAATAATAATATAGACTATAAAGTTTAACACAGACCGAGAATACTTTAGCAGGGCAAAAAAAATTAATCTTGACTATCATACCACAATCACAGTGCTTTGTTGAGTATAAACATAATGCAACTTGTGTAGGATATAGTATGTTATGGTATTTCTCCTTACTGAATGGTTCCTTGTGCGTAGCTTTCCTTCGGTTTTGTCTTGTCATGCTATCCATCTTTATTTTTTTCCACATTCTGCTATCTCTTGTATTATTAGGTTTGTTCGTCCTTATTCTATCACATCTGTTAATTCTGGTTCGTCAACAGCCTACCATATAACCGATTCATGTTTGAATCAGTTTACTTCTTCCTTTCATTTTGCCTTTATTTTCTAACAATTCTGATTTCTGACATCGACTTTGTAATACTCCACTGAGGTTTTGAAGAGAGTAATTTCGAGTCAATTGCTCTTACTTTATATTTCATAATTTCATTCAGGCGCGGGACTGGCTATGAAAAAAAAATCAGCACTCTTCTCATAGCTTAGCCTGTGCAAAACGCTCAAAAACTATTCTGTTATTGAATTTTTCAGGAACTTGATTTGACCCGTCGTAAAAAAAAATCTAAAGATATCGAGTCAAGTAAATTGACATGATTTTTGATATTTCATCTTCTAGAGGAATGGTCTAAGGGAAATGGGTGCAATTCAACAATTTTAATGATAAATCAATGTAGTCTTTTTCATGTGCGTTGCAGTTTCGTATAAAAAGAATTTGCTCGAACTGGAAACACTTATAACGATCTCTTGCGCCATGTGATGCGGTGTATGTAAACTGCGCACTCTCTTTCGCTGAACAGTAGATGGACATCTGAGAGTCGGACCAACTCACACTCGCCTTAGTCGACCTGCTCGTTAAACAACAAAAGAGCTTCCTTTAATGGAAGCTTCAATGCTGCCCATTAAAACCTCTGTATTTACACAAAAGCGGCGGCAAAGGTTGAAGTCGTGCCATTTGTGTAAAGGAACCCAGGCTGGCTAATTTCTCTTTTGGTCAATGTACACATGGCTAAATCAAATTCAGTGAACGCTGCAGCTCTCACTGCTAAATAAGACCAGGACTAATGGAAACGCGAAAAGGTCATGATAACAAACCATTACTGTTTCTGCTCCCAGTGTATCCTGGCAGTGATCCCGCTAATGCGTAAATCTTAAGCACTCTCCGCAAGTGCACCCCAGCGGGCTTTGCCCATGCGCAAAAACGAGCTCTGGCTGTCCTGATTAGGCCGTGCTCTTTTCTGTGACTGCGCAGTGATTGATTGTGCACTTGTTTACCGAAGGCAATCACTGCTGAGGCAAACCAGAGTCTCTAGAGCTTTGGAGGATTAGGGTTTAGGGCGCATAGGCCTTATTAATTGTTGTAATGGAAGTAAGCAACGTAGACAAATTTAAAAAGATAGTAAACTATGACACCACAACATTTTGCTGGAGCTGTTTAAATTACACCCTACACCTACATGGATGCATGAATTAAAAGCAGGGTTAAATAATGCACTGATGGGATTGTGCATTACATTGTGTATTTTTTAAACTTAAGACGCTTAAGACTGTGAAATATCGACCAGTGCTTAGGTCTACTACTTATTATGCAGAGCTCTTTGTAGTATAGTATTATATAGTATAGTATGGTATAATGATCATGTAATTTAGAGATTGATAATGTTTATTTTTTTAAAATCCTGTGTTATGCTGCTACTGTTACTTACCTATTGTGTAGTGGTGGTTTGTTACTGTGATTTCTACTTAATGTTCATACAAAATTTTAGAAAAGATTGGTTATGAATTTGGAAAATATTGAAGATTTTGTAAGCCTTGTTATTGTTGCTATTGCTGTAAGCAATGAATTATAAATTTGTAAAATTGTAAAATGTAATTAAAATTTTTTAAAAATAAGTAAAAAAAAAAAAAACCTTTGTGAAAAATTTATTAATACAATATAACTCTTACAACTAAAATACAATTCATTTTTCCTGGGAGTGGCTGGGATGCACTGGCTTGACATTTTTCTTGCTTCACGTTTGTAGTTGTATTATTGAACCTATATAATGTGGTGAACATTTGTGAGGTGAAAAATTTATTTTCAGACAGACTAGTAGTTCTGCTGTAGAAAATTAAGGCCTTCTTAAGGAAACTAATTGATCAACAGGAAACTGCTGTAAATTTCCAACAATATTATACTGTTGTTTTTTAATCCTTCATCTTTTTACTTTTAAATCTGAATGCTTTGATGGATTAAGTTTTACTGGAAAAAAAAACTTTATTAGATTTTCCATTTATATCCATTCTACAAATTAGTGAGTGCAATTTTATTAATTTATAAGTTCTCTGGTGAATGTCGGATAGACTGAATATCATCAGCAGTGTGTTAATTTCCATCTTTCTGTAAGTTTGTTTTAATTTACAAGCTTCATAGTTTTCTGTTGGCTTTTGCTGATTAACGGTGTTAAACTTGCTTTTCAGGAGTGAATTCGGTGCCACATAGCTAACTATGATTGGTTTGCTTCAATTCAGTCGTGGACATTTCACTGCCATGCCACAAGAATTCTAGAGACTCTTATTCATTTGTTACTCATTTCCTGTTCACATACTATATAAAACACACAGTTCCTCAGTGTCATTGTGAAGCTTTACTCATTATCTGTACTTGTGTAAGTTCTGAGCCTGTGCAGCAGCAGCTTGTTCATAGGGACAGGTGGGGAAGAGCTCCACTACTTATATCAGCTGTTCTACAAATATTAGTCTTCAAAAGGTCCTCATTCACAAGTCCATACATTTTAAAAATCAGTGAATTTCTCTCTGGGATTAATAGACTAATCTATCTATCTATCTATCTATCTATCTATCTATCTATCTATCTATCTATCTATCTATCTATCTCTGTCTGTCTGTCTGTCTGTCTATCTAATTACCTCTTTTGAGTAGCCAACAATTTAAAAGAATGTTGTTATTTGGCAGATAAGCTGATTTTGCACATTTGCGGGGCAGCAAGCACATTGCCCCACTTAGCTTTCATAGAGTTATTGTTACACCTAGTGGTCAAAAATGGGAACAGCAACAAGTGCAAATAGAAGTCCACTGGAGAAGGATTTTTCCTGCCCCCTGCTCGCTTTTCAGTGGAGGAGGAGCAGATAGGACAGTTAATGACAGGGTTGCCAAATTGGCCTAGTATTAAAAACACTCCACAGCTGTCAAAATCTTGTTTTATAGCAAATAATCTGAATTAAATCTAATACTGTTCCTCAAAATGACACAGTGTAAGTGAGACAGTGTGTCTATGATACAGAACAAGATACTATTGTAAGCTACCTACATATAAAGATTTATTAAGGGAGAAGTAGATTATGCAGGGATTAAAGTCTGTACTTAAAGTGTGTGAAATACTTTCCCCGCATGCAAAAGCTGAGAAAGAGTAGAAACATGTCCTCCTTTTCCAATGCCCGATTTTTTTGTACTAGTTTAAAGTGTTTTCTGTGGATTTGAGATGTAGTTGGGCTGGAAATTTTGCTGACAACTGGCAACCCTGGTTAATGATATTACCTTGAACTCAGCTGAACAAAGGTACATCTAAAGCCATCTGAAAAGAGTTGCCAGACTGTACTATAGATGTCGACTGTCAACTGCCGATTACAGGCTTGCTCTAAAAATTCACTAGATAGCAACCGATAACAAAAGTGTGGTAGCCTCTCAATTTATTTTTGTTCAAAGCTATGTTATTAATAATGTTGGCCTGCTTTTCCAAGCTCTGTTATCTTGAGCCTGGTCTTGTGTTTGCTATATAGTGTTGGATCCTTGCCTTGTTTGCATACTACTCTTTTTTTACTTGTCCTTTGTTCTGTTTTGGATTGTGGACTGTCTTGCTAATAAACCTCATTCTCACAACTCCTCTGGGTCCTGTTTGTTATGATTGCAGTAGATTAATTATTTAAGGAAATCATAATTATAGTTTTGTCATAGAAAACACATGATTAGCTGTCAGCCAACTACAGAAAATAAGCTTTTAATGAATGGTGAATCATTTTATTAAAAATAAATGTAATGTCATTTTTGCTTGTTGTCAACAGCACAGTTTTCTGCAGATGCATATGATTTGTATGTGCACACAAAACAATAATCTGAGAAATGTTCTATAAGGTGTACTGTTTTTATTTTAATGTTTTTGTCACATCATTTGTTTTTATATATTTTTTTTATATATGCTAACTTACCGTCAACGCTGCTGCCATTTCTTTACTTTTTTATATAACAGTGATTTTTTTTTTTTCACGGTGTAGCCTAACCATGAAGAATGACCGCATAAGCTGCAGATTGCCTCGTGACCTTGGCATTAAAGAAACCCGATGCTGCTCTCTAGCGGCCAATATGAAAAAGCAACATCACTGGCTTGAACAACCATCCAGCTGCAGCACGAGACATTGTGCTTAAATGACAAACTGCAAGCCTTCAAAGTGTGCTTGTGAAAAATATCAGGCTAAACAGGAAATTGTTACATTTTAAAACACAAGTAAAAAAAAAAACACCTCAACTCTCTATGCTGACAAACGGACATGCTCTGTCACGAGCTCATTTTTTTGCTGAAATAGATATGGACCAAGAAACCAGTGAATGTTACTCAGAGGTGGAGTCAGTGGCGTAGATGTGTAGGATAAACTTGACCAAATATCTAAATATTTATTGGATTAAACATTACTTGTGTGTAAACAGTTCTTTATGGTTTTGTTTCCCTAGTTTGCTATTTGATAAATACGGAAAGTTTAAACTAGAAATGACATCTTTATTACAACAATTACAGTAATTGGTGCTTTGCCTTGTAGTTTTCTAAGATGAATTCCTGGTAACTTTACATAGATCTGTTAAAAAAACAAACAATTAAACCTGGTAAATATAGATACGTGAAAGGAACTATTAAAAGTTAAGTTAAAGTTAAAATTGAATGCTAGCATAAATGCCAATCATCACTGAATTATTTCTACAGCTACCTACCATTTTTCTTCGCTAACTTCCCTATTTGGCAAAAACTTCCACCCACTGAGGGCCTCTTTTCCCCAGAGTGGGCTTCTGGGGTTGGTCTGCACTGGATGTCACTAATCTGGTTTAAACTGGCTCCATGCCAGACAAGCACTTCCTTTATGTGGTGTATGTACATTAAATAATGCATATTCATATGCATTCAGTATTCAGTATGTAATCTGGAAAAAAATAACTTCGTGCAAGTTTGATGGTAGTGTTTGGCTGTGTTTCAGGGTGACTGGTGCTGGGGCCTGCTGCATCAATGGCAGTTACCAGCAGTAAAAATTCTTCATACTGAGTATTAAGTGTTTCCACTTAGTTTCATATTCAATTCTTTTTCATATTTTGATCATTTGAAAATAATGGTATATAAAATAAGTACCAAGTGCAATTTGCTTACATCCATGTCACATACCAAGTTTACAGGGTTATTATTTAAAACTCCTACAGTAAACTTTCTCCATATTGAGTTTTTTTGATAGTATAATGTGCTTAGTTTCAGCACAGAGCTTCCGTAAAAAATGCTATGATATAGCTTGTTTAGACGTTATTTCTGATCTTAGGTTGCATGTAATAGAACTCCAGTCTTCTACAATCCCACCCACCAAATAGCCTTCTAAAAGTCCTCCTGCATAAAAGCTTCTGTCTGGAGTTAACTAAAGTTATTACAGGAAATACATAGGCACCCAAATTTAGCAAATTTCTCTGATTAAAATGTAATTCAAATAAGAGGACATCAGTCTGCATATCCAGCATTTAATTCAATTCTATTTTATTTGTATAGCGCTTTTAACAATGGACATTGTCACAAAGCAGCTTTACAGAAATAAATACATTCAGGATATAAATTGTAAATGTATGAATTTATTCCTAAGGAGCAAGCCACAGGCGACGGTGGCTAGGAAATACTCCCTGAGATGATATGAGGAAGAAACCTTGAACCAGACTCAAAAGGGAATCCATTCTCATCTGGGTGACAACTGATAGTGCAATTATAAATAATTCCCTTCTATAACTGTGTACTACATGGACAAATAGTGCAATTGTGTAACCAGGAAATTCATTACAGTTTTCACATGAAGTCTGTTTTGTTGAACCTATCCACTGTCCACTGATGGAGACCTGAGTGCAAAACTGCTCACCGCAATCACAGTCCCAAGCCATCACAGTACAACTGCCCATATGAACCGAAGTCCAAAGCCATCTCCCTGTGGGGCCACCCCCAGCAGCATCTCCAACCGATGAGAACTCCAACCAGAAGTACGGCATCAGGATGGATCAGGCAGAAGGGGTCGGGATCACTGATATCTCAGGCCTAGCATGTGTAGCTCGACAGAGAGAAGGAGAGAGGGAAGAGATGTTTTTTGTCCCATAATGGTTAAGGACAATGTACTCTGCGTGCAGAGTCCGGCAAGACTAGCTATAACAGCATAACTAAAACAGAGAGCCAGAAGGTAAAACAGACATGAGGGCACCCTGGGACATAAAGCGGCTAGCCACTCCACCATCAAAAAACTTGAGTGAACACGTGAGATGTGGCGGGAGACAGCATCCAGACATCCCAGTTTACCACAACACTCTACGCCTGTGGGTTCTTTTGTGAATGGTTTTTTTCTTAGGTAAAAGAGCAGGCCTGAATGCTCTTTTACCTAAGAAAGAAACCATTCACAAAAGGCTTGACTAAACAAATGTTTTCAGACTAGATTTAAACACTGAGACTGTGTCTGAGCCCTGAACACTAATTGGAAGGCTGTTCCATAACTGGGGGCTTTGTAAGAGAAGCTCTATCCCATGCTGTAGCCTTCACTATTCGATGTACCACCAAATAGCCTGCACCCTTTGATCAAAGTAGGCTTTATAATCAATGCAAAATTTGATTGGGGGCCAATGCAGTGTGGATAATATAATGGTGATGTAGTCATACCTTCCTGTTCTAGTGCATTCTGGACTAAGTGAAGCTTGTTTATGCACCTACTGGAACATCCAGACAGTAAGGCATTACCATAATCCAACCTAGAGGTAACAAAAGCATGAACTAATTTTTCTGCATTGTGTAGTGACATTATATTTCTTATCTTAGCAATATTTCTGAAAGCCTATTCTAGTAATATTATCTACATGAGCTTCAAATGAAGACTGGAATCAATAATCACACCAAGGTCTTTTACTGCTGCACATGTAATCACTTACTTCTTACTGCATGTGGTCCTAGTACAAGTACTTCTGTTTTGTCAGAATTAAGTAAAAGGAAGTAAATAAGCATCTAGTGTCTAATGTCCTTTACACATTCCTCAACTTTATTAAGCTGGTGTGTGTGTCATCTACATCTACACATGTACGTGTGCATTATGTTAGACAGAAAGACCTGGTCTTGTCCACTGACGCATTGCCTTATGGCATAGGAACAGTTTTGTCTCAGCTAATGACTGATGGGCAAGAGAAGCCAATAGCTTTGTCTCAAAAACACTGATGCTTGCCGAGCCCAACTATTCACAACTAGACAAAGAAGGCTTAGCTATCATGTTCTGAATACAGCATTTCCACAAGTACATGTACAGTCAAAACTGAACAGACCATGAGCCATTGCTTTCTCTCTTTAACAAACAGAAATCGGTGCTTCAAATGGTTATGTGACTAGGAGTACGAGATCAGCAACAAGCCAGACAAGCACCATGGCAACACAGATGCCATGAGTTAGCTTCCACTGCCTGTAAACTCCATGAAGGCTGAGTGAGAGGACAGGATGGAGTTAATCACCCTGATATCAGCAGTGAAGATCAGTAGCTGGACAGGTAAAGATCATGTACTGTCCAGCTTTAGGCAGTATGTCTTAAAGTGTTGGTCACAGTGCCACAGTGAGGCATATGTTAAGTGTACAGGACGGGAGCAGGGCAAACATGTGATTGTTGCAACATAGGCACATCCAGAATATACACAGGCATTGGCCCAAAGTTATTTCTGATAGACAAAGCTGGACACAGACATAGAAGCTCTAGTCAAAGGCTGTGCCACATGGCAAGAACATCGTAAAACACCAGCACCCGCTCCACTTCACCCAAGTAAGCCATTTCAGAGATTTCACATACATTATTCTGGATGTTTTTGGTCAAATGTCAAATGATCCTCGTCAAATGTTCCTTATTGTGATAGACGCTTATTCAAAATGGATAGATGTTTACCCCATAACACCTGCAACATTGTCCATCACCATGGTGTGCTTAAGGAAAACCTTTCCAATCAGGAACTGCCAGAAATGGCTTCAAACATGTTTTGTGAGTTCTGAGTTGAATGGCACTGTACACATCACTTCAGCCCAATACCATCCTGCATCAAAGGGATGTTTTGAACAAGCAGTATGGACATTCTAATCATTGAGTCTGGAGAAGGTAGTATGTCTACTACAGTGTCTAGAGTGCTGTTTAGTTACCATATTACACCACAGTTAACAACTGGGTTGTCACCTGCCAAACTATTACAAGGAAGGAAATTACAGTCAAAATTAGATCTACTTCACCCTGACCTGCGACAAAAAAGTTGGAAAAGAAGTAGCACAAACAAAAAGAACATCATGGCAAACAGTTAACAGGGAGAAGGTTTGCAGTGGAGAAACTTCAGTCAGGGACCAAAATGGATTCCTGGTTACAGAAGATGGTAGCACACTGTGTAGACATGTAGACCAGATCCTGGCTAGACAAGAGAATAAGAAACTGATTGAAACAAAGATTGCAGGACCACATTTGTTGCCTATTGAACCATCAGAGAATATCAGTATGTCAGTGGGGCTTAGTCTATATAAAAATAGTAAGAGACACAGGCCCAGGGCACACTCAAAGGGTTACCAGAAGGGGTGCAACTTGAAAGATGCTCACAAAGAACTGTCTCTAGACCAAGGTATTTGAAGGACTTTGTGCATTAAAAAAAACAAAGTCTGAGACATGCTTGTTTTGATCATTGTTGTAAGAAAAACAAACTCTGGTACACACTGACATAGTCATATTAACCTTTTTAAGACAGGAGGCTGAAATTCTATGGGGAGGGTAAGGAATGTAATGTATTTATGGTCAGCAGCGTTTCTGTGTACCAAAAAGACCACGAGATGGCGCTGTTGTGTATGTCCATGTGAGTACATAGAAGGAAATTTCAGACTGCAGAAGAGTAGTGTGTTCGGTAATGCCTATGACTGTAAAGATTCAAGTATTTAAGTAAATTCACATTTAGATGATTGTGTTCACAGCCAGCTACTTGTGAACATGTGCACAAAATTTACATGTTGACTAGAACCTATGTGGCTGTGTAATTAAAAATGTTTTTAATCTTTTTGTTACATAAACTATTTCAATCTCAGATTAATGTAATGTACTAATCATATAAACCAAAGACAGAATTTATACAGTACATTTAAAGCATATGAAATACAGTGTGATGTCCAGCCATTACTATACCGATCAACCATAACAGTAAAACCACCTGCCTAACATTGTCTCTTCTGCTGGATCAAACTGGATCAGCTAGCTTTTGTGCCCCACATTCATCAGTGAGCCTTGGGCATCCATGAACCTGTTGCCAGTTCACCGTTTTTTCTTTCTTGGACCACTTTTGGTGGGTACTAACCACTGCATACCAGGAACACCCTACAAGCCCTGACATTTTGGAGATGCTCTGACCCAGTTGCCTAGCCATCACAATTTGGCCCTTGTCAAAGGGGTTCAGATCCTTACGCTTGCCCATTTTTCCTGCTTCCAACACACCAACTTCAATTACTGTCTGTTCACTTGCTGCCTAATATATCCCACCCCTTGACAGGTGCCACTGTAACTAGATAAATCAATGTTGTTCACTTTACCTGTCAGTGGTTTTCATGTTATGGCTGATTGCATACAGAATGCTGCAGCGATATAATATTCACCAGCACAGCCTATAGTATACTGTACTAAGGAACTCATGTAGTCTAGTTTAGTCAAATGCAAAAAAGAGAGGTCAGATTTTTTTTATTACTAGCATAATGGTATCCTTAGTAGAATATAAGGATAGTCAACATATTCATAAAACATACATAAGCACAGAATCATGATAGTAGTAGAGTACAACTGTGCAAAAATGTGTAATACAAAACAGTCTCTGCCAAAGATGAAGCTTGGTGGCTCAGCTGGGAACAGGAAATTGCTGTGTTAGCTGATTCCTCTTCTGATGTCAGATATAAGAGAATAAATTCTCTCTGACACAGCCACCTGTGAAAGACAAATACACAGATTTTAAAAATAATACTTTTAGTATTAATTTTAGGTATATTAAACACTCACTGTGTAAGACACTGGCTCCTCCAGTTTTTTGTGATGGGGGTACAAGGCCTGAATGGAGGTCTGTGCATGTACTCGACTCTCATATGCACTGCACAGGGGAAGCATAATCTGGAAATACATCATTGAAGAACATTCAGGTCAGACTTTTTTGTCAGATATTTTTTATTTCGGACACATGACGACATGTTGGGGTATTTTGGAAAGTATTCAAATTCAGTGAAAAAGTCTGGAAATTCATAAAATATCTTCAGAATAAAAACATTCATAACGAACTAATAGTGGAATGGGGATTGGAGATTACCTCTCCATGGGAGAAGACATCTAATTGTAGGTTTGTCACCTGGGCAGGTGTGATTGATTGGACAGCCTTATCTAGCCCTAAAGGGTGACAATTAAAGGGCTCTCCCACCTTTGGGGCAGGCTCCTCTGATAGGCATATGAGATCCATTTGAGGATGACCTGGGAGTGGTGAAATCAATATGTGAAGAGGGTAGAGAAAAGGTCAGAGAGTAACTAGGGAACATAAACAACAATACTACATCTCAGTTGACAGTAGAAGACTAGATCTTAGACCCCATTCTATTTTAAGCATTTTTATGAACTTGCTTAATAATAATAAATGGTGAAAACATTTAGACATTTCCTTTTTTTCTGAATCAAAAATCATATTTCTGTCTTTTTAAGTACTAAATATTTTAAGGGATAAACAGATGAAACAAAAAGGAGTGCAAGTGCCCACAAATTGGGTTCATTGAATTACATGGGAAAGATTGCAGTAGCAAGGAGCCTGGAAAGGGTCCTTACCATCAGTGTCCAGCAGTCTGTATACTGCCTTTCTGCCTGGCAGTGTACTTTTCTCTGGGTCCTCACTCAGCTTCATCCTAGGCCGACCTCCAACCTCTACCAGCTAATAAGAGAAAATCTATGCATGATTCTTCAGATTGTATCTGGATGCATTTACTAGTATTCTCTAGAACTATTCAGTGGTTACCTTATATACACAACCAAGTGAGGGTTGACTTGTGCATGTAACAAGATGAGTTCCAACTCCCACTACATCAATCTTATTATCCTGACAGAGTGGGAGGAAAACATTTACTATGATGTAATTTTGGGCTATAGTGAAATATTTTTACTATAAAGGAATCTCTTACTCTCTTGTTGAGTTCAGAAAGACTTTTTTCAGACATAGTGTTCGTACCAACAATGATGAGTGACTCAAATGCAGGAACTGAGAATCTAGTGGGAGACAGATAAACTACTGAGTATCAGAGGTCTTTAAACAACTATAATATCTGTAAGTGACAAAACTTACTGCTTGCTGCACTGTCTGAAAACATTACACACTTCCAGAGATTGCCTACAGAGATCTCCACTATCCAGCCTTACACCCAGAGGCTGATATTGCAGCTCACAAAGCGCCAGGGCAACAGCACAGAAACAGGGCAAGCCACTACTGCAATAAAAAAGGACACGTACAAAATTTCATATTCTTTTTTCCAACACACTGCATGACACAAAAATGAATAAACTGATTTTACTTTGAGAAACAGGACATTGTGTTACCTGCTGACACTGTAGCTGTCAATCACAGGGAGAAAGTTACAAGGATAAGCGATGGCATAGGACAGGAAAGCAGCAAGCTCTCCCTCACGCACCAGCTCTGGCTTAGCTCCTAGTAACTGACATACATGTCCTAACCAGTCTTTTACCAGAGGGACAAGCTCAACGGGGTCACCACCTCTCAAGGGCACCAGAGTCTGCAGTGAGATTAAAAATAAAAGACATTAAATATTTGCAAAGGTATATAAAATGTTAGCCTTGCTTAGCATTAGGTGAGTTATGGAGGGGCGTTGAGGGACAGATGATTAATATGAACTGTTGTTTTAAGTGGTTAGATATTTTCAGTTACATACACAACACAATAGTTAATGTGTATTCATGATTTTAGCCTTTGTTCTTTCTAACAGTACAAGTTAAAGCCTGTGAAGTTTGGTTTTAAATGATACAGTCCACTAAAACTTCTCTGAAATGTGTGTCAAATATGGCCAAACTATTTTATTGATTTGAAATGTACAAATTTTCCTTCTAAGCTATGTAGTTTTATTGTAGTCTCCTCTGAAAGTACTGGAAGAGCAAGGCCAATTCTTTTCTTTTTATTATACACTGAGGACATTTGGGTTCAAGATCAAAATGTTGAACATGAGATAGATCAGAAATTCAGCTTTCATTTCCTGATATGTGCCATCTAGATGTGTTAAACAAATTATTGGAACATGTGACGGACAGGTGCTTCTTGTTGCCCAGTTGCACCCTGTTAGATTGATTGTTTAAACAATTAATAGCTCTAAATGTCTAGTCTTGGTCTGAGCCCTGGGTTTCGCCTGTAAAGACTGCCTTTGTTGTTAAAAGGGATAAACCAACCTTAAGTACAGAGAGCTGTCTATGGGAGAAAAGCAAGCCATTTTTAAGCTGAGAAAAGCGGGAAAATCAGAGCCATTACGAAAGCATTGGGCATAGCCAATACAACGATTTGGAATGTCCTGAAAAAGAAAGAAACCACTGGTGTACTAACAACCAGACATTGAGCAGGTCGGCCAAGGAAAGCAGCAGTTGGTGAAACATTGTGAGAGCTGTGAAGAAAAACCCAAAAACACAATCCACCATTCGAAGAAGACTTCAAAAGCAGAAATATAGAGACTATACTACAAGATCCAAACCACTCATCAGCAGTAAGAATGAGAAGGCCAGACTGGAATTTGCAAAGAAATACAGAGATGAGCCACAAAAGTTATGGAACCAAGATTAACCTCTATCAAAGTGATGGAAAGGCCAAAGTGAGAAAGAAAGGATCTGCTCATGACCCAAAACATACAAGCTTATTGGTCAAGCACAGTGGAAGTTTTGTCATAGCTTGGGCTTGCATGGCTGCTTCTGGAACAGGCTCACTAATCTTAATTGATGATGTAATTCGTGATGGTAGCAGCGGAATAAATACAGATGTCTACAGAAACAGTCTGTCTGCCAGTTTACAGAAAAATGTATCAAATCTAATCAGGAGGAACTTCATCATACAGCAAGACAATGACCCAAAGCACACTGCCAACACAACAAAGGACTTCATCAGGGAAAAAAAGTGGAAGGTTTTAGACTGGCCAAGTCAATCACCAGACCTTATCCCAGTTGAGCAGCATTTCACCTCCTGAAGACAAGACTGAAGAGAGAAATCCCCCAAAACAAATAACAACTGAAAGAATCAGTTTTCCAATCCTGGAAAAGCATCACAAAAGAAGAATGCAACAGTCTGGTGATGTGAGTGGGTCGCCATCATGATGAGGTTATTGCAAGCAAGGGATATGCAACCAAATATAAAAGTGTTTCTATATTTTTGCTCACTTGAAAGTTGCATAGAAATAGATAGTCAAAGGAAATGTTTTGTTTATTTTAAGACTAATGTTTTTTGCAAGTTTTTGCACATTACATTATGCTGCTACAATATTTATTATACTGTACATGGGCTGCTACTTCTTATGTTTACACTATTTCAGCAACTTATATTGTACTTTTTGCACTATTGTCACTGGATTCACTTTCTAATAGAACTGTGTACTGGTCCGCGCTGCACTGGGAATTACTGTGCCCATTGTCTATCCCAGTAGTCATTGTACTGTCTTGTGCTGTCTGCACATGTTTGCACTTGTGCATTTTATGTAAATTTATGTAGTCCCTTGTAGTTCTGTGTTGTTCTGTGTTTGTCTTATGTAGCACCTTGGTCCTGGAGAAACGTTGTTTCGTTTCACTATGTAGTAACTGGCTGTATATGGTTCAAATGACAGTAAACTCCACTTGACTTGACTTAAGTTGTTTCACACATCTAGATGTATCAGGCAATGAAAACTGAAATTCTGATCCATCATCTCATTCATCGTTTGATCTCAGACCCCAATGTCTTCAGTGTATAACAAAAACAAAAGAACGTGCCTTGGTGTTCCAATACTTTCGGAGGAGAATATATATAGTGCAAAAGTCTTGCTGTAAAGTGCAAAAACGTGTAAAAAAAATTCTGTAAAGTGTCAGGTAAGGTAGGCGGAAGTGGGTGCAATTGCAGAGAGAGCTTATTTTGAAGAAAAAAAAAAGGCAGACAAATCCAAATATCATAAAGCAAAAATGTAATCACAAAACAGGCAAAAATCATCCAATGTGCAAACCACAAAGGGCAATTTAAAAAATTCAAAAACCAGGTAGAAAGAAAAAAGATCAGCTTGGTAAGATTAAATAGTGACACACTGAGCATTACTTCGCAACTGACTGAATGTCCATGGTCTGTTTATATAGGTGCAAGTGTGATCAGGTGTGCATAATTAGAAGTCCGGTGATTATGAACGTGACAGAGTTCATGTGTTTGGGAAGTGTAGTCCGGGGCAGCCATGTTTGTAGGCCACGGTGTGTTCTAGGAAACAGAGTTCTTGGTGGATGAGGGAGGTGACCTGAAACAGCCCCACCCTGAAGGACTCACTCCGGGAGCACTGTTCCTCATAGTCCTCCCCCTAGGATGAGGCCCTGGGTGTTCTGGGTGTCAGGTGTGGAATTCTTGGCACAGGCTGGGGTCAAGGATGTTGTGAGACGGGATCCAGCACTCTCCTCAGGACCATACCCCTGCCATTCAAGATATACTCGAGATAGTCGAGATACTTCAGTTTACCCTTTCTGTGGTGTGAGTTGATTATGGATCTGACTTGGTACACAGGTTGACCTTCGATCTCCAGTGGTGCGGGTGGAATAACAAGGGGCATGTCAGTGGCCAGTGGTCCATGTGTGACGGTCTTCAGGCATGAAACGTGGAAGGAGGGTGCTATTCCACAGTGGCATGGTAGGTCGAGCTTACGTGATTTTATATGGGCCGATGTACCTAAGATAAGATAAGATAAGATAAACTTTATTGATTCCACAGTGGGGAAATTTACTTCTCACAGCAGCTCACAGACAGTTAAAGTGCAGGAAGAAAGAAAAGGAAGGAAGAAAGAAAAGTTAAAACTATAAATACACCTTAGGAATAATAAAAGAAATAATATTATATAAAATTTATAAAATATTGCACATTTGAACATCACAGTAATGCGGTGTTGTAAGAAATAAAATTATATAAAATTATAAAATATTGCACATCTGAACATCACTGTAATGCGGTGTTGTAAAGTCTGACAGCCACTGGTATGAATGACCTGCGGTAGCGCTCCTTCCTACACTGGGGGTGTAGCAGTCTGCTGCTGAAAGAGCTACACAGGGTCTCCACAGACCCATACAGGGGGTGAGAGGTGTTGTTCATAATAGATGTCAGCTTGGCTAACATCCTCCACTCACCCACCACCTCCACAGAGTCCAGTGGGCAGCCCAGGACAGAGCTGGCTCTCCTAACCAGCTTGTTCAGTCTCTTCCTGTCCCGCTCTGTACTGCCTCCCACCCAGCACACTACAGCGCAGAGAATTGCGGAGGCCACCACAGTATTGTAAAATGTCCTTAATAATGTCCTGCACACTCCAAAGGACCCAAGTCTCCTCAGCAGGTGGAGGCGACTCTGGCCCTTCTTGTACAAAGCATCAGTGTTATCCAGCCAGTCCAGTCTATTGTTTAGGTGGACACCTAGGTACTTGAACCTATCCACCAACTCAATGTCCAAGCCCTGGATGGTCACTGGCATGTGGTGCTGTGTTCTCCTTCTCCGGAAGTCAATCACCATCTCCTTTGTCTTACTGGTGTTCAAGTGCAAGTGGTTACACTCACACCAGTCAACAAAGTCCTTGACGACGTCCCTGTATTCCTGTTCATTCCCATCAGATACACATCCAACAATGGCTGTATCATCACAACCGGTGTTGCAGACTACCACTTCAGACACACAGTCACGCAACCTTACATACTGTGGTCTGTTGATAAGGTAGTCAATTGTCCATGCAGCCAGGTGATCATCCACCCCCGACTGCTCCAGCTTCCCACGCAGCAGTGCTGGCTGTATCGTGTTGAAAGCACTGGAGAAGTCAAAGAATATGACTCTCAGAGTGCTCCCGGTGGTCTCCAGGTGAAGCAGTGCCCGGTGCAGCAGGTAGATCACTGCGTCGTCCACACCAATGCCAGGCCAATATGCAAACTGCAGTGGGTCGAGCACTGTGCTCACTAAGGGACGGAGGTGACAGAGGATGATCCTCTCCATGGTCTTCATCAGGTGGGAGGTTAAGGCAACAGGTCTGAAGTGGTTCAGCTCCCTGGGGTATGCAGTCTTTGGTACTGGAACCTTGGGCTTAGGGCTTGCAGGTTTCTGAGATCCTTTGTAGCCCACCAGACTCAATCTTCAGGATGGTAGCAGAGTTTCTTGACGATGACGGTTTGCGTTTTCCTTGTTGGTGTGTGCCACTTTTTCTAGGCGTTAATGTGTGTTCTCCCACACCTGCTCACTCTGCTTGAACCACTCATCTATGGCTGGGGAGTCAGGAGTCAGCGGGGTTTGCATTCCAGGGGAACAGCGTGGTGGGGGAGGGGGGTTGTTGGTAATCAAGCACACACTGGAAAGGTGTTAACCATGTTGCTGAGTTCTGGGCATACTCAGTCCAAGGCCGGAACCGAGCCCAATCTTCCTGGTTCACCGCACAGAAATTCCTGAGAAAATGGAACCTTGGTTGAGTGTCAGGAGTTGCTGACCTCCTTGCTCTCTAGTGAATGATCGAACACCCAACGGAACAATTCCGTGAACCTCTCATAGGACGATGTCAGTTTGCCTCCTTTCTCCCATACAGCCATGGCCCACTTCAGTGCTTTGCCAGTGAGCAGATTCACAAAGCATGCGATTTTCTGTGACTCAGATATCCCCTCCTGGCTAGACAAATATAACGAACATTGCAGGAGGAATCCCTTACACAGAGAGGCATTGCTGGCAAACTTGTCCAGAGCTAGCATCGCCGCGCTGTTGACTGTTGAAGCAGGAATGCGAAGCGCAGCAGTGGAAGCAAGGGCTTTTGACAGGAGGTTGATCTTTGTGTCAAGATCAGCCAGACACTGTTGCTGCTCTCCCATCAACTACCCTTGAGCCAAAAGAGCGAATCTGACTCTCCAGCTGCATCCATTTTGGTAGCTGTCCTTATCTTCCAGGTGAGAGAGGGAAATATGGAGGGCAGCAGCAATGGCATCTGATTTGTGGACCTGTTGGTCTGGTATGCATACTGCAGGGGGTCCAAAGTGTCGGGCATGCTGCTCTGAATGTGGGTCAGCACCACTCTCTCAAAACACTTCATAATTTTGTGGTTTTGATTTTGATTTTTGTTGTGGTTTTGAAGCAGGTTGGGATGGTGTTTTGACTGAGGGAGAGGTTAAAGATGGAAGTGAGTACATCAGCCAGTTCTGTAGCACAAGCTCTGAGGGCCCGCCCAGGAATGTTGTCTGGCCCTGCTGCCTTGTAGGGGTTGATCTTCCTCAGTGCTTTGTGTACCATAGCTGATGAGACGGGGGGGGGGGGGGGAGATTGGGTGGTCCGAGTGTGTGTGTGCCTCCTCTCTGTGTCGACGCTGGAGGTCTCGAAGCGGGCGTAGAAAGTGTTGAGGTCATCCGGCAGGCTGTCTGAGGGGCTGATAGTAGTGTTTGTGGTTGTGTTGTAGTCTGTGATGTGCTGCAGGCCTTGCCACATCCTTCCGGCATCGGCAGTAGAGTAGAAACTGTCCAGCTTCTCTTTGTACTGTCTTTTAGCCGCTGTAATGGCTCTTCTCAGTCCGTACTTTGCAGCTTTGAACTCTGTCTCGTTGCTTGTTGTAAATGCAAAAGATCGAGCATGCAGCATGTGGTGTACCTGACCGTTTATCCAGGGCTTCTGATTGGGGAACTTCCTGACTTGTATGGTGGGCACGATGTTATCAACACAAGTGTGGCTGCAGCTTTAAACACATCCCAGTCCGTCAGAGCAAAACAATCCTGCAAGATGCCCTCAGTCTGTGGTTGTAGAACCACCTTTCGCTGCAATTACAGCTGCAAGTCTTTTGGGGCATGTCTCTACCAGCTTTGCACATCTAAAGAGTGAAATTTTTGCCCATTCTTCTTTGTAAAATAGCTCAAGTTCAGTCAGATTGGATGGAGAGCGTCTGTGAACAGCAATTTTCAAGTCTCGCCACAGATTCTCAATTGGATTTAGGTCTGGACTTTGACTGGGCCATTCTAACATATGAATATGCTTTGATCTAAACCATTCCATTGTAGCTCTGGCTGTATGTTTAGGCCGAAAAGTTCAATTTTGGTCTCATCTGACCAGATCACCTTCTCCCACATGTTTGCTGTCCCCCCACATGGCTTGTCGCAAACTGCAAAGGGGACTTCTTATGGCTTTCTTTCAACAATGGCTTTCTTCTTGCCGCTCTTCCATAAAGGCCAGATTTGTGGAGTGCACGACTAATAGTTATCCTGTGGACAGATTCTCCCACCTGAGCTGTGGATCTCTGCAGCTCCTTCAAAGTTACCATGGGCCTCTTGGCTGCTTCTCTGATTAATGCTCTCCTTGCCCGGCCTGTCAGTTTAGGTGGACGGCCATGTCGTGGTAGGTTTGCAGTTGTGCCATACACTTTCCATTTTCAGATGATGGATTTTACAGTGCTCCGTGAGATGTTCAAGGCTTGGGATATTGTTTTATAACCTAACCCTGCTTTAAACTTCTCCACAACTTTATCCCTGACCTGTCTGGTGTGTTCCTTGGTCTTCATGATGCTGTTTGTTCACTAATGTTCTCTAACAAACCTCTGAGAGCTTCACAGAACAGCTATATTTATATTGAGATTAAATCACACACAGGTGGACTCTATTTGCTAATTAGGTCACTTCTGAAGGCAATTGGTTCCACTGGATTTTAGTTAGGGGTATCAGAGTAAAGGGGGCTGA
The DNA here is from genome assembly GCF_027358585.1 of Pangasianodon hypophthalmus. NCBI lineage: Eukaryota > Metazoa > Chordata > Actinopteri > Siluriformes > Pangasiidae > Pangasianodon > Pangasianodon hypophthalmus. The sequence goes on from NC_069739.1 coordinate 10,335,767, forward strand.
ATACAAATGCACGTCACACTTTTCAGATATTTATTTGTAAAAAATTTTGGACACCATTTATTATTTTCCTTCCACTTCACAATTATGTGCCACTTTGTGTTGGTCTATCGCATAAAATCCCAATAAAATACATTTTTGTTTGTGGTTGTAACGTGACAAAATGTGGAAAAGTTCAGTGGGTATGAATACTTTTGCAAGGCACTGTATGTGTATTTATGTTGGTGTAAGCCTCAAAGCGTGGTGCTAGTCACTGAAATGCAAAAGAAAATAAAAAGGAAAATAAAAAGCAACTTTTTGAGTTGTCCCAAGCCTGCCTCCCATCTCCTCCACAAGGAAGTGTCACACATCTATAACAAAATTTCTATTAAAAAAAGGGGGTGCCTAAGGCTTTTGCACAGTGTGGTTATTTATTTATTTTTTTGATTAGCAAGCGGGGGCTTGACTGAAAAAGCTTGGGAACCACTGCTTTAAAGCAATTTAGACAAGTTGTTGTTGTTGGCTTGGTCTCAAAATCAACCTCTTACGTGTTAATGTTCTTCCATGTTATGACACACCTGTGGACACACCTCCTCAAGAGAGGAGAAGGATGTGACGTAAGAATGTGCAATGGTGCCTGCCACTGGAATTCCAAAGAGACGCCCAGCCAGAGCATTAGTTGTTAAGTCAAAACCTAAGGTCAGAAAGAAAAATGGAAAGTGCATTTGCTCCCTCAATCCCATACAATAATGGATTTTATGAAATGGTACACCATATGGCCAAAATTTCCTCAACACTTGACCATCACACCCATATATGGTTCTTCCCCAGACTGTTGCCTCAAAGCACACAACTGAATATAATGTCTTTGTATGTTGTATCTTTAAGACACAGTTTACCTTCACTGGAACTAATGGGCCCAAACCTGTTCCAGCATGACAATACCCCTGTGCACAAAGTGATGTCCATGAAAACATGGTTTGCCAAGTTTGGTGTGAAAGACATCAATACCTGAATTTACTAATGCTCTTGTGGCTGAATGGGCAGAAATTCCCATAGCCATGTTCCAAGATCTAGTGGAAAGCCTTCCCAGAAGATTCCCAGGAGGCTGTTATAGCAGCAGAGGGGGGACCAACTTTGGAATGGGATATTAAGCATGCACGATGCTGGTGGCATGATGGTCAGGTATTCACATACTTTGGCCATATAGTCTAATTTGCTTTATTAATAATGTAGCTAATGCTGGTTCTAGCAATTTCTTGTTTGTCATTGTAGAGAGCACTTTCTCTCTTTGGAGATGACAGTAACAGGACACATAGTGATAGTGATGCCTGAATTTATAGGTATTGTTTTATAGCAGTTAATGAATGGCAAATCAAAATATACCACCGGTCACTGTAACAGGAACACCTGTACACCTGCTCATTTATGCAGTTATCCAATCAGCCAATCATGTGGCAGCAGCACAATGCATAAACTCATACAGATACAGGCAAAGTGCTTCAGTTCATGTTCACATAAAACATCAGAATGGGGGAAAAATGTGATCTCAGTGACCTTAACCATGGCATGGTTGTTGGTACCAGTTGGGTTAGTTTGAGTGTTTCAGAAATTGCTGATCTCCTGGGATTTTCACACACAACAGTCTACAGAGTTTACACAGAATTTCTCCTAAGGGAGACAATAAAGGGTAATTTTATCTGATCTGGGAATGGTGCCCCCCAAAAAAAAACAACCTGTGTGCAGAGAGTCTGCAGGCTGAAACACCTTGTTGATGACAGAGATCAGAGGAGAATGACCAGACTGGTCTGGGCTGGCAGGAAGTCTATAGTAACTCAAAAAAACACTCTTTACAACTATGGAACAGAAAAGCATCTCAGAACGCACAACACTTCAAACCTTGAGGTGGATGGGCTACAACAGCAAAAGACCACATCAAATTCCATTCCTGTCAGCCAAGAACAAGAATTTAAGGCCATCATGGGCAGAGACTCACCAAAACTCGACAGCTGATGACTGGAAAAAGACCAGGTGATTTTTTTAATGTTCAACTATCCAGTTTGGGTGAGCCTGTGCCCACGATAGCTTCAGATTCCTGTTCTTGGAGTTATCAGTTATGATTAGATAACTCTATGAATGCGCAGGTGTTCCTAATAAAGTGGACAGTGAGTATATTAGACAGTGAATGCATGTCGTTAATTTCAAATTCACTAAATTTATTCTTGCTACAGCTCATTATTTAGTTATTCATCTTAAAGTATATTACTTAGTACTACTGTCGATTAGCATAAAAAAGAAAATCTGCCATGTGTGTACTATAGTGCATGTATCTGTGTGTATATACCTCCAATATACGTGTAGCGAGAAGCAGTCAGGCCTCCATCTGGGCCCTGAGCTCTCCTCAGACCCATTTCTATAAGTCGCCGCCTGGGGCCTGCAGCTAGACGAAACCGTGCAGCATTTGTGCACACCAGGCTCAGAGTACACAAAGATGTGGAGAGAGTGAGTATTGACATGAACAACAAAGATTGGTTTTCTGACAGCCAAACATATACAATGCTAAACACTAGCCTGTGTTATCACTTGACTGTAACAAAGCCATTTGTGAATAATATGAATAAATTCAAATTAAAAAAGTGTATGTTAATACTTTCATTTTTACATTAGCCTTTAACTGTAAACAATGATTGATTTATTTTAATAGGGTTTAATACTAAAATTATTTGCATGTGTTTTACTTCCAAATCTTAATTTACTTTCTTACATGTACGCATCTATCCATTTTATCACTTATCACGTATGTAAAGCACTTTTGGGTTTCAGATAGAATTACAGTAAAAAAAGTTTATTAGTAACTCAAGGTACTATTATTGGCATCATCAACAACAACAACAACAACAATAATAATAATAATAATAATAATACCTGGCATAGTTGACCAGACAGAGAAGGCTGGTTTCCAGCAGCTGAACGACAGCTAGTGGGCCAGACACCTCCAAAAGAGGTATCTACATAATAACAAATAATAAGTCACCATACTTTCTCACTGTTTTACCAGAAAGTTAAACAGATTGGGTGTGATTTCTGCATGTACCCTGGCAAAAACGACAGTGCCCTCAGCTACTGCACTGACAGACACAGTGGAGGAGTCTAACCCTTTTAGGTAGGTGAAGAATTCAGGGTGTGTGTCTGAGGGTAGCACGGTGCGCAAGTACTCCACATCTGTAGAACACATAAATTTTAACACATATGTAATGGTCAGTTTCTGCTAAAAATATATTTACGTAATATGCCAGTTCGTTGGCCTGCTTCTGAATAAACTAGTTATTGTATAAACCATAAATCTGGAATTACTAAATATTGGCTAATTGAGTATTGATTTTATTTGCACATCTATGAATCTAACAGGTAATAAGACATTACTTAGTCCTGAACCCGAACAGCTAGTACTGCGGTTAATCAGGCCGCTCGCGCAATTCAGGGGCGCGGCTTTTAGACACTTAGCGGTAGTAACACCGAAAGCGGAAAGCGAGCGCCCGCGAGCTCCTACACAACCAAAGCTACTTAACTTTTATACAAACTCAAATTTAAATAAATAACAAAAACAACACACAACAGGTCACAGTATTTATGAGTATCCAGCGTAAATGTTTTTATATTTGAGCCTTTACTTTTACTTTTAGAAACGTCATTATTATTATTATTATTATTATTATTATTATTATTAAAAGTAGTATTATATAAAATATAATAATATAAAATATATATTAATATAATAATATAAAATATTATCATTATTATAAATCTAATCATGAATAAAATTTTTAAAAATATAGATGGATCATTTCACAGAGGAAGTCTCTGACACCAAAAATATTAATTAAATTAAATTAATTAATTATTAAATATTAATATTTCCTTATGTACTGATATCAGTTGGTTTTTTTTCATTTACCAATTTGAAATGTCCCTTTTATAATGAATCAAAATAGCCTGCTGGTTCAGATTTGAAATGTCCGTTTTTATTTCAGCAGTACATAAGGAAATATTAATATTTAATAATTAATTAATTTAATTTAATTTAATTAATATTTTTGGTGTCAGAGACTTCCTCTGTGAAATGATCCATCTATATTTTTTAAAAATTTTATTCATGATTAGATTTATAATAATGATAATATTTTCTATTATTATATTAATATATATTTTGTATTATTATATTTTATATAATACTACTTTTAATAATAATAATAATAATAATAATAATAATAATAATGACGTTTCTAAAAGTAAAACTAAAGGTTCAAATATAAAAACATTTACGCTGGATACTCATAAATACTGTGACCTGTTGTGTGTTGTTTTTGTTATTTATTTAAATTTGAGTTTGTATAAAAGTTAAGTAGCTTTGGTTGTGTAGGAGCTCGCGGGCGCTCGCTTTCCGCTTTCGGTGTTACTACCGCTAAGTGTCTAAAAGCCGCGCCCCTGAATTGCGCGAGCCGCTAGATTAACCGTGGTTTCAGGAAGAGCGGCTGGTTTAACCGCAGTCACCTAGTGTGCACCATAGGTTCCCTGTCTGGCGAGAATTTTTTTGGAATGTTCTCCCCCATTCCTGCTGTTCCCCGACTGACCTCTTTCTTTGTGAGAACATTGTAAAGTTGAATGATAACCTCAACAATGTTCGTTATTTGTGAACGCTGACTCGCTGTGCTCTGGTATTAACAAACCCAAGGAGTGAACTTCGGACACTTCATGATGGACACTAAAGGTCACGTGTTCATTCATAAGTTAGAATGGAGATATACTTAAATGTATACAACTCTGGGCTTTGAGTTGGCTCAGCTGAGTCTACACCACTAACCTTCATCTGTGAAACGAAAGTCGCGCAGAAACTTCAAACAGTCGCTCAGTCCTGCAAAAAGTGAGAACCCGCCGTCGAATGGATTGTCCCGGAAAAAGAGCTCGAACACGGCGTGTTCATTGTGCCTGCCCGCTCGCCAGTAGGCATATGCCATAGTGAACTGGTACAAATCCGTGAGCAGTGGCGGCACTCTCTGGCACACAGAGGGCTCTGTCGCCATGTTCGCCTGACGAAGTCCTCACTGACTTCAGGGCAGTAACTTATTGCACGCCTACGGCCGGAAGCGTACTCCACGCGAGCAAGGGAACGCTGTGCGCTACGCGTAAGCAGCGCATTCTGCATTTACGCATAACGTGTCGTAACTGCATTCCTACAGCAACGGTCAATGCGGGAAAGCGTTTCCCTTTAGTGTATATGTAAAGAGATAACACAAAAGATAACATAAAAGAGATATTTTCATATTCATGAAAGAGGTGCATGCTGGGAGAAGGAACGAGAACATATACAGTGGGGTCCAAAAGTCTGAGAGCACTAGTGAAAATGCTTCTATTTTGCATTCTTTTCCATTGTACATAACAATTTTCATTACAGATTATATTACTGGCAACAGCCTGAGTGAAAAGTAGAATCTTAGAATATTTACATGAATTTCAGAGTTTCTTAGTATTTGGCATGTCCCCCGTTTTGCTTTAATGACTGTGCACTCGGCATGGACTCCACAAGTTTGTTAAAAAAAAACTTATGATCCATTTTAGATCAAATCTGTCGGAGTGTCGTCTGAACACATGCTTCAGTAGAAGAGATTAGTCATGAGTAAAATCTGACCTTTTGTACAAACCAGTTAACACTGTCAATATCACAGATTTGTTTACATTTAAATAGGGACCTAGAAATAATGCAGAATCTATCCTGAATATTAAATATTCCAGATATTGGACATTTATTTTCTTTGTTTTAAATATTTCAAAATTCTAAAACCTTCTGTTTATGTCCAATTTTAAATAATAAAAAAAAAATCCCAGATTTTCAGTGTGGTCCCAGAATTTTGGACCCCAAAGTATGAATGTAGGTTCAATTCAATTCAATTTTGGTTCAGTTTTATTTGTGTAGCGCTTTTAACAATGGACACTGTCACAAAGCAGCTTTACAGAAATAAATAGATTCAAATTAAATTAAACCAAAATAAATTGTAAATATGCAAATTTATCTAATGAGTAAGCCGAAAGCAACGGTGGCAAGGAAAAAGTCCCTGAGACAGTATGAGGAAGAAACCTTGAGAGGACCCAGGCTCAAAAGGGAACCCATTCTCATCTGGGTGCCAACGGATAGTGCAAATATAAATAAATCTCTTCTATAACAGTGTACTATATGGACAAATAGTTCAATTGTGCAACCAGTAAATTAAGTTTTCACAAGAAGTCCGGTTTGTTAAACCTATCCACTGTCCACTGATGGATTCCTGAGTACAAAGCTGCTTGTGGCAACCGCAGCCCCGAAGCCACCACAGCAGTTGTAGTCCCAAGCCATCACAGTACAACTCCCCAGATGAGATCCCCAAGCCATCTCCACAGCTCCCAAGTGACACCATTCCCAGCAATCCCAATGATCTTCAGGCCGTCCATGTGGGGCCACCCTCAGCAGCAGCAAGCGATCTCAACCATGAGAACTCCAACCAGAAGTAGGGCATCAGGATGGATCAGGCAAGTCCGGAGAGCAGAAGGGATCAGGATCACTGGTATCTCAGGAGTAGCATGTGTAGCTTGGCAGAGAGAGAAAGATTGTTAGGTAAGACTCCTGTAATGGTTAAGGACAATGTACTTTGCATTCAGAGTGCAAGCAGGGACTCCGGCAATATATAAGGGAGAGCCAGAAGGTTCCATAACTGCGAGGCTTTGTAAGAGAAAGCTCTACCCCCACTCTAAGTAGGTGTGGCGGATCATAAAAGACCAAAATTTCGCTCAGGTATTGCAGCGTGATACCATTCTGTGCTTTACAGGTCGTATTTTATAATCAATATGAAATTTGACTGGGAGCCAATGCAGTATGGATAAGATAGGGGTGATATGGTCATATCTTCTGGTTCTAGTAAGGACTCTCGCTGCTGCATTCTGGACTAACTGGAGCTTGTTTATGCGTCTACTGGAACATCCAGACAGTAAGGCATTACAATAATCCAACCTAGAGGTAACAAAAGCAGGAACAAATTTTTCTGCATCGTGTAGTGACATTATATTTCTTATCTTAGCAATATTTCTGAGATGAAAGAACGCTATCCTAGTAATATTGAGTAATACTGAGCTTCAAATGAAAGACTAGAATCAATAATCTCACTGCACTTTTACTGCTGCACATGATAAAACAGAAAGACCATCCAGAGCCTTGGGGAACACCAAATTAGTATGCGTAGAGAAGTCACCATTTACATCTACAAACTGATAATGATCAGTCAAAAAAGCCTGAGCCGGGAGACGGCTGACAACAACATTTTCTAGTCTATCAAGGACAATTGCATGATCAATGGTATCAAAAGCTGCACTAAGGTCAAGCAACACAAGCAAGGAGACACAACCCTGATCAGAGGCCAGTAGTTGGTCATTTACCACTTTAACCAGCGCTGTCTCTGTGCTATGATGAGTCCTAAATCTTGACTGATTTTTCATGAATGTTATTCCTATGTAGGTATGAGCATAACTGCTGTGCTTCCACCTTTTCTAGGATCTTTGAGATAAAGGGGAAGTTTGATATTGGCCTATAGTTAGACAGCTGACAGGGGCTGAGGTCAGGTTTTTTAATCAGGGGTTTGATTAATGCTAGTTTAAAAGATTTAGGTACATAGCTAGTGCTAAGGGAAGAATTGATTATTTTTAGAAGAGTTCAATATTATCATTCACTAACCCTAGCTAATAACAGAGCTTAGTTAAAATATAATGTTACAATCATATACCTACACATCATGGTTAAACAGTGAGAGGAAACAAGTATTCGGACACTTTCGTTTTTGTTATATAATATACTTCCAGCACATAACCACTTCAGATTGGTACACATGATGTCTTCTGACTTTGTACTTATGAATATGAACAGAAACTACATATTCATATGCAAAAAGAAAAAGATATATTTAAAAAAACTAAATTGAAAGGGAAAAGGATTCAGACACTAAAATAAAAAATAAATCAAGTTCTAGGTATAAATGCTGCAAAAATAAATAAATAAATAAATAAATAAAGGTTGTCATGCAAATTACATCAGGTGTCTATATATAAAGGATGTTGCCATTGGTTGGGAAGATTTTATGCAACAAGTAACAATCTCGATGAAAGTGAAGGAGCTTCCTAAAGTTCTCAAGGACAACATAAAACATACAGAACCTTAGCAAGGACATTAAAAATCATTGTCAGTACAATTGGTTCAATAATATGCAGGGGAGAGTTCATGGAACCACAACTAATCGTCCCTGGACAGGTGAGCCATGCAAGATTTCACAAGGCACTCTCAGAGCAGTGATAAGAAAGATAAGAGAGAAGCCAGCAGAGTACACTCAGATATTGTGCTTACAGTGGGAGCTGGACATTATCCATGCACATTAATTTCCACAGAAATAGTAAAGTTATAGAAGAGTGTGTGTAAGGAAAAAATATTTGAATGTTGTTTGTTTATGCAAATTTCTTGTACAAAAGGGAGGCAATAGGGGAGGGAGATAACAGGTTTCAAATACTGTTCTTTTGATATTAATTTATGTGTTTTCATCACTAGAAGGCACTGTAGAGTCTGAAATGAGCTTCCTATTGATTCCTTAATGAAGGTGAAAGGTCATATTGCTCAGAGTCACACAGCACGTATGAACTACCTTTACACTCTGTGTAAATGATCTATTTGGTGTATTTTGTGATTGGCATATATCTCCCTTCTTTTTACCCTGCTTCATTATTCATAAATGTACACAGGGGCCTCTGAATTCTCTCTCTCTCTCTCTCTCTCTCTCTCTCACACACACACACACACACACACACACACACGCACACACGCACAGAGAGAGAGAGAGAGAGATACTAAATTTCACGATAACATTGTCACATTTCAGTTTGTTTTTATTTCATAATAAAAGGTTTTATTTCAAACTGGGTTTTCCATGTTTGAATAGTCTATATATTGTTACGCTTCAGTTTCAGAGAATGTCATTACAGGTCTACAATTATTATATTTATATTTGTGAATAAAATATTTTGCCAGAATAATAATTGCATTATTACATTAATGAGAAAATATTGATTGTTCTTGCTGTTGTCAGTCTTAGACTGAGTTTAATTATTTGTCTAATCCTGTTTCACAATAAACAGCTGCAATAGTTTATATCACTGTGTACATGCCTGTAGTGGATGTCGTCTCAGGATTCTGCAGTGACCTGCCTTTAGCTTTCTCCCCTATCATATGTATGAACTACAAGTGATATTTTAACACATGAGTACCTTTAAAAATATTCCAGTGCATAAATAGATAGCTCCCAGCAGCAGAGCTTAGACTGCATTTAGGCTTAACCTAAGGTAAAAATCCACAAGTGAGAGGATGACCGTGTCGACAGCTGCTATGACGCTCACTGATGATATCACTCTGCATGTATGCCTATGTCAGCGCAAGGTCACTTGGCAGGCGTCACTAAAAGCCTGTGGCATGTTTATGTAATTACACTTCCTTAAACACACTTTGAAGTTTTATCTTCTGAGCATTATTGCATTAGGTCTAAAATACAGTGTAAAACATGTTTCAAGCTTTGTTTCACTGGTGCTGTGCATACATTAAATAGTATCATTATAGTAAATTATATTTCTGTAAAGCTGCTTTGTGACAATGTCCACTGTTAAAAGAGCTATAGAAATAAAATGTAATTGAATATCAGGCCTACTAGAAAGAGTCATGAATTGATTAAAAAAAATGCATCATCATCAAACTTTTACCTCTGACAAAAAGATAAACAAGTCAGTTAAGATGGCACAGCAACTTGTTTTATACTGATTCCTGAAAATATACAGTAAACAAATGTTTTCTAAGAGTGTTTCTCAGTGTTCAGATATAAAGCCAATGTCCTGTTAGCAGGACATAAATTAACACTAGATGCCAATTCATTCAGTTTTTGGAAACAAGGACTTTTTGTCTTATATCCTGAGATCACACAGTACAAATTCTGTTTTTTGATCCAGTGTTGTTCACACAGAGTGTTAATTTATGTTCTGAATGACACATGTTGATCATGGTATTCATTAATTCAACACTGTATTGGTTTATTCAAAGTTTAGAGGGATTAGGAATCTTGTATAGCCAAGATGGTTATGGCAAGCTGTATTCTTTACTTTGGTTATAAGTTTAGTTTACTGTATAATGTTGCCAGCAAGCCTGGAATGTTGCAGACAAGTCTTTTTAAAATTAAAAACTCTCATTAGACCCCTAAGCATTAGCTTCCCACAGTCTGAAGGCAGAAATGTATCAGAAATCTGGAAATTGTAATTTTAGATATAATTGTAGTTATAATTATTTTAAACTTAAATTTGTAAATACAGACCTCCCTGCTATTTTGCTATATTGTTTATATTTTAAATGAAATTAGCAAGTGTTTATGAAAAAGACCTCTATTACTTGTTATCTACATTAGCCACATACATTCATGGGAAAATGAAATTACACCCTACTTCAATTCTATGTTTTTACTTATCAGGGCCTTAATAAAAATTGCTTGGTTCTCACCAACTTTTATAAACAAACAAATAACATCAGGTGACAACAACAACAAAAAAAACACAACAAATTTCCATATGAAGTCATTTTTCCCCAAAAGTAAACCAGCATTCAGAAACCAGGTGGGAAACAACAAGTGCACTCTTCCTACTTCCACAAACATTAAGAGAGTAATTAGCAGCCAGGTATTACTAATTTAATGCACAAGATTAGTTAATCATCAGGAACTGTGAATACCTCTATAAAAGCAGACCTTTTGGTGGTTTGGTGCTCTGGAGCCCTCAGGTGTGTGTCTACATCATGCCAAGAAGAAAGGACATCAGCCATGACCTCAGAGAAGCAACTGTTGGGAATGGTTATAGGGATATCTGCAAACAATTTGAAATTCACCATTCTACAGTGAGAAGGACTGTTTACAATTGGAGTGCCTGCAAGATAGTTGCCAATCTTCCCAAGCGTGGGCATTCCAGCAACTTCAAACCAAGGTCAGACCATTTAATGCTCAGAAATATAAAGAAAAACCCAAGAGCTACATCATGTGACCTACAGGCCTCTGTAAGCACAGTAAATGTTAATGTTCATGAGAACACAATCAGAAGAAGACTAAATAAATATGGCTTTCATGGAATGGTGGCTAGGGGGAAAAAGAACTTCTGTCCAAAAAGAATATGGCAGCACAACTTTTTGCAAAATTGAACAAACCACAAAAGTTCTGGAACAATATACTTTGGACTGATGAGATCAAGGTGGAGATGTTTGGTCATCATACACCGTGCCATGCTTGGTGAAAACCAAACACAGTGTATCACCACAAAAACCTCATGCCAGTTGTCAAGCATGGTTATGGAGGGGTAAAGATTTGGTCTTGTTTTCCAGCCACAGGACCTGGGAAACTTGCAGTCATTGAGACAATGATGAACTCCACTTTATACCAGAAAACTCTTGAGACAAACATGAGGCCATCTGTCCATCAGCTTAAGTTGGGCCAAAATTGTGTCATACAACAGGACAATAATCCCAAACACACCAACAAATTGACAACTGAATGACTGAAGAAGAAGAAAAAAAATCAAGGTGTTGGAATGGCCTAGTGAAAGTCCAGACCTCAACCCCATTGAGATGCTGTGGTGAGATCTTAAGAGAGCTGTGCATAAACAAATGCCCTCAAACAACAATGAACTGAAACAATGTAGTAAAGAAGAATGGGCCAAAATTTCTCCAAAATGATCTGGTAATGGTAATGAGAAACTGGTAAACTCCTACAGAAAACATTTCCGTTTCCAAGTTACTGTTTCTAAAGGTGGTTCTACATGTTACTGAATTATAGGGCATACTATTTTTTCCCACCTGGTTTCTGAATGTTGGTTTAATTTTTGAGAAAAAAAAATGACTACATATTGAAATCTGGTGTGTTTTTTCACCTGAGATTATTTGCTTGTTTATAGAAGTTGTTTTGGGTCCGTTTTAGTACTGTTTTAGTATCATTGTTTTCGGTCCATTTTTCCTCTTTTGCTTTTTTTTACACTTCTTTTTTTTTTTTTACACTGTTGTTCTCCTTTGTTGTAGACTTTTGGTATTGACCATACCAGTGGCTTAATTTAAATCATCTGTCCAGGCAGTTAATAAGGAGTGCTGCACATTCATATTATTGAAAATGATCTTGGTTGTCCCATTTGCTTCATGCTCAAGAACGCTTGTGTCCAAATCACATGAAAGCAAAATTCCACTCATGCAATGTTTTGTACTTTTGAGCTTCCCAAGGGATCTAGTCTCTAGATGTGCTTTCTGGTGAACCTTTAAAAAAGAAAACTCTGAATAATCCACCTACTGTTCATATCTGTATTTGTAATTTTTGAACGTTATCTGTTCAATCTAAATAATGTATTTATATTCAGTAACATCCCTAGTTTCTATGGTGTTTATGTTTTTGTCCTGTACTGAAATGATTTTTTTTAACTGAAAGTGAGCACTTGATGCAACGCATTACATGATGCTACATGTGGCTATTACTACAAGAAATTGTTTATTAAACAAATGCTTACATTTTAGGGTTGCAACAATAATGCTAGCTTGATTGTTGCTAAGCTAACCTGAACTTGTTTGTTAATTGCCATCCTTTAGTGAAATAGCTTAGTAGCTAGCATAGAGAAATTGACATAGCAACTTCTTCTGGCGCACTGCTACTCTGATTTACACTAAAGTTAAGAGTCAAGCATAGTTGTACACTTACTTTTAAATAATTTGCCACAAAATAAAGGAGCCATTGTAAAATAGTGAGGTAATGGTAATTTTTGCAGCTAACTTAGTCATATATCGCTAGTAAGCTACTGCTCCTTAGCCTACTGATAAATAGTTGTATCTAGTAATATTAGTAATAAAGCAGACAAGCCTATGTAAAAATTGATATAGTATGGTTGATATGTATATTAAAATGGTAGAGCTAGCATTGATAAATTTTTTATTGGTTGCAGATATGTTGCAGCACTGTGTGTGTTGAGTAAATTAATCCATATCTTCCACCTGCCATTTTGAATTCAGATCAGTTGAGCGTCATTTAGAATGAAGATAGTATTAAACTTTTATGAGCTTAATAAACATAATTTGGTCTGATTTCAGAACAGTGTTCAGTTTCATGCCATGTTTTCAATTCCGATTCAACAGAAACATAGTGACCTGTAAGAAGCATAATAAAGCAAACCCAGTAATATTTCTACACCAATGTTATGTTATTATCACAATTTGTGAATACTTTAGAGGTGTGACTCTAACAATGTTTATTTCCTCCACAGTTTTCTGAAACATCACTGGATTAAATTCTGCACCAATATGACACCTGTGCTGGAGACTTGCCTGTTCAATGTACATCTCCAAACATCATTTAACATGATTGTTTGAGGGATGTGTGTTCTGCTGTGTAGCAGTTTGAGAATTTGGTCAGTAAATATTGACATGATTAACATTGAACCATGTGAGTAATTTAAATAGCATTAATAGAATTAGATTTTTAATCAGGTCTATAATATAATAAAAACTGAAATAATTAGGTAGAATATGGACAATTTGGATTTTATACTACTCAAAAAAAATTAAAAGTATTTTGCAGTAAGTAAAGGAGTAAAATTTATTAATGAACAAAAATATTAGATAGAATTTACCATTCATTCAATACTATACCTCAGCATTCTAGATATTACTTCCTAAAATAGGTTAAACTTTATGCAATAAAGCATAGAGTAAAAAAAATTGCATATAGAATTTACCCCCAAAAAGCTGGGGCAGCAATTTACAGCCACTTTTTTTTTTTTTTTCAGTGTGTGGGATTTTGCCAGTTCAGCCACTAAAGAATTAGTGAGGTCAGGCACTGCTGTCAGGTAAGGAGGTCTGGGGTACAGTCTGCGTTCCAGTTCATCCCAAAGGTGTTCAGTGGGGTTGAGGTCAGGGCTCTGTGCAGGACACTCGAGTTCTTAAACTCCAGCCTTGGCACACCATGTCTTCATGGAGCTCGCTTTGGGCCCAGGAGCATTGTCATGGTGGAACAGGTTTGGGCCTCTTAGTTCCAGTGAAGGGAAACTGTAATGCTACAGCATACAAAGACATTCTATACAATTGTGTGCTTCCAACTTTGTGGCAACAGTTTGGGGACAAGCCACATACAGTATGATTGTGATGGTCAGGTGTCCACATACTTTTGGCCATATAGTGTGAGAATATGTTGATGAATTTGGAGATTTTATAAGTCCTACTGAAATTTGCTTTACTGATGCCATAAATAAGTATGCCACAAATAAATAATGTTTTAAACATGTGACTGTGGATGAAAGTAAAGGCCTAAATCAAAGAGATACAGTATGTGTCCCAAATTCCCAAACATACTGTCACATTTACATGTCACTGAAAAATGTTTATTTTCCAACTCTGTCAAAAGGGTAAGCCATGCTTCTTTACAATATGATCTAAACATTTCACCTACACATGTAGCTAGATGTGTTGTGCTATTTTGTTTTATTGTTAAAAATTCAAAAACTGTCTTGAATTCATACTGCCTTTCGTGACTTTACTATTATAAGGTTCTGTTCACATTCATTCATAATCCAGACAGAACCTTCTTCTTATACTAAGGTCACAATTGTTTTACACAGAAAGTGAATGCAGATTTCTGCCATCAGCAGGAATAACAGAGGGTAAATGTGGGAAAATCAGGGTGTGCCACTTCAAAATACAATAAAAATTGTCGAAACGTACATGTGTAATTGTCTTTTTTAAGCCAGCACCAGTAAGTGCTTATTTGTAGCGCACTCCGCCACTGAGCGCTAAAAGCGCCATGTGAGGTCAGAGAGCAGGAATTCCGCCTTTAGCTCAGCAAGGAGCCACAATACGGCGCTACACACACACACACACACACACACACACACACACGAGACTTTCGTTTCTTGGCGACTTGATCCACATTTTACGCGTCAGTCTCCAAAAAAAAAAAAAAATTGTATGTAGGGGAACTCGCGCGCGCGGCGCTATAGTTTCCGTCCCGGCCCGGGACTGGTAGGAAGACGTGCCTTTACTATACAGATCGTGTGTTTTAATCAGAAGGACACCGGCAGGGGAGTTTTGCTTGACTGGTTGAGGTGATCTGTAGTTGGAACTTTGGATTTTGGCTTCCTCTGGGACTTTTTAAGCCCTGAGATCACCGCTGATTGCGCTTTCTCTCTGTCTCATGTCTGTGCTGATTTTGTCCTCTCTTCACTGGCACCATGTCGCCCGGAGCGGAGAGAAGACTCGAGTCTCAGCTCAGAATGCTGGAGTCCATGATCAAGGACCAGCGATCAGCCCTCAATTTGGAGAGTTTGTTGGTAAGAAGAACATGCGGCATTGGGATATTGGTGCGCTGCAGATTTAACAGTTTATCGTACGATCTCGTGCTGTTTGCTGTGATTATGTTGAAGCCTACCCTGTATGAGCAATCATGTCTATTATCGGTCCCTGCTTTAAAGGTAAAGAGAGTAAATGCTTCCATTTATTGTGGTTATTTTCCCAAAATGCTTGGCAAAACGTCTGAAGGTTATCAGTCATCCAGGTCATTGAAGTCAAGGCAGCTGGACATTTTTAATTTTGAAATTTTGTTTCTCATCCAAGGAATTTTGCTTCTAATCCCCTTCATTTAATTACTTATTTAAGAGCACTGGTTTTCAAAGCAAGAGCAGTGAACTAGATGCTTCCAGCACACCTTTAAAAAGCAATCAGTAGGTGTGCTAAGGCAATAATGTGCACACCTAGTGGTCCCTGAGAAGAAACTTTGTAAGTACTATTTTAGATCAATATATATACTTCTTTTTTTCTGAGTGTAATTTATGATTCAGAGTGTAATAACCCTTAGGCCCAGACCGGCTTTGTCAGTGAAGGGCTGTATTGCAGAGGTTTGTTAATGTGTTGCTCTGTAGTTACTGAGAGCATTTAATTTTGACTTTCTGGAGCCTAGAGCTAGGCTCAGAAAAAGAAAGGACAGACAGAGAGAGCAAAATCATCAAACCAGTCTGACAGGGCTACCTCTATCACCACCCCTGTGAAGTATCCCAGCTACAGTCCTCATCTTATATTACACCACCTTTAAAAACAGGAAACTGAATCTCTGAAAAACAGCACGGTTAATTTGTGAATAAAGCAGAAGCAAAAAAGAAGCCAGTGGTAAATAACATATTAGTACTGTACACAATTAAGTGGAAATGCAAGGTTAAATGGCCAAGCTGGTGGTTTCAGGTCTTATCTGCTTTCGAGTGATATGATCTCTGTGTGTGAAGGAACACACCCTTCTCCTCAAGAATGTGCCTGTCTTGGAGTGCTCTATTTCCAATCAGTGTTTGTGTTAAAAAAAAGTGTCTCTGAGGTCCTGGAATACCCCCGTCTTGCTCATTTTGTTGTTTTCCTTGCTCACGGAAAATTAGCTGATTGACAATCCCTTCCTGAATTCATGTGTGTGAGTTAAAGTAGGGAAAACATTAAAATGTGCAAGTCAGGGATAATCCATACAACTTCATTAGATGATCAAAAAGTGTTGTTCCACCATAATTATCCCTCTAGGTATTTAATTTCAGGCCAGTGCTTTTGATGCACTGTACAAAGTGGGGGACTTGCAAAACAAGTCTTTTTTGGAACCAACAAAATGGTTTTTGGTCGGCCCCTCCAGTCAATCAGTCAAATTATCCATAATTTTCAAAGAAATATGCCACTAGGCTATATATGTGAAAACTCATACTTAAGTAGGAAAAAAGTGTTCACATGAAATGAAACAGCAAAAAGTTTACTTTGTGAATGATTAAAGCACTAAAATTGATCATCCATACCCAAACATATATTTACCTCACTTTCTGATACTATACTCATTGCATACTTATGCTCTTTATGAGCAATAATAGCTACCCACAAACACTGGGGTTATTATGTGATATATTTTGTTTGTGTGTGTGTCACAAAAAGATGGCAGCAGGGATTTAGCTACTGGTGTTTCTGATGACTCATACCAGCTCAGGTATATATAAATGCCAGGTGTCCCAAAACACTTCATGCTTACTAATAGTGTTTAAATACTACTCTCTGTACTGCCCAGTGATGATCTTTTTGTGCAGCAGTATTGGGAAAATATTTACACTCTGAAAATAATCAAAATAATGGCTCAGTCAGAATATAAAAACCTTCACATCTACACCCAAAATAAAATACTTTACTTGAATTAAATTTCCATTTGATTGCAATAAATGCATACTTCATTTTATAGTCTGTTAAATGGAAAATATTCACCATATAAATTTCTGCGGCCCTTTACTTTTGTCATCAAAATATTTGACATATATTCTCTGCATGTTCATTTGCTTTGCAACACATGGCGACCAACACTGTGGTTATATGAAAAAAGAAATGAAAATATGTGTGAGGTCAGTTGAGGGTCATCCAACTAGAATGTAGAAGCAGAATCAATAGAGACATTTTTTTCTCACCTTCTGCTCAATAAGTTTGGTGTTTTGCTGAGGTTGATATAATTCAGGACATGTTAACAACACTGACAAGACTCACAAGATGATGCTAATTAAAACTAATTTATGTTTGAGCATACATTTTGACCTGATTTTATGTAACATACATGCAAATGGAAATTTGTAATCCTTTACTGCATGATACTCTATATTGCATTTTATCGCTTCAAATAATTTAAAACAAATATTCTTTTTTTTTTTCATTTTTGGGATACTTTGCCATGTGGAAATGGGCCTATTGAACATTTAATTCTCTTTTGCCACAAATGAAGCAGCGGTACACATTGCATTTGGAGTATTTAATTGGTGTATGCTTACTTTCTTTCAAAATCAATCCCTCCCTCTGATTGAAATATGAGTTATGTTTTAATTAAAGGCTAGGGCTTAATACACCATGTAAATATTCCTTAAAGGAAATACCTGTCACCTGTGCGTCTGCTAAAACTGGTTCTTCTGCATTTCGTACATTATTGGTTCATTCTTTAATATGGTCTAACTCATCCTAACTATTATTTATAAGAAAAGCAGCAGTGTTACAGTCGCTGTACCGGACAGTGGTCATGAAGCAGGAGCTCGGTTATAAGACAATGATTTCTGTCTTCATTCAAATCCTCACTTATAGTCATGAACTGTGGGTAGTGGTCAAAGGATATGGTTGTGAGTACAAGCAGCAGAAATGAGGTTCCTTCCCAGGGTTGCTGGATAGGGTGTGGAGCTCAACAATCTAGGAGAGCTTTTGAGTAGAGCCTCTGCTTGACTGAATTGAGGGGAGTTAATTTAAATTTAATTTAAATCTAATTTAATTAATTTATGCATCTGTTATGCAAAGATACCTACAGTACTGTATAGTACAGAACATATCATACGCAAACTTATTTGATGTGATTAATCAATGAAAAGTATTTTGGAAATGCTGATTATTTTTTTTTTTTGCATTTGTGTTCACTTGAATTTCTTGAAACCTATTTTGAAATATCATTGTATTATATCACTAGGCCCATGAAACAGATTCCAAACGGAGAATCTTTAATAATTATATCATTTAAAACCAAGCTCAGACATAATCTGACTTAATTCAACTCCATAAATCCTCCCAGCCCCAATTTCACCCATTCTGTTGTTACAGGGGAAAAGAACATTCAGGAAGCTGAGGTCACATCCTCAAATTCAAAAGAGAGATAACTGATTCCAACATGCTGTGGCTACCACTTCCTGCTTGTGTGTGTGTGTGTGTGTGTGTGCGCGCATGTTCATCATGCTACGACTCATTTATAGAGCCAAATTCAATGGTGTGAGTGTGAGGGTGTGTGCTTTTGGGAAAGATAGAAGGGGAAACTGGGACAGAGAGGCAGCAAATGAAGCTAAAACGCAGAGCTGAATGTAGTTGTTATACCACCTTATGTTTTTGTGCTGCTCTGTGATAGCAGTCCTGGGAAGTGCCACTGACATGACAGGAGCAGTGGAGACAGAAGCCTATAAAATATTTTTGATAAAATGCTAAAATAATTTTGTTATGGTTTATGGATTTGCAATCTTTGCAATTTAGTTCTGTCTTGATATGAAAGTTAATTGCATGAACATATTTTACGAAGATTGTCTGTCTAATCAGATACCAGAAATTGACAGTTTATTGAAACCCTTAAAGTTGTTTATTCAAACTGATTCAAACTGAACTTAGGTTCAAGTTGACATTATTCATAATTGCTTAATTCATAGTTTACTCAGTTCCAAGTAACCAGTCAATTATTCGTTCATTCATTCTTTTTCAGTCAGCACTTTATCCTGGTCAGGCTCGCGGTGGATCCGACACATACACAGGAACACAGAGCGTGAGGCAGGAACACACCCTGTATGGGATACTAGTCCACACGCATTCACACACTCATTCACACATAGGGGCAAATTAGTGTAGACAGTCCATTTAATGGCATATTTTTGGAAGGAGGGAGGAAATCAAGATGGAACTCAGTCATTAAAAAAACACCACCAAAGTTCTGTCTAGGGTGACCCTAGGGTAGATAAACATGATAAAGTGCCCTCTAGGGTGCCCCTGTGTGCCAGAAAACAAAATGAAATGCCCCCTAGGCTGCCCCACCCTTCTACAGGCATATCCTCTAAGCCACAACACTCCACTTCCCCTGAGTTCTGAATATGTGCATTTGTTGTTGTTTTGATTTGGTTTTCCCCTCCCTTTTGTGATCATTGTTTTTCTGTATTGTCTCTGTCACCTGCATTTTCTTTGAGCACTTGTATCCAAAGTTTCAAGTACTTCCATATTTTCTGAAGACAACATATGTCTGAGAAAACATGATGAACTGCCACCTAGGGTGGAGAATATGTGATGCATTGCCCTATAGGGTTGCAAAGAAATATGATGAAGTGCCCTAATGAGTGGCTAATTGAAGGTGCCCTATTTATTTTTCTGCCCATGCCCCTCAGACAACCTGTGTCTGCCCCTGAACCCAGTGGCAATCCTGTCCACTATGCCACTATGCCACTAGTCAACTAGTCACACAATTTAAATACCTATAAAATAATTAAATCAATTGTAGGTTTTGGAATTACACAGTTCAGCATATTTTGTCAGTTCATTATAAATATGTTAATTACAAGGAACTGAATTTCTGTGAGCATTTTTAGACTATTGCTAAAAAGTAGAAAAAATAAAGTGAAAAAAATTAAAAAGTTGCACTTATCTTGACCTTATTGAGGGTCAGTACATAGCTCAATAACTTAAAATCCAATTCCAACTACAGCATTGAAAGTAACTTTGAAAACAATCTGCACTGGCATAAAATCATTAAAAGTAAATAAAATAATTAATAAATTAATGAAATAATATTAATTGTAATTAAAACAATAAATGCAGTCACAGGGTGCTTTGTTGTATGTCTTGGACCACACTGAAAATCATGGTTATAAGCTATATGGCCAAAAGTTTGTGGACCCCTGACCATCACACCCATATGTGGTTCTTCCCAACTGTTGCCACAAAGTTGGAAGCACACAATTGTCTACAGTGTTATTGTATGCTGTAGCATTACAATTTCTCTCCACTGGAATTGAAAGCCCCAAACTGGTTCCAGCATGACAATGCCATTGTGCACAAAGTGAGGTCCATGAAGACATGGTTTACCAAATTTGGAGTGGAAGAACTCGAGTGTCCTGCACAGAGCCCTGACCTCAACCCCACTGAACACCTTTGGGATGAACTGGAACACCGACTGAACCCCAGACCTCCTCGACATCCCGACATCAGTGTCTGACCTCACTAATGCTCTTGTAGCTGAATGAACACAAATCCACACAGCCTTCCCAGAAGACTGGAGCTTACTATAACAGCAAAATCTGGAATGAGATGTTCAACAAGCACATATGGGTGTGATGGTCAGGTGTCCACATACTTTTGGCCATGTAGTGTGTTTACATATTCATGCCAGTGTAACTTTGTTCATGTCATCTCACTGCTCATTTCTGCTTATCTCTCTCGGTGCATACCCTTAGTGGCAACTTTGTAGCATGCAGAATTCAAAGTATAATCCTTTAACCAAATATTATTGTTTTCAGCCTATTGGGATATAAGTTATCATGATGACAAAATTCATGTGAATATTTGTGTTGGTATATTTTTCTTTGCTTTTCAGCTGTGTTCTTTACAAAGTAATAAAATCAATTTTTAAATTCTGCAGCACATTTTAAAAGATGCACGACCACAATATGGAAACCCTTTGTGACATCATTATCTATATCATTACCATATTTATATCCGTATCATACTCCCTTATCATAGAAAATCACCACATTGGTCTAATGTCACACTCATAAACTGTATGTCTTTTAGAATTTCAGCTTCCTTGTTCAGCTTGTCTTAGATGTATATTCATTTTTAACCACAATTAGTTTGCAAATCACTATCCCCAGCTTTACTGCTTTCATGTCTAACCTGAAGATAAGTGAACATGTCGTCTCGAAGCTTCCTTATGCCTTGCGGGTGCATGAAGATAGTCCTAAGCACAGGTGCTTTTCTAATGCTTTAAATTTTTGTTCTCAATTTGTGCAGGATTCTGTAAGTGCCTTGGCCCTTGACCTGAATCACACTGCGCTGCGGAAGAACAAAAACATCGATGTCTTCCTTAACAGATGTAAGCACCTTTAAACAAACAATACAGGTTTAAATGCTCACTATTATTTGAGAGCACTATGGTTAAAGGAATAGTTACATAGTTAATTTACACAGTTTCCCCTTACCCCAAATAGTCAATCAGCCAAGACATGTTTGGTGCCTGAACTATCAGTTAGAGAATATATATATATATATATATATATATATATATATATATATATATATATATATATATATATATGTATAAATAAATGTATTCTGCCTTTTTATGAAATTGTTAATGTGCAAATTGTATTGTTGAGGCAAAAAATGTCTTTTGAGGAGAGTATGTGTTGAACAAGCCTGTCTTGTTTGTTTGCAACATTAGCCTTTTAGCTCCTGAACAAAACTGATGAATCAAACTACATGTTTGCAAAACACCAAATCAGTGTTGGCTGACCAACAGCATTTGATGTAATAGTAAAATTGTAATATTAATAATGTTATGTAATAGTAAAATGTCAATATTGGCCAAGCTAATCCTTGTAAATTGTAAACAATATTATTTAATAGCAGAAAGAAACTGCAGTATCTATATAGATGTCTTAATCAATGTTTTGAAATGTCTGTACATTTAAAACTCAATCCTGTTCTCTCATTCACTTTTCGTATGAAAGAAATAATCCTCCAGGCCTGAAGTGTTTGTGCTGTCACATGTGCAGATTTTTAATATTACTGAGTACTGGAGATTTAATTTAATATGTTTCAGACATTTAAGAACTCATTGTTATGTAAATAAGAAAGCATTGGGTTTTTGTGAATTGTTGAGTAGATGAGAAGGCTATAAACCGTCTGAGGGAACTGCAGGTGCGGCCGGATGATTTTGACCGAATCAAACTAATTGGCAAAGGAGCCTATGGAGCGGTGCAACTGGTGAGTAACTGCTGAGCTCTGTGTCTGTGTGTGTGTGTGTGTGTGTATGTGTGTGAGAGAGAGAGAGAGAAGAGCGATAAATATGGAGAAGGTGCAGTGTCTTCTAACTACATGCTATTTGCCTTCAAGCACTGACTTTTGTTTGGATCTGTTAATGGCTCTTAGCCTGTACAAGTTTGCACATGTCCAGAGATTGCAGGAGTGTGTGTGTTGGAGTAGTGTGAGATCTTATACTTGGTATAGGTTTTCTTGGCTTTGTTACATTACTTTGAATCAGAATATACAATATTCAAAGAATATGTGTTTTTAAAATGACATTTTATGATTTTATTTTCATATTTCATATAGTTTTTTTTATATTTCGAGAAAGCTGAACAGTTTTTTTTTGTTGAGAAAACTAATAAAAATGTAGTTGCAGATGATCCTCTTTACGAAACTATCGCATGAAATTAACACCAACATATCAAATTATAAGGTTTTATATGACAGTTCTGTGATTTGTAACAGATTATGCCATTGACCTTCAGCACTCTCAGAACAGATGTGTTATTGATCAATATAGAATCTGAAAGGGCAAATTTTAAAATATAGAAGTATATTTTTGGCAATTGTTGAAACATTTGGATTCGGGTTGTATACACATATTTATAAAAATAAAAAATATATAAAAACGTACATTTGCGGTCATAAGTTTACATACGCCTCGCAGAATCTGCAAAATGTTAATTTTTTTTTTTTAAATAAGAGGGATCATAAAAGTTGCATTTTGTTTTTTAGTTAATACTGCTCTGAATAAGTTTCACATGTAGTACATATAGTCTACAAGACACAATAATAACTGAATTTACACAAATGAACCAGTTCAAAAGTTTACATATGCTTGATTCTTAATACTGTGTGTTGTATGATCAATGACTGTTTTTATGTTTTGTGATAGTTCATGAGGCCCCTGTTTGTCCTGAGCAGTTAAACTGAATTGTTATTTTGTCTTCTGGGAAACATGAAAATATTTTATGTAGCTTCTCAAGGGCAGTACTAAATAAAAAATCTTTAACGATATTTAAAGATCTTTAAACAAGATAATAACAATTTACACCAATCATCCTGTTCAAAAGTTTATATCCCCCTGGCTCTTAATGTAGTGTGTTGCCTTCTTGAGCATCAGTGATTGTTTGCACCTTTTGTAATAGTTGAGTTTGAGTCCTTCAGTTGTCCTCAGTGTGAAAAGATGGATCTCAACATCATATAGCCACTGCTGGAAAGGGGTCAAATATGCAGAAGATGCTGGAAGAGCAAAGAATGTGTTTCACATTCTTTTTTTGAAGAAGAGTGGGCAGTTTAACTGCTCAGGAAAAACAAGGGACTCATGAATAACTATCACAAAACATAAAAACAGTCGTTGATCATCCAGGTAACACACACAGTATTAAGAATCAAGCGTATGTAAATTTTTGAACTGGTTTATTTGTGTAAATTCAGTTATTATTGTGTCTTGTGGACTATACGTAAACATCTGTTATGTGAAATAGCTTATTCAGGGCAGTACTACATAAAAAATGCAACTTTTATGATCTCTCTTTTTTTTTTTTTTCAAATTATTAGCATATGTAAACTTATGACCCCAACTGTAATTATTTACATATAAGAACATGCAATTTTGTGATTGTAATGCTTTTTTAAATCAACATTAATTGCCCATGGTCTTAAAAATTATCACATGGGCCCCAGAGTGGTGCAATAGAAAAGGCTTTGCCCTATCATTCGTAGAATTCGAATCCCGACAATGCCATAGCCCGGAGTCCAAGTGAGCAAAATTGGCCTTGCTCTATGGGTGGGTTTCATGGCATAACACTCTCTCTCCCCTGTCAATCACAGTGATACTAGCCAATCATCTGTGAGCACTTGTATGTGGAAGGAGATGGGTAGCACGTTCCTCTGAGTGTGTTATGTGTTGCCCTGTGACACAGCATTAACAGCAGCTTGAAAAGATGCAGTTGGTTGGCTTCACATGTCTTGGAGGAAGAACGTGTTGGCCTTTACCCTCCCTGGTTGGTAGCTGTTGTGTAATAGGGGAGAACCAAGGCTAAGACCAAATGGTGATTCATGTGATGTGTCTGTGATTTACTATCCAAAACATATTATATTTCCTTAATATGCTTCACAGTCTGTTGTTTTACCACTGTAAATGTTTTGTCACCAGCTCAGAGTATCTCAAGGGGGGATGGCACAGTACCAACTTTTCTTTTCTGAAATGGATACTAAAAATGTCATTCTCACAATCAACTTTTACACATAGTAAACCAGAAATCATGCTAATATAAACATTATATGATTTATTTATTTATTTGTATGAATGAATACATACAGTTAGGTGCCAACATTATTTTAATGCAAAAAATTCATTGATATGTGCTTAAATATATTTCTTATCGCATGGATATGATTTCTCATTGACACAGCCCCCATTAACAAATCACATTTCTGCCATCTAGAATCTAGTAATAGTGTAACAAAAACACTCTTCGAGCACTTATAGCACACCCTTAACTTTAAGATGGAAAGCCCACAAAGAACATGATGCAATGAAGCATCAGGATAGCCACATTCTTGGTAATTGTAAGTAAATTTCACTAATGCTACAAAGTATATTTATTATACAGAGCATTATAATATGATAATTAATATAAGCACAGTCATGTATCACTTACAAAACCAAACCAAAAAAAAAAATGTATTGTCTGAGTGCTTGTCTGTTACCTCCCCAATAGAGTTTTGGACTGATGGTATTCCTAGTTTGTGACCTAGTGTCAGAATGTATTTTTGATAGACTTCAAAGCACTTTTGTAAGTCCCTCTGGATAAGGGCGTCTGCCAAATGCCATAAACGTAAATGTAAATGTATCGGCCTCTGGGTAGCGTGCCTAGTATAAGTTTCTCACTTCATGTTGGAGCATTAAAGTATTTCTAAAAGTAAAATATGATCAACACACACATCGGAGTCCCCTATTAACCATTCAGGGAGTCTCGTGCACATAAATCATTATATGACACCAAGAGAACTGAGATCTTCTCCAGGTCTATGGCTCATGAAGTCATAGTTTTGATAACAACATGTTGCTTGGTTTTTCCAGGCAGGGTGTCCTACACTTCTGTGTGGAAATGCAGTGATGAATTGTCATAGTGAAGTCAGCCTTTTCAGTTTAACAGTTTAAAATTCTTGGTCGGAATCCACAGCAAGTAACTTCTGTAGAAAAAACATGCATGCATTATTTATGAATTTCTGTAATCATGAACTTATATTTATTTCATATAATTGCACTGCCTCTGTTCATATACCTTAAAGACTCATATTTTTTTTTACCCATAAGACTAGTATCCACTTAAGCATACCATATCAGTGGTTAATATTTAAGCCACAGAACATGAAGATATTTCCAGAAGTTACTGCTATTTTTCAGTTTGTATTTTTCAAGTGTATATGCGAACATCAGAAAAATCCCTTTATGAAATAAACCCTCAGTGGTATGAATTATTCCTCCTCAAGCCATTTTTTCAGTAGATTAGCTTTTTGCCAGTATATATTTATGGTTGCACCAGCGTGAAGCATACTATTGCTGATGATAGTTATGTTGGTGAGAGTACCATCATTTTATGTATCTGAGACCAAACCTCTCTAGAATGAGATATAATAGGGTTGCTAACATTTTCTTCCTTCCCCTGTTGTGTAAGGACATCTGTGAGATGAAATGGCAATATGAAGCCTTGCTCTATTTCTATCCAAAAAATATCTATTTCACTTTTGCACCAGTGCTTGGCCAGTTTGGCTATTTCGAATGAAAGACATATTTCAAATGCGATTTAATGTCAGGTAAACCTAGGCCTCCCAAAAGTGCATAATTTTAGTGCAAAATTTTATACCAAGATATTTCATTCTGCTAAAAATGGTCTTTTCTTGATGGTTACACCAGATGATATTTTGTAAAATAAACAACTTTAGACTTTAATTAGTATATTATGAAAGAAATATAAATGCTGATGCTTTGCAGTTTTGATCAGTAATACAAGATACTTTTATTAACCAGATCAAAGTTTTCCAGTTTAATTGTTCTTATACTTATTTTGGTGCAAATCTTCTCACATACAGTGCCAGTCAATGTTTTTGAACACTTTATATTAACATTCTTGTTTAGTCTTTAAGAAATGGGTTCAAGTTAAGTAGGTGTACAAGAACTGAGAAATATTTGTGACCTTTTTTAATTTTATTGGAAAAAGAACATCTAGATGTAACTGGAAAAGGCTGATCTGGATCATCATTAGCTCACAATATATATTTGTCTTACAGTTGATACTAATACCGTCTGATTGAAAAAAAAACTAAGCTTACAGTGACTTACAGTCCTACAGTAACCAGTTCACAAAGGAATTTAGAGTGCCGTTAGAATCTGAGAGTGGATAATAAATGTGTCCTTAAATACAATGATATCGGTATTTGATGATTTTTGAACTAATTTAATTGCCAATAGTGGGTAAACTGTAATAAATCCTAATGTGTTCAAATGAATAATTTAAAAATTTTAATTTACACAATTTACCCTTTATCTAAAATGTAGCCAAGATGTGTTTGAAATTTGCATCTTCATCCAGTTGTACAACAGCTACAAAGCTAATGAGTAAGGGAAGCATATAACTGCCAGTTTGACATTGTGTAAACTGCATGGTCTAAATCATCACACACTTGTCTCAAACTGTAGTGAGTTATTTACTATCTTAAACAGTTCTGATAATTTGGTTTTCAAATGGTATGGTAACATAGTGTTTAGAAAACACTATGTTACCATACCATTAGTTTTTTTTAGGTAGGAAGATCATTTGCGTGTCCTTTTAGGTCTTGGCTGTGTCCTTTTAGGGCTTTAGGTTGCCTTGAAAAATTATGGCGTGCCTTGAAAAGTTATGTCTTTCTGGCATTCCTGGATTTAAACCCATTGCAGTTGCTGGCCACCATTAATTGATCAAAACATTCATAATTTCAGCATTACTGATTATCAGAGCTCTGAAGGACAGAAGTACAGCATAGTGGTCTGATTATTATGAGATTATAGTGGGGTTACACATGTGCAGCAGATGAATAATGACTCTACTCAGAGTTTAAACTGATCACACTGGTTGGTGTGATTGCGCCATATACCTGTGTTTCATAGCTCTTTGAACATTTGCCTGTCACTGATTCCTTTTAATGGGAAAAAGCACTTAATTAATTAACTTTAGTTAATTAATTTTTTTCTTGATTTTTAATACAACACCATATTTTGAAAAATAAAAATGTATCATCACTACATTCAGTAAATTTCAAGTGAAGTGAATTGTGGCCAAGTATGGTGACCCATACTCGGAATTTGTGCTCTGCATTTAACCCATCCAAGTGCACACACACAGTAGTGAACACACACACACACACACCGTGAACACACACCCGGAGCAGTGGGCAGCCTTTTTTGCTGCGGCACCTGGGGAGCAGTTGGGGGTTCGGTGCCTTGCTCAAGGGTCTCACCTCAGTCGCGTTACTGAGGGTGGGAGAGAGCGCTGGTCATTCACTCCCCCACCTACAATCCCTGCCGGACATTAATGTTAATGTTGGCATAACAATGGCATATTGACTAATTTCTACCTGTGTATTGAATTAACTGTGCATGTATTTTTACGTTTAGGTGCGGCACAAGGTCTCTAAGAAAGTGTATGCTATGAAGAAACTGAGCAAGTTTGAGATGATCAAGCGCTCAGACTCTGCCTTCTTCTGGGAGGAGCGAGACATCATGGCCTTCTCAAACAGCCCCTGGATAGTGCAGGTAGAATGAAGTATCATCTGCACACTATGTTTTACACACACACACATTTGAAATGAACTTGCACCCAGAAAGAAATGGTTGGCTTCACGTGTCTTGGAGGAAGCACACTTCACGCTTCCAGGCTGGTTGCTGTTGTATGACAGGGGAGACCTAACTGGTGGGTGGGAATTGGCCAAGTCTAAATTAGGGAGAAAATCAAGAAAAATTGTTCCTCTCCTCCCAATCTTGATCGTTAGTTATAATATAATGAAAATAAAAGATACAAAAAGAAATGATAAACATCATTGGTACAGTGAATGACATTAGCACACCTGTAATTATTTAAAATTATTCAGTCAAAATTCTAAATTGCACAAAGTCATAAACTGTGTCCTTGCAGTAATCAATTGTTGTATGTTTCATCCAAACAGAATAAATTAATAATTGATTAATTAATCGATTAATATCTATTTCAGTAATAAAGTTAAATTTGAGGTGGCAATATTTTAGCAAAACATACTGGCTGGCTCCTAAATTTCTATGTTCAGAAAACCAATGTGTAGTAAGCTACAAGTTTCATTTCAAGCCCTGCATTCTGAAGCTGTATACTGTAGATGTGCTGTGTGCAGAGCTCTGCTGAATAAAATGGCTCAAAGTCATTGACCTCAGTGTTTCCTGAAAGTGTTTTTTGCATATAATTTGTAAACCACAAGGTTTAAATAACATCTGCCCATACCTCATTTGGAAATTATAGAGCTGTGTTGTATATCCAATGCGCAAGTGTTTGTTTCTAGTACTGTTAATGTTTATTAGATGTGAGTATATAAAACATTAACCCCTGAAACAGGCCCAGTAATGGTTATGGCAAAAATAGCATAGGTTTAGCTTAGCATAGGTTTAGATTAGGTTAGGAAGGTTTTGCTGGTCAACCAGACCTACAGTAACAGGCCAACATGAAATTCATTCTGTCCTGCAGTGATGCCATTTTTCCCCACAGAATTGAGCTACATTTTATGGCCGAAAGTATGTGTACACCTGACCATCACACCCATATGTGCTTGCTGAACATCCCCTCTTTGCTGTTTTAATAACCTCCACTCTTCTGGGAAGGCTTTCCATTAGATTTTGGAGTGTGGCTATAGAGATTTGTGTTCATTCAGCTACAAGAGTATTAGTGAAGTCAGGCACTGATGTCGGGTGAGGAAGCCTGGGATGCAGTCGGTGTTCCAGTTCCATATGTAGGCTATAACTGCCAAAAAAGAGCAAAAGGCCAGATAGTAATCACTGAATTATGTATAAAATGTCTGTGCTTACATTAGTTTTCAATTGAACTACTCTGAAAAGGCACCATTATTGTCCATAAGTATTAGGATTGAAACACTGTCAGTTCAGAAACATCCATTGTCGTATCATGGCACATAAAATGTTACTTTAAAAGCTTCAAATAAATGTTAAGTGTTCAAAAATGCCACTGGATCCTATTGATGTGATCCTATTGATACTTGACTGGAGTTTTAGAGGCAAAATGTCCACTGGCTTTCTAACATTACAGACAAGTTTAACTATTTATAAAAGCAGAATAAAAAGTTAAACTTAATAGTGCAGTGATATCTTGCAGATAATTTACACTTTATTTGCTGTAATAAAGAATGGTCAACATCTATGTCAGCTGGATCCTAATCACATTCTACCTCACCCAGTTTTACCTCTGCATGCTAGCTTTAATAGCTTTTTAGTCATGTCATCATGGTGGAGGGAACTGTGACACACCATGTCTGACCATGTCTGTACCAATTTATGAAACTAGAAGAGGAAACAGCAATAGATTTAGATAGTTTAAAAAGTATTTTTTAAATACTGCTAAATAGCAAGATTAATTAACAAGGTTATTTAGCAGAAGACATGTATTTGAGCTGCTCAAGTCATTTGACTTGCTGTGTATATTTCTCTAAATTTTAGCCTTAATGTAACTGAGCTAAAGTTCTGACTTTTGATCAATGTTAAACTCTTATCTTAGCTAAGTACATAGCTTTCTCAATACTGGTAGAGATTCAGGTTAAATAAAACATGAAAAATCACTGTCCTTTGTAAATATAAAACAAAAAGTTGATTTTAATCTTTTAATTTTCCTTTATTTAAGTACATGTGCTATCAGTAAAATCTCCAAGTCCGTGAAGGTGTCTTTCTGTGTGGCAATTTTCATATTGCCAACAATGGAAATGAAGATGAAACACAATATAATCAATTTTTGCAACTGCTTTGCTACTAAATCGGGACACCCATTTCTAAGTATTGAACAGACCTTTAGTGATAAATAAAAGTACTAGTTATTTATTTACAGTGTCTGTATAGTAATTATCTTTGGTTTCTCTGTGTTTGTGTAGCTGTGCTGTGCCTTTCAAGACGAGCGCTACCTCTACTTGGTGATGGAATTCATGGCAGGTGGAGATCTGGTAACCCTTACTATGAATTACGACATGCCTGAGGAATGGGCACGCTTCTACACAGCTGAAGTGGTGCTGGCACTGGACGCCATCCACTCTATGGGCTTCATCCACAGAGACATCAAACCTGAAAACATGTTGCTGGACTGCAGTGGCCACCTCAAACTCGCTGACTTCGGCACATGCATGAAGATGGACAAGGTGAGTGTGTTCATAAGCTGGGTTTCGGGTGTCCATGTAGAATGTCGTATCTGGGAATAAAATAAATGTGGGAACTGGAGGTTTTTACTTTTTTGTGGGCAGGAGCAGACATTCAGATATGAAGGTTGTGGGACAAAGAATGGCCACATTCATTAACATGGGACTTTATTGAGTGCTTGCGTGGCACTGTGTGACATGTTTAGAGCATTCATTCATTCATAGATTCATTCATTCATTTATCCTTAGTAACTTTTTTTTTCCTGGTTAGTGTCACTGTACAAATAAAAATATTAACTGGCAGGAATGGTTAGAATACCATCGAGACTGGGAGGGAGGGGGATTAAAAACAGTCCTGTGCGTTTGCCTCGCACCTCCAGGGTTGGTGGTTCAATTTCCGCCTCCTTGTGTGTGTGGAGTTTGCATGTTCTCCCCGTGCTTCGGGGGTTTCCCCCAGGTACTCCAGTTTCCTCCCCCAGTCCAAAGACATGCATTGTAGGGTAACTGGCATTTCCAAATTGTCCTTAGTGTGTGAATGTGTGTGATTGGCACCACATCCAGGGTGTTACCCGCCTTGTGCCCCATGTCCCCTGGGATAAGCTCCAGGCTCCCCGCGACTTGAAGACCATAATGTTTAGTTACTAACTAAATTGAAATTTATTTTCAATTACCCACCTTAAAATTCAGGTTTTCAAAAAAATTAAGTATGTATATTCACATATTTTTTTTCATTGTTCACAAATTCACATTCAATAATTCATTTTTTCAGATATTCAGGTTGCTAATTTCAGTGCTCAATTTCAAATTCAAGTTGCAAAATTCAATACGGAAATGTTAAAGTTTACAATCCGGGCTACTCAGGGGCAGGCAAAGACAATTGAGCTTGGCACCATTTTTGGGAGCACATGCCTATATCAACATATCAACAGAAAACTGTAAATGCAATCATTTCTACTCTATATCAATGATTTGAATAAAATTAATAAACAAAATCTGTCTTTAACTATTGTGTTTTCTTTATCTGGAGTGTAGGGGAATGAGTCAATTATAATGCGCACACCTGATGCCTATCTGTGGTTGTTATACTCTCTCTGAGCCTATGTGTGTGTGTGTGTGTGTGTGTGTGTGTGTGTTGTGTCAATGTGAGTTAATATTTTTGAAGTTTAATTTGACAATAAAACAGTGGTATAAATTTGGATGGGGTCGGCCATGGCTTTTTGTACTTGATTTGCATATGAGTCTGAGGAATTTTTTTAATGATTTAATTTTGAGCATTATGGATGCAATGTTTTCACAAACCATACAACTGACTGAGAAACACAAAGAGGGTGAACTAAGTAAAATTTGCTGAAATACCTGATCATGCAATACATTTCATCACACAGTAGCTCTAGGCCTTAAAGCCAACACAAACCAAAAGCTATTAAAAACAACCCTTCTATAAGGCTCAGAATGAAATAATTTTTAAGTACCTCAGACCCATATGCAAATCGAACACAAAATGCCAGGTCCCCAACTTAGCAGGAACTTTTTAATTTTTAATTTCAACTTAGTAACTAAATGTATATAAAGGAAACAGAAAAACATTAACTTAAGTGCAGCACTGTCACATTTACTGAACTGTTGGATCATTTTTTCAGTGTAGTTTGGTATTTGATGGCAAAACGGCATAACACACTCCAGTCTTGATTGTCTTCACCTACCTGTCAGTAGCCCATATGAACTTTTCATATTGAATTTTGCAACCTGAAGTTGACTGGTTTAATTTACACACTGAAATTATCAAAATAAATATCTGGACACTGAATAATTGAATCTGCATTTGTGAACACAAAAAATGTTTGACTATAGATACTTGATTTTCTGAAAATCTGAATTTTGAAATGTTAATATTTTAAATATCTGAATACTGTAAAAACTAATTTGAATTTCAAGTAGTTTAATTAAAAAAATTCAAAGCTTGAATAAAATAAAATTAAAATTGTTTGACTTGACATTTCTGCCATCTTGTGGGAAGCAGATTAAATGCACCCTGATTTGTTGATTTTGATATGAACACTGGGTACAGGGCTGGATAATTCACCTCAGCTGGGACTCCAATCCATTACAGGGCACCATGCACAAACACAATGGTGTAGCCAGGGTGTTAAAGGGACAGTCTGGCCAAAATAAACATGCCTACTCATGCCTTACAGTGATGACTCAGCAGGCTCTGTAGTGAGATTTTTTTCAGTTTTAATACTGGGGAAATCCCCTCCTGATTATGTATCTTGGAGGTGGATGCAAAATTTGAAAGACTACAGCGGATATTTGGGTGGGAGGGGGAATGGGGGAGAAGGGGGGCAGGGCTCACTAAAATGAGATAGCTATCTGGCTTCTGCTAGTAAACAATCATTTTGTTTGTAAGTAAATTATTGCGTTGGAGTGAATGCATTACTCAAGCAACAGAAATGACTCGACGGATGAAGATTTTTTTGAGCTACTGTTGCACAGTGAAAGCCAGCCATACATGTTTGAGCCAGAATACACAGAATACAGAGAACAACAGGAGGCAAGCAGAGAGCAATGGTGGGTCTTTCAAAATTACACTGAGCCAAATAACTGAAGTTAGCAACAGGTTGCTACTATAATAATCAGCTATATCTACCTTTGTGTTAGTGACCTTACTATCCATCTTACTAGTAGTTACATGGGTGAGGACAAGTATTAGGTAGCGGACATTAACTATTTCTCCTACCTCAGTTCAGCTCCTTTTGTTCCAGGCATGGAGCTTCTCTGGTCTCCATTTTTACTAAATACAGGCAGAATCGCTTTTTCCTTTAGCATATTCTTTGGAGGAAGATCCAGTAACTCTGCTTTCAGATCTCTTTTATAATCTGAAATCTGACTGCACACTTGGAAATATCTGAAAAGTTTCAGTGGTGTACAGACCCCTGTAGTGTTTGTAAAAACAAGAAGAGTTATGTGAGCAACCTGGTTCCAAAAGACTTGATTAGCCTAGCAACCTGACCTGGTTATTCCTCCTAATTGTCTATAACCACGACTGTCTACTTTTGCCTTGGAAAGGTGTCCAATTTGATAATATGGTGTAAAAATTAATATGTTCATGAAAACATTTCTGATTCTGACACCCAACGGCACAATGTGATATTTTAGATTTTAGAAAACAAATTCTGGCTTGCTCTTCATAATCACTATTATCTCCCGTTATGTTTCTGCAACTAGGAGGTGTCACCGATGTCAGAGTGACATGTCTCACTCTGAGGTCTGGATTGGTTGATCACAGTAAGGATTACCAATGGATGAATTACGTATTTGCGCATTCCCTGCTGGGTATTGCTGGCTACATCGATGTGAGATACAATGCTGTGCAACAGAACACTACATACCATGACAAATAATATATCAATATAATAATATATTGTTTCAGTTTTGGTGAGTCTGTGCCCATGGTAGCCTCAGATTCTTGTTCTCGGCTGATAGGAATGGAACCTGATGTGTTCTTCTGCTGTTGTAGCTCATCCACCACAAGGTTCAATGCTGTGTGCATGCTGAGATACTTTTCTGCTCACTGCAGTTGTAAAGAGTGATTATATGAGTGACTATGTCCCTCCTGGCAGCAATCAGGCCATTTTCCTCTGATCTCTCTTATCAACAAGGCATTTGCACCCACAGAACTGTCGCTCACTCAGTGTTTTTTGTTTTTTGCAACATTCTGTGTAAATTCTAGAGACTGTTTGTGTCAAAATCCTAGGAGATCAGCAGTTTCTGAAATAATCAAAGAAGCCCATTTGGCACCAACAACCATGCCACGGTTAAAGTCACAGAGATCACACTTTTTCTTCATTCTGATGTTTGATGTGAACATTAAATGAAGCTCTTGATCTGTTTCTGCATGATGCATTTTGCTGCTGCCACATGATTGGCTGATTGGATAACTGCATAAATGAGCAGGTGTACAGGCGGTCAGTGAGTGTGTGTGTTTTTAAGAAAAGCAGCTGGTTGGCACAGCAGGTGGCATTGCTGCATCACAGCTTCATCTTAAATTCTGAGCTCAGGTTACTGTCTACTGTATGTAGAGTTTCTGTTCATGTTCTCATCATGTCCACGTGTGTTTCCTCTAGGTTCTCTCCACCTCTCAAAAAACATACTGGTGATGGTGAATTGTCCCTAGGTGTAAATGAGCATGTGTGTGTGTTTGTGTGTGTAAATAAAATGAGAGATGAGCCAATCGACATATCTTCTGACATCCTGTATGTAATAGTACTATGCTGAATTGTGTGTGTGTGTGTGTGTGTGTGTGTCTGTGTGTCTGTGTACGTGTGTCTGTGTGTGCATGTATGTGTGTATGTGCCCAGTCTGGGATGGTTCGCTGCGACACAGCTGTGGGAACCCCAGATTACATTTCTCCAGAGGTGCTGATGTCACAGGGTGGAACTGGTTATTATGGACGCGAGTGTGATTGGTGGTCTGTGGGGGTGTTTCTCTATGAGCTGCTGATTGGTGAGTAGCTCCTCATTCCTTCTCTTCTTTTCTCTTATCTTCTCTTCTCTTCTCTTCCCTTACCTTACCTTACCTTACCTTACCGTACCTTAATAAATGTAGTTTTGTTTTGCTGCAGGTGATACTCCATTTTATGCTGAGTCACTAGTAGGAACTTATGGCAAGATCATGGATCACAAAAACAGTCTGAACTTCCCAGATGATATGGAAATGTCTAAAGAGGCCAAAGACCTTATCTGTGCCTTTTTGACTGACAGGTGGGAGAGAGTGAGAACTTTGCCCCTCATTCTGCACTTACATCAGCAAGCTACAGAGCAAAAGACAAAGAGTAAATGATTCTACAGACAGGGTATTAATTGACATTTGAAATTTTTAAAACACTTTATAATGTGGTTCCAAAATTCATAGGTAACTATGCAGGAACTAAACAGGAACAGATGAGTAGTTTTTCATTAACACTTAGTTACTATTATTTACTACTATAGAATGCTAGTTAATTACTCAGTAAGTACTTTGGAGGAGTTCATTGTTAACTAACAATGTACTGAGTCTTGACATTTCTCCTGCAGTCAAGGTCTAAGAGAAATGGACAACAATAACCTACAAAAGTATGAGTTTGTAACTTAGAAATGAAAAACAAATATTCTCCATTAACATACTTTTCAAAAGTGTTATAAATAATTTCTTTTTTAGTGACAAAAATTACATAAGTAATTAGTAATTAATTTTCATGTGTTCACTTTATAATACTGTTCCAGATGATCATTAACTACTGAAGAGCAACACGGTCACACTTCAGTCATGGGTTTATTGTCTATTTCTATCTTTAGGTCTCTAGGCTAAAAGAAAACAACATACTAACTCTGCACTTCTTTGTGTGGACATTAATATATCACATAGACATTTACATTTTAGACACTCAAGTATTGGACAAGGTTACAGTATATTAGGTAGTAGGTCACTGAGGTGGTAACCTTTTTTTTTTTTGTTTACCTTTAGTGTGTATCTTTTACCTAGAAAGTGCATATAGTGCATACTTTAAAGCTTTACTCTAAAAGGTAATTATGGTCCAATTATGTACATTATTACATTTAGAAGTACACTATATCCGTGTTACCAGGTGAAATAAACATATTAAAGTTTTAAGTCTTAGCAATTGGGAGTTGATGTCAATGTGATCAGTAATTAATCAGTAGTTAGTCAGTTAGTCAGTAATTACTGTTTACTGTAAGTAAACTACTCCACTGAAGTTCCCTATTAAACATACCTAATGAGTAATTAACTAGAATTCTATGGTAGTTAATAGTGGTAGCCCAAGTATTAATGAAGAACTACTCATTAGTTCCTGCTTAGTTCCTGTATAGGTACCTAAAAGTTATGGAACATTAGTATAAATTAATTGACTACAGTAAATTCCACAGGCTAAACCCATGGAGCAAGATGTACGTCTGCCATAATTATCAATTCTTACAATTTCAGTTCCAGCTGAAGTTCAGCAATGTTTAGCTCGAGAAAATAGAAGACAGACAAAAATCAGTTCTATCGTTTCCAGGATTTTGTTTCAATATGCATTTTAAAAGGAGGTTCCGTGATGTGTATAGGTTATCAACTCCACCTTGAATATACAGTGAAATATTTGTGATGTGCTTAGTGATTCTTGTGTTCACCTGTTAGTGCTGTGTTTTCATTATTCATTTGAGAAGTTAGTGCTTGTCTGCAGCAGTGACATCACAGCTATACATCGCAGTTGTATGGATTTATGGCAGAGACTCGGCTTGACTAGTTAGTGATCTGCAAGATGAACATCCTGATGGTGTTGATGGTGGTATTACAATGAAAGTTGTAAAAGCTTTGGAAGCTGATCTGATGCTGCCCACAAATGATTAAAGCAGCAGTCACTAAACACTAACACGAGATAAGCCAGCTGCGACATCAGCATCTTGCCTCTTGCAGGTGTGAATGTAGGATCAATCATTTATTCACTCACTTATTCATGTTTCACCTTCTATCTCACTTTGACATTCATATTTGGCAGCACATGTGAAAAGCAGTATGTTTGGCCTAAACACACACACATACACCCATATACACACATATACACACATATGTGCCACAGCCCTCCCTTTGGTTTTCGGCTCCAGCTGGAATGAACCACACGTGGCAGCTTGGTCCGCTGTACCCCTCAGCATGTGCAAGTGAGCAAGGGAGGGGAGCTGTGTGTTTTGTGTGTGTGTGTGTGTGTGTATGCTTGTGTCAGGGCTTGTCTCTCACTGCGTTGCTTGTCTTTCACGTTGTCTAGCAGCTGGATATTAGTCACAAGCACACAAACAGATCTACAGACCAGTCGATGTAGGAGCTGTGTGTGTGTATATATATATATATATATATATATATATATTGCCGGGGGGGGGGGGGGGGGGGCGGGGGGGGGGTATTGTTTTGTTTTGCTCTGTGCGCATGTGTGTTGATCTGTGCTTTGGTATGTTCAGGGAGGTGAGGCTTGGCCGGACAGGAGTGGAGGAAATCAAACGTCACCCCTTCTTCAAGAACGACCAATGGACCTTCGATACCATACGAGACAGTAAGCATTGTGCTTGTCCACTCAGTTTGTCCACTCACTGTATGTTTTATAAACATGTACAATTAGTTTAATTTAATTTCTCTGGAGTGAGATCATATCCTCCCTCATTAATCATATAGTTTGTAAGAAGTTTATTGCTGTAATAACTTAAAGTAATGCTGATAAAGTCTATTTAATTTTGCATACATATCAGTTGGCTGTAAGAACCTTTTTCTTTCAATTCACCATAATCGAGTGTTTTTGGTTTTTTTTTTGTTAACTGTGTGTACCTTTTGTTACTAGAAACTAGGATATTTCTTTTGACTATTTTTATCATTTGTAGAAAAGATGATGCCAATCACATGTGTAACCTTGAGTTGTATAATAATTTGGGCTAATAATAATAATTTCTGCATATTCTATTGTTTGACACTTTCTTTTAGTATGCCCTGTGTTGTGTGTCATTGCTTGTTGTGTTGTTGGTTTGTGTTGTGTTCATTTTTGGATGCATTTTCTGGGTGGAACTTGTGGCCAATGTGGAGTTTCTAATGAGAGGAGTGATGCAAAACCACCACTGTGGAGCCTCTCTCTCCTTTACTCTTTCTCCTTCTCTCTCCTTTACTCTCTCTCCTTCTCTCTCCTCCACTCTCTCTCTCTCTCACTCACTCACTCCCTATTCACTCTCACATGAACACATGTATGAACACATGCTAGATATTGATAGTGCTACCTCTTAGCCCACTTTACTCTAGACTGCTCCTTGGCTTAGTCTGTTTCCTACTTCCCTCTGGATCATCTGATCTTCTGCCACAGCCAGTCAAGCTGCAATGACTTCTTATTACAGGAAAGATTTGGCAAAAAAAAAAAAATCACATTTACACAATTTTTACTCTTACCCCAAATGGTTGACATACAGCTTGAGTTTAGTTTAATAGTTTTGCAATATAGACTAACAAATATAGCTAGCAAGTGATGGAAGTCTGTCTCAGTTAAATTGTTTTCTTTGAGTAGATTTCCCAGTGTGGGAATTAATATCATCTATAAAAAATGGATAAAAACTGTGGAGCTGCACACTGTAACCGTATCGAAGCTGCCATCTTGGACATCCAGAATTTACGACACACACACACACACAGTCTGTACTGGAGACTGGACTGAACTGAGATTATGTAGTGTAATGCCATCATTTGAAATGAATATAAGAAGATTAGTGCATGTGTTTATGGAAAAGAATTTCAGGTGAAATAGACTTCCATTACCTTTAAAATATCTTTTATGTTACATTAGTCTCATAGCTCCAGTGAAGAGCATCGACACCAAACCAGAATTGGCTGGGGTAAGGGGAAAATTATTTTTTATGGTAAACCATTTCTTTAAATACATTTTAAAAATCCACCTTGCTGCTATTTTCCTTAATATAGCTGTGTAAAGAGAGTGAGCTTGGAGCTATGGCACTTGGTTTTGGATTTGTGCGTTCTCTTGTAAAATACACACTGTGTGTATGTAGGAGAAAGAGTGAGAAGGTGTGTGAGTGTGTGAGCCAAGTCGTGTGCTACTGTAGAGAGGTGGACAGGGAGCAGGGGCTGGCTTGGCCAACAGCAGACGCCACTCCTTCCTGCAAACTACAGTGTCTGCTTTGTGTGGTACACACACTGAGCCTTTCAGAGACTGACACACACACACACACACCCACACCCCTACGAAAAAGGTGGTCTTTGCATTTTTATATTATTTCTCTCTCTCTCTCTCTCTCTCCCTCTCTCAGCCATGGCTCCAGTGGTGCCTGAGTTGAGAAGTGACATTGACACAAGCAATTTTGATGATATTGAGGATGAGAAAGGGGACGTCGAGACTTTCCCACCTCCTCGTGCCTTTGTAGGCAACCAGCTACCTTTTGTTGGATTTACCTACTTCAGGGAGGACCAGTAAGTCTCTCTCTCTGTATATGTATATATTCTTTTGTAAAATACTTTATAAGAGACACTTAAGCACTGATTACACATCCTTTGTCTTGAAAACATGGGGCATTGTGCTCTCTCAGACTGATTTTTGTGGATTTTTATGGTAAATGAAAATTTAGGGAACAATAAATGACCAAATAATTTGTTGCAGAACACACATGAAAACATTGCTTTCCCGTTGCCAGGAGTTTGGAAATAACAAAACATACATGGTGGTCTCACCTGATTGGTTAACACTTTGGCAGTTTTTGCTTTGGCAGAGCAGATGTTTTCCTCGTCAACATAGTTGCCATATTTATTCAGATTGACATTTGTTTGTGCTTTAACTTAATTTGTTCAGCAATTTTATCTTGTCTCTATTTTTTTCCTACTTGCTCTATTTACTTTTTTGTGCTATCAGTTTTCAGTGGCTCTAAACATGGTTCATTCAAATTTGAATTGCTGACATAGATGCACTACTTTATGTCCAGAGTCCATAAAATACAAAAGTTAGTTTATACTACAGATTTCTCTGACTGGCATGAAACGAGATTGAGCCTGTGCTCCTTATACACTTCTGAAATTTCTGTGTCTCAAATATCTACATACACACAACAGGACCAGTGAGCTCTTGTATTAGAAAAGTGAAAGAGGCAGGAGACAGGAAGTGCACTGTTTGTTTTAAAAGGAAGTGGTTATGTTAGCTAAAACTGACTACTGCATTCATTCATATATAATTCCCACTATCCTTTCCCATTCTGTTTTCTTAACTCACTCATTATTTCTGATTTTTCTCAGGTTGATGAACAAAAAACAAAAAGATGAAGATAAGCCTGACATCTGTATTGATGGTTTAGTAGAAAAGGAGGACCATTCAGAGAGATCTGAGGTGTGTGTCTCTGTGTATGTACGTATGTACCTAATATAACTAATTATAGTACAGTTAGGTCCATAAGTAGTTGGACAGTGACACAATTTTTTTAATTTTGCCTCTGTACACCACCACAATGGATTAAAAATGAAGCAAAATTGAATTGTAGACTTTCAGCTTTAATTCAAGGGGTTTAACAAAAATATTGCATTAACTGTTTAAGAATTACAGCCATTTTTTACAGAGTCGCTTCATTTTCACAGGCTCAAAAGTAATTGAACAATTGACCGATAAGCAGTTTCATGGCCAGATGTGGCCTGTTTCCTCATTATTTCATGACAAATTAAGGAGATAAAGGGTCTGGGATCGATTCCAAGTGTTGAATTTGCATTTGGTAGCTGTTCGTAGGAACTCTCAATATGCAGTCCAAAGAGGTGTCATTGCAAGTGAAGGAGGCCATCATTAGGCTGAAAAAATAAAACAGACCTATCAGAGAGATAGCAGAAGCTTTAGAAGTGGTCAAATCAACAATTTGAGCTCAGCAACACCAAAAGGCACGGAAGACCACAGAAGACAACTAAAGGGGATGATCACAGAATTCTTTCCTTGTTGAAGAGAAGCCACTTCACAACACCTAGCCAAGTCAAGAACACTCTGGAGGAGGTAGGCGTATCACAGTCAAAATCTACAATCAAGAGATACCTTCAAGAATTCTTGAATTCTTGAAATACTGACCGTTTACCTCAAGATGCGAACCACTGGTAACACTCAAGAACAGAAAGGCCAAATTAGACTTTGCTAAAAACACCTCTAAAAAAAGCCTGACCAGTTCTGATGCAATATTAACCAGAATGATGGGAGGAGAAGAGTATGGAGAAGGAAAGGAAGGACTCATTTTCCAAAACATACCACATCATCTGTAAAAGGCAGATGCAGTGTTATGGCATGGGCATGTATGGCTGCCAGTGGAACTGGGTCACTGGTGTTTATTCATGATGTGACTGCTGATAGAAGTAGCAGGATGAATTCTGAAGTGTATAGAGCTATACTTTCTGCTCAAACTCAGTCAAGTGCTGCAAAACTGATAGGACGGTGCTTCACAGTACACATGGATAATGAACCAAAACATACTGTGAAAGAAACCCAAGGGCAGCTTCTCAAAGGAGGAAACGCAGCATTAGGTGATGTCCATGGGTTCCAGAATTCAGCCAGTCATTGACTGCAAAGGATTTGCAGCCAGGTATTAAAAATAATCTAATGTTTGTGAATGTTTATGATGATATGTTAGTTTATCCAATTACTTTTGAGCCTGTGAAAATGGAGGGAATCTGCAACAAATGGCTGTAATTACTGAACGGTTAATGCAATAATTTTGAAAACCCCTTAAAGCTGAAAGTCTACACTTCGATCACATCTTGATTGCTTC
Source organism: Pangasianodon hypophthalmus (assembly GCF_027358585.1). NCBI lineage: Eukaryota > Metazoa > Chordata > Actinopteri > Siluriformes > Pangasiidae > Pangasianodon > Pangasianodon hypophthalmus. Next base: position 10,378,154 of record NC_069739.1, read on the forward strand.
ATTTCAAATCCATCGTGGTAGTGTACAGAGGCAAAATTATGACAATTGTGCCGGTGTCCAAATACTTGTGGACCTGACTGTACATACTGTATAAGTGGATGTTCAAAAAAAAGGTGAGATGCTGGTTCTTTGAGTGTGGGTCATAGTGGCTTCAATATATACACTCAGATGGAATCCTAGCAGATTACATTTATTTTAAAGATTTATTTATAGTGTATGAGTATTTGAAATTTCTGCATTTTCTATACCTTAAAGGCTTAAAGCCTTTAAGCCTTTAAGGTATAGAAAATGCAGAAATTTCAAATACTTTCAAGTGCTTGTGTTTAAAGGCAGTGGTCTAAGCACTATTGATAAACCCAGTCTCACACACCTCTACTCATGAAAAATCTCAGAGGTGTGAACAACATGCAGATAATTTGCATAATCTGAATGAGGCCACCAGACATTCCAGTTAAATTAGAACTTAACCTAACTATGAATACATGCAACTTTCCTAATAAATATTGATGTAAGATAAATATTGATGATTGAGTAAATATTGATGTAACTTTTGGACTTGAGTCCCAGATGGCCCTTAGTTTGTATTTTACATTTTCTTATTTGTTATAAAACAAATATGTCCATGCTGTTTTATATCCAGAGACATTAGTCTTGTCTGTCTCTGGGCATTATTTATTTAAGTACATTAACATTCTGACTGTTAACATTAGTTAGCTCACAAAACATATTCTTTCACTGTCACATTCATGAGTTTCAAGTAACCCTTAAATAAACCCAAATTGTGCTTGTTTAATTTATAAAGTTATGCAATGACGTAGGTGTTAACATGTTTCCCTGTAAATGCTTTCTTACTTGCATCTCCATACATATATTTTAGGAGTAGCTAGGTTAACCAAGAAATGCTGGATAATGTAACCTTGCTAGCTAGTGAACTACAACTGACCAAGTTTAAATTTCTGTCCCTGAAATAACAACAGGCATGTGTGTGCAAGAATTTTCATGCTGCTGCTAAATAACTTGAACGGAAACCAAATATTAATGTGTGTTATAGCTTGCATTTTTTATTTGCTAATATGCCAAGGGCATTTTTAATGCTACAGCTCTGTCTTCTGTGAACGCTTTCCAAAACTCCTGAATTTTAAACAAACTCCAGTCTGCCCTTAAGCACTTGATGGCACTTTATAGAAGCATGACAATGCCTCTGTGCACAAAGCGAGTTCCATGAAGACATAGTGTGTGAAGATTGGAGTGGAAGAACTTGAGTGTCCTGCACAGAGCCCTGACCTCAACCCCACTGAACACCTTTGGGATGAACTGGAACACAGACTGAACCCCAGACCTCCTCACCAACATCAGTGCCTGCCTCCCTAATGCTTTTCAATTCAATTTTATAGCACTTTTAACAATGGATGTTGTCACAAAGCAGCTTTACAGAAATAAATACATTCAAATTAAATTAAATCAAAATAAATTGTAAATGTGTGAATTTATCCCTAATAAGCCAGAGGCGACAGTGGCAAGGAAAAACTCCTTGAGACGATATGAGGAAGAAACCTTGACAGGAACCAGACTCAAAAGGGAACCCATTCTCATCTGGGTGATAATGCATAGTGCAGTTATAAATAAATCCCTTCTATAACTGTGTACTACATGGACAAATAGTGCAATTGTGCAACCAGTAAATTCATTACAGTTTTCACATGAAGTCTGGTTTGTTGAACCTATCCACTGTCCACTGATGGAGTCCTGAGTGCAAAACTGCTCACAGCAACCACAGTCCCAAAGCCACCACAGCAATCACAGTCCCAAGCCATCACAGTACAACTCCCTCTATGAGATCCCCAAGCCATCGCCATGGCCCCCAAGTGGCACCATCCCCGGCAATCCCAATGATGTTCAGGCCATTCATGTGGGGCCACCCCCAGCACTAGAGAGTGATCTCCAATTGATGAGAACTCCAACCAGAAGTAGGGCATCAGGATGGATCAGGCAGGTCAGAAGGGGTCAGGATCACTTGTATCTCAGGAGTAGCATGCATAGCTCAATGGAGAGAGACAGACAGAGAGAGAAAGGGAGAGATTTGTTAGGTAATCTTTTGTCCCATAATAAATAAGGACCTTTTGATCGAAGTAGGCATGGCAGATCATAAAAGACCTAATGTTTGTTCAGGTGCTGAGGCGCGAGACCATTCAGTGCTTTATAGGTTAATTATTATTTTATAATCAATACGAAATTTGATTGGGAGCCAGTGCAGTGTGGATAATATAGGGGTGATGTGGTCATATCTTCTGGTTCTGGACATTATATTTCTTATCTTAGCAATATTTCTGAGATGAAAGAAAGCTATCCTAATAATATTATCTACATGAGCTTCAAATGAAAGCCGAGTCAATAATCACACTAAGGTCTTTTACTGCTGCACATGATGAAACAGAAAGGCCATCGAGAATTATTATGTAATCAGAAAGCTTACTTCTAGCTGCATGTTGTCCTAGTACAAGTATTTCTGTCTTGTCAGAATTAAGTAAAAGGAAGTTAATAAGCATCCAGTGTCTAATGTCTTTTACACATTCCTCAACGCTATTAAACTGGTGTCTGTTATCTGGCTTTGCTGAAGCATACAACTGTGTGTCATCAGCATAACAGTGGAAGCTAATACCATGTTTATGAATAATTTTGCCCAGAGGTAGCATATAGAAAGAGAAGAGCAGTGGGCCTAAAACAGAACCTTGCAGAACACCAAATTTTACCTTAGTTTGCATAGAGAAGTCACCATTTACATCTACAAACTGATAACGATCAGTCGCATAAGACTGGAGCCAGGAGAGGGCCATTCCCTTAATGCCTACTACATTTTCTAGTCTATCGAGGAGAATAGCATGATCAGTGGTATCAAAAGCTGCACTAAGGTCAAGCAACACAAGCAAGGAGACACAACCCTGACCAGAGGCCAGTAGTTGGTCATTTACCACTTTAACCAGCGCTGTCTCTGTGCTAAGATGAGGCCTAAATCCTGACTACATTTCATGAATGTTATTTGCTGCTGTGCTCCAAAATTTTCTAGAATCTTGGAGATAAAGGGGAGGTTTGATATTGGCCTATAGTTGGACAGTTGACAGGGTTGAGGTTAGGTTTTTTAATCAGCGGTTTAATTGCTGCTAGTTTAAAAGATTAAGGTACATAGCCAGTGCTAAGGGAAGAATTGATTATTTTTAGAAGAGGCTCTATTGCTTCTAGAATTATCTGTTTGATAAACATGTAGGTAATGGATCTAGTGTACAAGTTGATGTGACAGTCCACAAACCTTTGGCCATATAGTGTGTTGACATGTACAACCTGTTCTTTTTTTAACCAGATTATTAAACTGGATAGATAGGTTGGTTTCTGATCCTTAGATGGGATTGTTAACCATTAAATTTAACCATATTACTGTCATGTCAGGTACCTGCATTTCTGCGTCCGTATCTGCCACCTGACGATTAATTTTGTTTAATGCATTCCATCCCAACTGTTCGTCTCTACCAACTTTCTTTTGCTCTTTAGACTGATGATGTTCAGAAGAAGCTGATTAATATAGAAGAGAAGTTCAAACATGAGATGCAAGCTAAGGATGAACTGGAAAGCAAATGCAGGTACAGCTCATCACATACACACACGCACACACATGCGCGCACTCGAGCACACACACGCACACACACACGCACACATGTTTAGACTGTGATTGAAATTTTTAAATAATCTGCTGATATGTCTTTCATTTTTCCAATTTTACCTCAACAGAAGTGCAAACGAGCGACTAGATAAACTGTCCAGGGAGCTTGAAGAGGAGGTAAGCGAATGTTCAAACCATTATACAGCAAAAGAATAGTAAACATAATCATGACTCACTCATACTACAGCCCTTAATTTGTTCTGGCAGCTTGAAGGATTTTACAGGCATGTGTGTGTCATGTGAGAGATTGATGTAAATATCTGTAAATTATATATTTACAGATTTACAGTTATAACTGTAATATATAAATATAACTATAACTAAATATAATATAAATATAACTGTAAATTTCCCATGAAGTTTTCTGTGACATTTATGGAAGGAGTCACCAGTGTCACTGCTTTGTAACATCACCAGAGGAGAGTCTACAGGACAGAGGTGCTTTGCACTTTTTCAGTTACTAACTTGTGTTGTGAACATCTCACAACATAAAATGTCACTATAAATGGGTAAAAAGTATGATGTCTTTCTTTAATAAATAAAAAAGTAATCACTGGCAAGTAACTTTGGTGTAAGATGAATAAAAAACCTTGTGTAAGGAATGAAACATGCTATTATAGAAAAATGATCAAATGATAGAATGGTGTAATGTTGTACGATGCCAGTACCACTGTGAAATTGATTATTTTTCTATAACAGCATGTCCTGAAGTGTTTTATTCCTTGCATAGTACCTATAGTTTTTATTTTAGTCAAACATTTGATTTACTGGATTGTGCACATATGAAGTACAGAGATTACAAACACACAAATTCAGCTATAACCAGTCTGCAATGACATTTAAAATAATAAAATAGTAATAAAAGAAAGAGTAAGTGGTTATGGATTTTAATAAGTATTTGAAGGCACAACTGGACCTAAATGTTAGTTTGCTGGACAGTAATTGTATTTTTAATATTTTAGGAATGCCTTTCTTAACTCATTTATTGAACTTTCATCTGAATGATTAGTGTACAGCATGTACAACACATGGCCAAATCTTTGTCGTGGTGTTTGGTGTTCTGGATTTTAGTACTCGCTCATGACCAGGAAGTGTCAGCTTACTGAGGAATGTCTTCTGCTTCTTACTGAGGAATGCCAGAAGCTCTCAGTTTATAACTATAGTCTGAATGCTATAAATGCAACTGTCAGTGAAACAGGAGTGGATTTGGTCTCAGCTGAGGTGTTTTTATCCACCCCTGTGATAGACACTGATTTTTGGTTGCATCATTTGGCCTTGAATGTAAGCTTTTAAATGACCGGTTCCATACTTTTTAAAGGTTTTAGCAGTCTGAAGTAATTAAATCTGCCTTGCCATATGTGTTGAATTTCTACTGAATAATAATGTTTTCTCTTCTCATTTTTTCTGCTTTTCACCGTTTGTATAGATGAGCGCGAGGCACAGAGCAGAGGATTCCCTGAGGAAACTGGAGAGAGAGAAAGCCCTGCTGCAGCACCAGAGCACAGAGAGCCTGAGGAAGGCTGAACTCGAGATAGAGCGAAAACGCGGCTTAGAAAACGAAGGTGAGTCCACTTCAGAAAGCATTTAAGGAACACTGCCCCTTCTCTGTTGAACATCTGACTATAATATAATGCTCATTACTGTCACTTGAGCATTAAACACTAATCACTAAACACTGCTGCTGATATGATAAATATTTCTGTCCCTGAACACTGATCCAGCTGTTTACAGACTGTTCTGATCATTGTACCACTTGCTTGCTCCTAGTTATAGTCAGAATAATATTAGCTGATGTCCACTTGCTAGCGGTCATACCCATTTGCTTCATGTTTTCACACACCTATAATGAATTAGTTCAGCTAACACTCTGTGTTTCGCAGTGAGCAGCCTGAAAGAGCAGCTGGCTGAGCTGAAGAAGAAGAGCCTTAACTCACAGATCTCCACTGAGAAAAATATCCATCTAGAGAGACAGGTCAGTGTGTGCTGAAGGATTTCCCAGGAACAAACATCATCTATTATTAGCACACATAGGACTCCATGTTTGGGTAGTTGCAAGTGTAACTTGCTGGTATAACACCAATGCATTGCTCATTTGGTTAGGTGGAAGTCTGGAAGTCTACTTTGTGATTCCAAATGAGCATGTCTGTTCTGATGCGAGTGTCATTCAAAATCTGTCAGCATAGTGGCATTTTCAAAAATTGTATTTAAGTTACCACCAGTTTATACCACAGCACTGTTTAATTCTTTTTTCTGATTGGTCAGAAGGTGTTTCTGACCAAATATCTATAAATGCAGCTCTGACAGTAATTCCAGCGGCAAGGAAAATCACATGATTTTATTACTGCATTCAATCTAATAATCAGTGTTGGTCCATAGATATTACTGTATTCATTCATTCATATTCATTGCTTTATCTTGGGAACTCAGGAGAATTCACCCTCTATGGGATGCAAGTCCACCACAGGGCAACACACGCAACACATACACACATATACACACACACACACACACACACACACACATTTGCACCCATAGGCAATTTACCATAATCAACATAATTTCTAACAAAACTAAATACCAGACCTGACAAATCAGTGATTATGGAGATGAAGAATTTATTGATATAAACACTATGCCCTAGAGGCTCATGCGTAACTGACCATCCACAAATAAGCTAGAAAACACATTAGTTGCATCAGCCAGCCAGTCATTTCAAACTACTAAAAGTGTTTTTGAAGCATTACATGGATTAGCACTGCATTACATTTCAGAATGAATCTGCCCCTACACTACCTCAAGCTCTCTTAGATCGACTAATCAAGAGTCCCCAAATGTCTGCATATAACTAATTCACAATTAAAAACCCATCTTTTCCCTTTGACCTATGCCTAGCTGTGAGATGTGTGGTGTATGGTGATTCAGTGGTGTGTATTTTCTAATGTATTATTTATTTAATTAATATTTTATTTTTCGTAATTTTAATTAAAATTTCGTAAAATTTAATTGTTGTTATTGACCAATTTCAGTACTATTTTTTAGCAACTTTATTTTATTAGCTTGAATGATTTTATCTGAGCTTTTGTTCAGCACTTCGGTCAACATTTGTTGTTTTTAAATGTACAAATAAACTTGACGACTTGCATGAAATGAAAACTGGGTTAATAATTTATGCTGCATTGCAAGTGTAGTGTTTGGTATGTGATGACAGTTCTTCCTTCTTTTTTCTCTTGCTCTGTAGCTGGAGGAGGTGAGCGCTAAGCTGCAGGCTGAGGTGGAGGAGTCAGGCCGAGTAAAGAAAGCTCAGGCCGAGGCAGCGAGACAGGCGCAGCAGCTGGAGCTTTTACTCAGGGAGCTGCAGGAGAGACTGGCACAGCTGGAGAGCAGCCGACTCAGCCTGGAGCAGGACAATCTCAGCCTGCAGAGTGCCCTAGAGACTGAGAAGAGGGAGCGCAGTCTCAGCTCTGAGACCATCACTGACCTGCAAGGTGAGGGAGAATAAGTCATTAGGGAGACAGTGAGGGAGTGGATGAGGAAGCAAGCTAAGGATTGTGGAAATGAAGTAGTAAGGAAGGGGTATTTCAGGGTTCTACACTTAACTACGTGTGTATTAAGGAGGAAATGATTGAGGGGTGTGAGAAAGGGAGAAAAATGAGGTATTGAGCGAGTAGAGGAGGGAGTGAACTATGGAGTGAGCGAGTAGGTGAGTGCCTGGGATATTCAGTAAAAGAGTTAGTGTGTATGAGGTGTAGGTGAGGTAGATAAGGAGGATATGCACTGAAGCTGTGAGGGAGTGTATAAGGATAGAGTCGGGCAATAAGGCACATTTTGTTTAAGTGAAAGAGGAGAAACTGAAGGATTGACGATTAAGTTTGGAATGAGGGAGTGTGAGCAAATGAACTGAGGGACTGAGGGAGGAAAAAAGAGTGGGAGGGTTGAAGTATGAAGGAGGTAAGTGAGTGAGAGGATTTGGGTTAGAGTGAGTGAGGAAGGGTAGGAGAGAGGGTTGGTGAGGTAAAGGGAAGGTGAGTGATGGAGGAGTTAGGTAAGTGAGTGAGGATGGGGTATAGATGAGGTATGTGAGGAAGAATAGGAGTGAAGCTGTGAATAAGCAAAAGAGCAAGTGTCAGGAGTGTATAAAATGTTAGGGGGTAAGGCAAGGAAGTGTTTAAGAGAAAGTGAAAAAGAGTGAAAGAGGAGGAAAGAGAAAAGATGAGTGAGGAAGAGATTAAGTAAGTGAGGTAGTTAGTGGGGAGGAAGTTGGGGAGTGAGAAAATCAGTGTTAGTGAATGAGTAAGGGAGGAAGAAAAGGAGTGAGGGAATGAGTGAGTGTGACTGAGTAAGTGAGGAATTACTTGAGGAATGAGTGAAGGAATAAGGAAGTGAGAGACTGAATGAGGAAGTGATAAAGTAAGGTAGGCTCTGAGGAAGTAAGTGAGTAATAGAAGGAAGAGAGTGAAGGAGTGAATGAGGTATTGAGCAAGGGAGTGAGGGAGTGAATGAAGTATTGCGTGAGGTAGTGAATGAGGTATTGTGTGAGGAAGTGATGGAGTAAATGAGTTACTGAGCAAGGGATTAAATGAGACAGTATGGAGGAGTGACTAAGGATTCGAGTGAAGGAAAGAATGAGAGAGGAGTGATTTGAGAGTGATGGAGTCACAGAGAGTGACCGAATAAGGGAGGAAGTGGGGGAGGGACCGAAGGAGTGTGAGGTTGTTTGTTGGTGAGTTGAGTAAGGAAATGAATGTGCAGGCAGCTGAGGAGTGAGAAAGGAGGCACTGAGGTAGGAAAAGAGTAAGAGTGGGAAAGGAAATTAAAGAGAGAGAAAGTGGACAAGTAAGAGTAAGACAGTGAAAAAATGAGGGAATATGTGAGAAAGATTGAGACTGGGAGAAGGAGGAAGGAAGTGAGTGGGAATTTGAGACTGAATGATAAAATGAAGGGGTATATGGGTATAAAGACAGAGGAGGTTGGATGAAAATAAACCACATGGCTGTAACAGTGTAAAAGTGTTTTTGGTTTGGTGTGTATAAATGCGCGTGTAATGTGTTCCTCCTCTTTCCCTCTCTCTGCGACACACACTGGGCCCTTGTTTCTCTGTGCTGTGTAGTGCTGTTGTGTTTGGGTGGAGTATCTCACGTGGGGAGTAAACACTGCTATTTTGGGTGCCGGGTCCACTGGCAGGTAGCTGACATTACGTCTCAAAGGCCAGAATATTTCTTCATTTCTCTACTAAATGTCTTTCTCTTTCTGTCTCTTTCAGTGTGTGTCTCGGGTCTGGAGGAAGAGCTGAAGCAAACGAAGAACGTGCTTTCTAAGGCTGAGGGTGAGAAGAGACAGCTACAGGAGGAACTGACTGACTTGGAGAAGGTATGTGTGTATATGTACGTGTGTGTGTGTGTGTCTATGTTAAGGTGTTGTAGAGATAATTAGAGTGCTCTTTGTATATGTACTATGTGTGTGTGTGTGTGTGTGTGAAACTTGTGTTGTTCTCTGTGTACAGGTGAGAAGTCAGCAAGAGATTGACCTTACCTTCAAGCTCAAATCTGTTCAGCAGCGATTAGAGCAAGAAGAAGAGGAGCACAACGCTGCCAAATCCCGACTTGCTGACCACAGCAAACTCAACCAGTCCATCGAAGAGGCCAAGTCTGAGGTGCTGAGAGGTAAAAATCAAAACACTTTTACTTGAATAAATTGTAATAATTCACTTGAGGGAAAGTAAATTACTCAAGTAAGAGTAAATAAAGTAAAAACTTGAAAATCTACTTGAGTAAAAGCTTTACAAAATTTTTTTTTTTTTTTACGTCTACAATTGCCAAAACTAATCAGAAAATGTTCCATATCTGAGGATCGCATGCTGAAGTGAATACCACCTCCGTAATCAACAGTATATATAAAGAAAGGTAACGATAGCTGGCTAGCTATCATACAGGTTTCTAGCAACATCATTAGCTATTTAGCTAAGATGCCCCTTTCACATTATCCTGAGCATTTCCTATAGGCTGTAGCAGCACATAGATTTATTTAACACAACAGGCAATCACAACTGAACATGGACATGACATCTTAAGTTTAACACAGAGCTTTTGTACTCTAAAACTGTAAAAGGTTAGCTAGTCTAGCTTAGTCAGCTAGCTGATGCCTTGGATGCTGAGATGAGAAACGCAACATCTCCACAGGTTCTGGCTTGCATAATTTGCAGATCATTGTCTCACTGATTCCTTTATTTTAATTGGGACTTAAATATCATTAAATATATATGTGGGTAAATCTTATACATGTTGTGCATGCAAGCCGGCCCAAGGATATCTCAGAACTAAAAGCATTCTACAAGGAAGAGTGGTTGAAAATTCCTAAAGGAAGAATAGAAACATTCCTCGTTGGCTACCAAAAGCATTTGCAACCTGTGATATTTGCCAAAGGGGATGTTACTAGATGACTTGGAACATGGCAAAATTACTATTTAATTTTTTTCTATTTTAATCAAATATAAAGTTACTGTGCATTAATATTTGCAGAAAATGTTCTTTTTTCGATAGTTTTGCAGAGGCTTGCAGAGGTTGTGTTTACTTTGTTTTAAAAATTAACAAAATATGTGATTTGGCCAGGGGTACCCAACCTTTCACATCCAATTCCCACATGTACATATATCTGCATACATATTAATATTCATGTCTCAGCATTTAAAATTCTAACTGCAGTTGGCACAAATGACATCTGATACACATTTTTACTTGCCTGAGGTTGTCTAAAAGAATTTTATAAAGATTGTACAGGTTATACAGAAACTGAAAATTGATCATTAAAAAATTCATCAGTTAGAAATCATGGGTTTGTGGGTGCACATAATTGAAATCCTTGAATAAATGCTTGTGCAGTGTGATGGCTGTTGGGGCTTTTTAATGGTAAAATAATGTGTGTGTGTCACAGACATGGAACGTAAACTACAGGATGAGCGCTCGGCTAAGCAGCAGCTGGAGAGTAAGCTGATGCAGCTGGAGAAACATAACTCAGTCCTGGACTGTGATTATAAGCAGGCACAGAATGAGCTCCAAGAGCTGCGCTCACACAAGAACAAGCTCATGGAGGAGGTCTGTCTGTCTGACTGTAACATGTTGACTGTAATCAGATTATTTCCAGTGCCTTTATGGGGGGTGGTATACTTACAGTGATGGCTGATAGATGTAAGGGCTAAAACTAATATCTAGCATTAGCTTGACAGTGAAACTATTAGGGTTGAACAATGCATTTGTCATCCATTTGCATTTTGTTTGGACAGTGTGTTCTTGGTCTATTTGCTTTGCCTTTTGTGGGGGAAAAAATTATGACAACTTGTAAGAATTCATTATACCCCAAGACTGTATTTCCCATGTGTCTTCTCAGTGAAGCAGCCTGAAAAAATCAGCCCCAGTGGAGATCAGTTCTAGGGGGTGTTTCACTGTATAATCACCTGACATGACTGTCACTGATAGACTCTACAGAATCTACAGTCTGGGCTAGAAAGAAATCAGCAGAAATCATTTCTTCATACAATTCTGCTTATTTTGTATAACACTCGGTGGTCTTGTTGTGCTTAGTTAATCCCAAAAATCCCAAATAATCCCTCTTAAGACATTTGTTAACAGCAAATTATCTAAAATGGATACCAAGAATGAAACTTTATATTTTATAGTCATTTTATCTTACTTATGCTTACTTATATTTTTGCTATGATTTGGTTAGAAGCGTTTGGCTGGGAGCGTAAAACAAAAAACTTATTAAGGCTCTGTTGACCCTTTACTAAATAAAGGGGACAGAGGAATCAGTGTCAGTTGATATATAGTATCAACTTGTCACGTAGTCAACAGAGCCTTAATAAGTTTTTTGTGCATTTTTTTGTGAATGCAGGTGGATTTGCTGACTGTGAAAGTGGAGCAGGAAATGCAGCGGCGGAATCTGTCCCAGGCTGATCTGAAGGCTCAGAGGCATGAAGTCAGCACGTTACGCTCCTCTGAGAAACAACTCAAACAAGAACTTAACCACCTGCTGGAGCTCAAACTCAGCATGGAGAAACACAACCAGGAGCTACGCAGGTGTGTGTGAAATGACAGTTTAGCAAAAACATAAACTTTTTCACTTACACCAGATTTGGTCAGAACATGTTTGGTGTATGGAGTTTGTTTATATTACGATCATAAACCATCGCATGATCACCTCAAACCAAAGAGAGAAATGTAAAGTAATCTGCAGTGGACTTGGCAATGTGGTTTCTGACACTGTATGACACTCTATAAAAATAGACAAAAGGACACCATTAAGCTAAAACCAATTGGAGCTGCCATCTTGGACACAGAATCACTTTTTTCCTCATCATATGGTTCATCGTTACTCCATGTGACAATCAGTCATTGTGAAAGCAGAATTGTTTTAAGTGATTACATGATAATACAGTTTAAATTTTAATTTGTGTGTTTTGTTTTTTTAAAACAAGCTTATGAATTGTTATTACTGAACAGAGCAATTGAGTGAAGATTTAGACTGGTAGCTCTACTGGCTTCTCTTACTTGTTAGACCAGTTTAAAACTAAGAAAGTAAAGTTCAGCTGCAGGAGTTTGAAGTCTTTGTCCTTGTCCAATCAGGGACAGAGAAGTTGCTGACGCACATCTGAAGGAGTTAAAGGACCAGCTGGAGGCGGAACAGTATTTCACAGTATGTTTGGCATATTTTGTGTTCTCTCTATGTTGTAATGCTTTTATTTAGAATTAGCCTGAATGACAAAGTGCTGCTAGCATGCTAGTATTCTAAGGGTGCATTTACATATACAGTGTTTAGTCTGTTTGAATTGAACCCTGGTGCGTTTTCCTCTTTGGCGCGGTACACAGCAATCACTTGGTTGCAGACCAAAATAACCGTTTCGAGACCAAGAGCTGAGCAAAGTGGTCTCCATCCTTTTCCAGTTGAACTCTACTGCAGGTCAACTGCAGTGAAAAAGAGATTTGATCCTGAATTGACCCAAATAGAGGAAGTGAACCAAACATGCTGTGTGTTTTGGGTATCTTGTCATGTTACAGAGAAACCATTAACCATTGCTCTGTCCAAAGAGTTCCCCGTGTCAGAAAGCTTAAAGTTACAGATTTACCTCTGACTTTTACAAAGCACTGACACTGGAGACTCACAGTTCTCTATAAACATCTACTAAATAAAAATAAAATAAAATACTAAATAAACATCTCCTTGTATGTCCTCCATACAAGTCCCTGTGTGAGTTGTTACTATAGAAGTGATAACTTATTAGAACAAAAACATTAATATAAACCTGTGAGTTGATTTAAAGCTAGAACTACTGTCATAGCTGTTACTATAGAAAATTAATCAACACCTTCTGACCAGTCAGAATCCAGAATTAAAGAGCTCCTGTACTCCAGACATATATATACACGAATATGCCTGTTATGCAAAGTATAGCAATAGCATGCTAGCAAATAATTGGGCTGTTACAGTACAGCGGTCTATAAAATCTGTTTTTGTGCTTGCAGAAACTGTATAAGACTCAGATTCTAGAGCTGAAGGAAGAGTGTGATGAAAAGACTAAACTCTACCAGGACGCACAGCGGAGACTGGAGGACCTTCAGGAGGAGAGGTATGTTTATGTGTATTTGTTTTTCTACTTCCTGAGATGTGCCCTGTCAAATTTCTGCCCTAATTTGATACATCTGGCTCTAATGCTCAAATTGCTCCTACTGGCCATGAATCAGGAGTATTATGTCTGTAGGTTAATATGTTGGATCATTTTCAACAAATTCTGAGCACAGGATTAGAGAATCATCTAGAGTTGTTGTCTATCCACTCCTTTAACCTCCAATACCTCTGATAACCTCTGATTTCTCAGCTGCATATTCATGTTGTAAATCTCCCGTTCTACCAAAACATTCCAGAGGTGCTTTACTGGATTCAGATCTGGAGGCCATTGAAGTACACTGAACTCGCTTATCACGTTCATGGAACCAGTCTGAGATGACTTTTGCTTTGTGACATGGCCCTTTATCATGTTGGGTCTAGCCATTATAAGATGGGTAAATTGTGGCCATAAAGAGAAGCACGTACTCAGTAATAATCCTCAGATAGGCTGTGGCATTCAAATGATGCTCGATTGGTATTAAGGGGCCCAATGTCTGCCAAGAAAAAATATTCCCGACACCATTACACCACCAGCAGCAGCCTGAACCCATAGATTCATGCTGTTGACTCCAAATTCTAAATTCTACCATCTGCATGTTGCAGCAGAAATCAAGATACATTAGACCAGGCAATGTTTTTCCAAACTGTTTAGATTCGGTGAGGCTGTGCCTGTAGTCTCAGCTTCCTGTTCTTGGCTGACAACAGTGGAACACTTCTGCAGTCTTCTGCTGTTGTAGCCCGTCCGTCTTATGGTACATGTTGTACACCCTGAGATGCTTTTCTGCTCACCCCAGTTGTAAAGAGTGATTATTTGAGCTACCATAGCCTTCCTGTCAGCTTGAACAAGTCTGGATATTCTTGGTACCAACAAGTCACTAAGATCACATTTTTTTCTCATTCTGATGCTTTATGTGAACATTAACTGAAGCTCTTGACCTGTACCTACATGATTTTATACATTGCTGCCACATGATTGACAAACTGGATAATTGTATGAATGAGCAGGTTTAGTTACCATCATTTGTTGCTATGTACACTTTGTATTTTTCAAAGCAGTTTGTATTGTGACTTCAACTTTAAATAGCAGAGTATTTATTCAGATGAGTAATTGAACTTTTATTTGAGTAGAAAATTTGGGTATGTTTACCACCTTGAGTTGCACTTGAAATGGTGTGAAAATATGCTAATACTTGCATTGTGGCTTAATCCCATCTGTAATTGTCACCTACGGTGTTATTAGTTTCATCCAGTTAAATTCCACTTTAGTTTTGGTATTCATTCAAAGTGTATCATATACTGAGCTTGTATAGCACAGATTTTCTGAATTTAATGAAAGTACTCTTGACTCCACCTAGTGGCACTCATTGTTCATTAATCAGGAGATTTACAGTGTACTAATGAATCTAATCCACTGGGTAGTAATCAGGGAGTTGGTCAAATACTCACTAAGACAAGCCATAATGAACTATGTGCATTTGCGCGTGCATTTGTGCAGGGACTCTCTGGCCGCACAGCTGGAGGCGAGCCTGACAAAGGCAGACTCAGAGCAGTTGGCACGTTCCATTGCTGAGGAGCAGTACTCAGACCTGGAGAAAGAGAAGATCATGAAAGAGCTGGAGATCAAAGACATGATGGCCAGACACCGGCAGGAGCTCAGCGACAAGGACAACACTATCAGCTCGGTGAGACAAAGAGATATACATGCTGTCTCAAATGGCAAAGTTTTGCAGTCCTCATTTGCGCATGAAATCCTACCATCTGAACATATGTTAAAATATAGCTGAATTTATCAATTATCCTCATTATGAGATTAATTAATTAATTAATTCATTCATTCAACCAAATGCTTAAAATATGCAAAATTATCTGTAAATAAAACAAGACAATCACAAGAAATAAGCTTAGTAATCGTATATTTGTTTTGTAATAGTCTCATAAAGAGAGATTAGATAAATGTAAATATAGTCGAGATGTTTTCACATGCTAAAATTTTCTGGAGTGCACAAGAACATAGCGTGTCCCATTTCTCATTTTGTGGTTCACTGTATCTATATTCTGACAGTAACTACTCCGACAGTAGTTATAGCTGCAAGACAAGTCACAGGTTAATATAACCCTGGTGTGGATGCATGCGGAGGAAGACTCAGGGGGCAGGTGGAATGTTAGCAGAGCTCGGTGCCCACCTTTATTTTCACCGCCCTTTTCAGCTCACTTTCCAAAACTCAATCCAATAAAAAAGACAAACTAACAGAAAAGGGGGTCATCACTAGCTCCTGTCTTTTGCCCCATTCAAGTTCAAAGTTCATGTGTCTTGCAAGCTACACCAGCTATGCCACTCTACCTCTTTCTCTTACCAATTACGGGAGTCACTGAAAGCACAAAGAAACACACCTTAGTAGACTGGCGGTAATCAGACACAGGTGAGAATCATCACACGTTAACTGCCGTCTGCAGCTGACGCTCAACAACGCCCCCAGTGCCACATACCCCCACTGCCCAACTCAGGCCTGGGAGTCGTCTGGCTTGCAGAAAAAAATGTTAAGTGATATACAGTATGTCATCAATTTAACCTGTCATTTAGCAGCAGTTAATTTTGTAACATATTGGAAACCAAAACAGCAATTAAACTGAGTACAGTCAATTATCCTTGATCGTTTTATATGGAGCTACTCTGTACCTTACAAGTAGTTGATTTTGTAATGGTACAACATCTTTATGCTGCTATGTTGCTATGATTTTGTGCAATTTTTGTTTGCTGTTGGGATTAATGATCTGATCTCCACTCATCTTTAAGTTGAACTGTTTATAACAATGCATCGGCACAAGCAGCTGAGTGAGTAATGACGCAGCAGGTTAATGTCCCAGATACTCAGTTTTTAAACCCCTTTACCCAGAAAGACTCAAAGACTAGTGCACCATAGGTCTGCAACTTTGTTGTCATCATCAAAGTACAGATGTGAAGGATTACCCCTGGGCTTAGGGTACCATTTGGCAGAGGAGAAAGAGAAAGAGATAGAAACGAGAAAAGCTGAAATTAAATGGAGGAAGTGATCAGGGCCTGTCTTTTATACCTTTCTCAGTTGTGTGTGTGTGTGTGTGTGTGTGTGTGTGTGTGTGTGTGTGTAGCTAGAGGAGTCTAACCGCACTCTGACTGTGGATGTAGTCAACCTGGCCAGTGAGAAAGAGGAGCTCAATAACCAACTCAAAGACCTTCAACAGAGTGAGTGCACCAGTGTTTCCAGAATGTTATCTGATTTCAAATTTTGGTGTTTATTTCTATACCTGTGCTCCTAATAGTTAAATACAATTTGTGATTATGTTCTTTGGTTGTATGCATCTTTAAACATTTAAAAAATACTTTAAAGGTACATAATTGAACCTTAAGGACCAAAGCTTCACTCTAAAAGACACCACATGTACCTTCCCAGGTACAAAATGCAAAAGATGTACCTTGGATGATACCACCCCAGTGCGAGGCAAAGTACAGTTTAGTACCTTTTTTCTGAGAGTGTGTGGTATAACAGGAATAAAACACACACACCAGAAGTGTTTTTCTTTCCTTACATAATATAATCTATCCCAGTATAACATTGTTAACATAGTAGTAGGTGGTGGTTTGTTCTAGAAAAGTTGAATGTGCATTAAAGGATGATAAAATGAATGCTAATGGCTAATGTTAGTGTTTCTTTGGCAAACGCAGAGCTGCAAAAGGCTAAAGAGGAAGAGAAGCAGGTCAGCACCATGAAACTGTCCTTTGAGAAGCAAATTCAGTCTGAGCGAACGCTCAAGATCCAGGTGGGTGTGATTTATTTCCCTGACTTCCTCAGTCCTACAGATTTATTTCATAGATATTATTTAAATGTGTACAGTAATACAGTAGATTTTTAAAATAATATGCATATCAAAGCTTGAGACTTTATACTATTCTGTATCACGTTGTGTAAGGAAGCAGTTTAATAAACACAGTGGTAAAAACAGTTAGTCTGCGTGTAGATGACCTAAAACATTGCTAGCTAAATGTTTTTCTTTTTTCTTTTTTGTTTTCAATGTCTTTGATCATGTTGATGGATAGCTATGTGCCATAGTGAAATGGACATAAGCCTAAACAATTCAGTTTGCAATCAGATACCTGCTGTCCTGTGCTGTTTTCTCCCTTTTAACTTTTAAGGGTAACCAGATTTTAAAATGCTAGAAATTCACTTGTGGTTGAGATACATGCAAAAATAAAACACATTTCAGTTCATGAATGTAGCTATCTCAGTCGTGATACGCAGGATCACCTGGGTGCATTCCTACTTTTCTGTGGCAGGTTGCTCAACACTGCTAGTATCATTAATGCTATACTCCCCCCTGTTTAGGCTGTTAACAAGTTAGCGGAGATAATGAACAGGAAGGATTTGGTGCGCGGCGTTCATCGTGCAGACGACAGCACTGTGAGAAGGAAGGAGAAGGAAAACAGGAAGTTGCAGCTGGAGCTGCGCTCTGAGCGAGAAAAGCTCAACAGTACCATCATCAAATACCAGAAAGAGATCAGTGAGATGCAGGCTGTAAGTGAAAATGCCTTTGAACTCAAATTTTATATATATATATATATATATATATATATATATATATATATATATATATATATATAAAATAACTGAAACAACCTGCACTAACGTAAATCAGCATTATTAAATAGGCCAAGGCCCCATTTTTTGCGGTACAGTGTGTTCAGTTGAATTTTGAATTCATTTAAATACTGGTGGTTTGTGTGTGTTCCTGTCATAGTTGATAACGGATGAGTCGCAGATGCGGGTAGAGCTGCAGATGGCTTTGGACAGTAAGGACAGCGATATAGAGCGTCTGCGCAGTCAGCTTACTTCACTTAGCATCCATTCTTTAGACACAACTAGCATCAGCAGTATGGGCAATGAGCAGGACACTGATGAGCCTTACCCAGGTACCAACAAAAACACACACACACACACACACACACACACACACACACACACACTCCCCCCTTTCTCACCTTCTTGGTCTTCTAGCTTTCTCTCTGTAACTTTCCATCTTATACCTTATGATGTGTTTCCTGTTTCTTCCTTTTTTTTAACCGATACCTCTACCCCTTCCTCTGTCCCCATGGTCGCACGGCAGTGCGCATCACACAAACACAAACCTCAGAATCCATGTCGTTCACATACCAGCGAAGCTCCAAGCGGGTGTGTATCGACACCCGGCCAAGCCTCATCTGCCCCCTCTTCCCTTCTGAACCTGAGGAAGAGGATGATGAGGAAGAGAGGGGTCAGCCTCGGCTGGCTTTGGCTTGTGAGAGGCCAGCGGACATTGAGCCTAGAGGTGACCCTGCATGGAGATGTGCACATGTGCATACACACACCAAAAGTCTTTTAAGATTACACTGCAAGTCCAGTCACCTTGACTAACAACCACTAGTATGGGAACAGATTTGTGTCAAAATGTTGTACATAATTTTAAAAAATATATACTGCATGTTTTTCTGCTATATTACATATATGTAATGTTAGCAGTGCTAGCTAGCTTTTACTTGATAACTCACTTGCTAGTCCATACTGCATATCCTTATATCTAAGCAACCCAAAACAGACATCAATGGTTATAAACAAAATATGAACAAAATACACAATATGCTATAAAGAACTGCGGCTGGGGCTGATTTGTGCATGTGAAATAAAGTGACAGACATAATGAATGTGAACAACGGGGATTATTTACTGTATCATCATTTTTTTCCCCAAAAATGTGTTTGGAGGAGAAACAAAAAGTATATAGAATAAGGACACATTGTTCTGTCAAAGTACAGTTTCCTCAAAATGACAGAAGAGAGACCCGTAAGTTTAGTATTTTTTGGTTTGTAACAAAGTGTAACAAAATTTCTGTTTACCATGTTTGGTATTCGGATAAAACACAGAATGACCCTAGCAGGGCATTACTAGCTTGAAATACTTTGCTCCACATTATTTTATTATGCCATCAGTGAAATTGTTCAATTGTTTAATAGTTTCATTATTGAGCTGTGAGATAGATATTAGATTTTAGCCCTCCCATCTAATATCATGACCAGCGATCATGACATTTGGGATAAATCTTATCCCATAAACTGGAGAATAAAAATTGACCTGGCTGACTGAAAACACGGGTGTATTTCTAACGCAATTTGTGATTGAGTGCGAGTTAAAACTCTGTCACTGCTTCCTGTTATGATTCATAAATACGTCATTTTTCCTGTCTACCACAGAGGCTAGTCTGGAGGGCTGGCTGTCTCTTCCAAGCAAGAACACCAAGAGGTTTGGATGGGATAAGAAGGTAAAACAACAATTCATAAACATCTTACACATCTCTGAGTATGTGTTATGCATGTGTATATGTCATCTGTACTCTGTAGTATGTGGTGATGAGCAGCAAGAAGATCCTGTTCTATGACTCAGAGGAAGACCGTGATCAGGCCAAACCATTCATGATACTGGACATCGAGTGAGTCTACACACTCCTTCACATAAAAATGAAAATAAATATCAGGGCCATGATGCTATGATTTTTTATTTGGGGTTGTTTACTTTTTAAAGAAAAAAACATGGCAGTGTTTTTTTTCTTGAATAATAAAATTAAACAAGACTGTAAATTCCAGCAGTTTCCCATGCTGCTGTATTATGTCTACACCCCTCTTCATGTGTTTAGTGTGAACTTGCATCTCACTCACACTGATGTAATTGCTGACTGCCATTCTGTGAATTTGTTCTATCACGTGTTCTTATATTGAGATGAGCATTAAATATTGGTTTATTTAATCTTTTCCTTTTGTCTTCTCCTAGTAAACTCTTCCATGTACGACCTGTGACCCAAACAGATGTATACCGGGCAGATATTAAAGAGATCCCTCGCATTTTCCAGGTATTGTGTGACATTTTATGTTCACTTGTTTGTATTGCTTTCTTTTAAAAGTGACCAATGACCGAGTATGTGCTGATGACCATTTCGGTTTTACTGGATTTCTTGCTTTTGTGTTACAACCTTTTTTGTTCACATCTAAAAAAAACCTTACCATCAGGCTCAGTATCTCAGTGGGAATCAAGGGTTGTAACAAACCTTTACTATAAGCTCAAACTAGTTTTTGCCCACAGAAAATCCCATGAGATCAGCAGTTTCTGAAATATTGAAACCAGCTCGCCTGGCAGCAATAACCATAACACAGTCATAGTCACTGAGATCACCCCCCCCATCCCCCTAAACCAATATTTAGTGGCAATTGATGTGAATATTAACTAAAGCGCCTGTATCTGCGTGATTTTATATATTGAGCTACTGCCACATGATTGGCTGATTGGATAATTACATGAATGAGCAGGAGTACAAGTGTTCCTATTAAATTGGCTGGTGAGAGTATGTATGTATTTACAGTATCTATACTATGTACGTATGTATGTATGTATGTATTTGATTGACTACCTTGTCTGTCTCTCCCTTTCTGCCAACGATCTTAGATCCTCTATGCCAACGAGGGTGAGAGTAAGAATCAGGAAGCAGCCGTGGAGCTTTCAGTGGCTGACAGGTCAACCTACATCCCTCACAAAGGCCACGAGCTTGTGCCCACACTCTACCACTTTCCCTCCAACTGTGAGGCATGTACTCGACCCCTCTGGAACGTCTTCAAGCCCCCTCCAGCTGTGGAGTGCCGTCGCTGTCACGTCAAATGCCACAAAGACCACCTAGACCTCAAGGAGGAAGTGCTTGCACCCTGCAAAGGTCAGGAGGTCATGCTTGTTGTAGACTATGATTTAGAAAGATTGAATCAGTCAAACTACATACATCGATGTGTATATGGCACATGTGCAAATGCCATGCAAATTGTTTGATAAGGTAGTACAAATAGGTTGTCCAGGAGAGTATAAAATTACGTAATGCAGAAATATAGTAAGGTAGCTTGTACACAGTGACCTGAGCAGTATAAGACAATCTGAGTAGAGTGATTAATCTGAGTAGAGTGTTAGTGTCTGTATGTGCTTAGAAATTTCTGGCAAGCTCCATTACAGACCATACAGATGTGGGAGTTATGTTGGTCAGGTATGGTGCTGGTGAGGTTTGCGGGGGAAAAAACTGTTCCTGAATCTGGTGGTCCAGCTTTTTACTGTGGAGCCTCATTCCCAAAGAGAGCAGGGTGAACAGTTCATGAGTAGGGTGGGTGGGGGTCCTTCATGATGATCCTGGCCTTCTTCTGACATCTTTTGTTGTAAATGTCCTCCATGGTGGGAAGGCTGGCAATTCATGGTGTGCCGGATGGTTTACATTGTGTGAAGAGCTGTCCTGTCTGTGACACTGCACACATAGCACACTGTGTTGCAGCATGTCAGGATGCAGGAGGAGAGGCTTGCACTCATCTTTGCACTCTTCAGCCTCAGGGAATAGAGGTGGGCCTTTTTAGTGATGTGGAATGTGTTTTTTGGACCAAGAAAGTTTATGAGAAATGTGTTCCACCAGGAATTTGAAGCTGCTGATCATTTCAACTTCTTTGCTTTCCAGGGGTGAGGACTGTGTGCATAACTGCTGCAATGGCATCCAAGGTTGAATGGTTTGGTATGGATGCATAGTGATGATTATCTAGTTTGGCTGGAGTAGAGTTCTTAATGTGTGCTATGACCAGATTTTCTAAATATTTAATTGTTACTCATGTCAGTGTTACTGGTTGGTAGTCTTTCAAGTCTGAAACTGTAGAGGACTTTGGAACAGGAATGATGATGGTTGGTTGATTTGAAACATGAAGCTACTTTGGCCTGGGCAAGTGAGGGGTTAAAGAGATCCACATGTGCTGGTATGCACATTCTCGAGTACCTGGCCTGGTATGTTGTCTTGGCCAGCAGCCTTACATGGTTTGACCCTCTGCAGAGTTCTCATTACATCTGCTGCTGTCAACAGATAATGACTGTTCACCTGGAAGAGGGGTACCCTTGGTAGCTGATGTGATGGATGGGTCAAAGCCAGCATAAAGGTTGTTTGAGGCATCAAGGGGTGAAGCATCTGTGGTCCCAGGTCCAGAGTGCTGTTACTTGCATAGTCTTTACTATGCCTTTGATGCCTTGTTCGTTGTCAATCGGGTGTTCCTGGATCTTCTGTGCATAGGTGACTTCTGCAAACTTGATCCCAGAGATAAGGCCACGTCTGGCTGCTCTGAGGGCTGTTATGTCCCCAGACTTGAAGTGTCTCAGGTCTTAATCAGAGAGTGCACCGCTGCATCCACAGGGGTTCTTATTTGGCACATATGTTGATGGATTTGGTGTAGACAACATCGCTCACACATGCATGTGAGGAAAGGGTTGTACTCCTCCAGGTCAACGTGGTGCCTGTGTGTGGTAGCTTCCTAGTCCTGGAACATAGGGAGAGCCTCACTAGGCCATACTATAATGTTAACTGGTTGAAACATGAAAATCAGCAGTTTTGAACTGCACAGTGAACTCTCTGAGTAAAAACATAGCTGTCTTTTTTTGTTAAGTGTTTGATCGCAACAAAACAGTGATTTTTCCCCAAGGATTTGTTTGTCACCAACCTTTGTTTATGTAAACACAGAGTTCAATGCCTTTGGATTTCCCTGACTGAGAGTACTGTTATGCCATCAAGCTGAGTCAGGCACATTTTTTGTGAAGGTCAGAATGCAACAGTTCTTCAGCTCTTTTTATGAGTGTAGTCTCCATCTGAGTAGATCCTTTTATTGCCCAGGGAGTGGATGTTGGCAAGAAACAGCGATGGTTCAGCCAGTACCATCGGATACTTGTGGATTTGTAAGGATGTGTAACTCCTGTTGCTTGTCACTTGCAGTGAACTATGACACGGCTAAAGAGCTGCTGCTGCTGGCCAGTTCTTCAACTGAGCAGCAGAAATGGATCAGTCGTCTTCTCAAGAGAATCCCACGCAAACCCCCTACTCAGAGTGTGGCAGCCCCTCAAGAGCCTCCAGTGGGGTCACTGCCCTCACCGCTCCCCTCCCCCCATCTCTCTCCACGAAACTCGCCCAAACTCACCTCCAGAGGAGCCATCAGAGTGCACAGCAGAGGCCCACCACCTTCCAGCAAGCCCAGGTGAGTCTTCTGTCTACATTCGATGTCCCATTGAGCCAAGCCTGTCTTGTGTGTGGCATCACACCTGTGTTAAAATACCCAATATATTTTAACTTCATCAACATTATTAACAATAATAAGCAGTTCATATTTACAACTATTTTAAAACACTTACTTTCTTTGCTATTTCTGTATACATTTGTACATTTATTATTTTTTTGGACATATTAAGTTATTTATTTCTTATTGTACTTACTATTGGTCCTCCATAAATCTGTATTGTTTGTGCTGTTGAAGCATTGCCTCAAAGCCACTCTTTCAAAACATTAAACTATAATTATAGAAATTGAGTCAGACTTTGAAAATATGACTTTGAAGCTATGGAGTCACATGTTTTTCCCTCAATTGTTTGATACTCTGGCCATTTTTAGGGTCTGTGATGTTTTATTGTATTATTTCACCCATACATTTTATGCTGACATGACCAATTTCTTGTTTATGAACAATTCTGCAGGTTTTTGTTGAAACTGGATGCTCATTTCAGGAAGTTTTTAATTTGTTTTGGTTATGTTTGGGTTATGTCTTGTTGAATCATCCAATTGTCCAGGTCCTGAGGCTTTAAAAGCTGCCCCAAACCTTGATGCTCTTTGATGCTCTAAAGATATGCAGTCTCCTTTTTTTTCCCTCCAAAAATACGGTTGTGTTTGTCTGCGGCTTGGATGAAAAGTTTATAAGTAATTTAAATTAATTACTTAAAGTAATAAAGTAATTAATGCAGAAATCCAGGCAATTCCAAAGGATCATGAACATTTTTCTTTCAACTAAATGAATAAGCAGATTTAAAAAAAAAAAAAAAAAAAGGTGTAATTATTTCTACACATAATCTTCATGATTCGTAATGCCTAGCAGCAGTCACTTGGTGTGTCACTTGATGCGTAACAAACAGTGGCTGTAGAGTGTGTAACATTAAGGCCTAAAGGTACACTGCTTTCTTCTTGGACATGTATCATCTGTCTGTATATTAGTTCATGCATCTGCTTAATAACACTTGGCTGGATGCTTCACCTTCACCAAAAAATAAATAAAAAATTGGCAGATTCTCTTTACCTCACCTTATTAAGCCAACATGCAGCATCCAAAATTTCTATTTTTAGTTCTAGTAATTTTTTTAGTAATTCTAATGTAGAGTAATAATCTTCCTAAATTCCAAATGTGCAAATTTCATGTGTACTTCAAAAGGGGATCTGAGTCATCTAGCAAGTTTGCAGGTAGAGAAAGAACTAGGACTAATTACAACTGATTAAATTACTGCAGCTCATAATGGGGTGTTGGTATTTATAGCACTGATCATGGGAGCTCAAAACTGTTCCAGTTTATCAAATCAGAATACATTCAACTACTAACACAGCAATTTCAGCAAACTATCCATACTATTAAAAATAATTTTGGCAAAATTCAGGTGTTTATAACATTAATTAGATGATTCTGAACCAGTGCCATTTGAATCACTCTTTGTGCTGCAAACCTCCTTATAGCCCCATGCTCCGAATCATTCTCCACTGACCTCCTCACCCCTGACCTTTCTGTTGTGTGTGTGGACAGTAAGTATGCCGTGCACTGCAGCGCCACCTGGCTGTTTGCTTGTCTATGGTGCCTTAACAGATGAAAATGAAGTGCAAGAACTTAATTCACTAACATCACCTGCAAACACTGGGCTGACCAGTCTTAATAACAATAACAATTAACACATAATAATAATCTGTATTTATTCAAAATAAAGACCAGTCCTAACCAACCTCTTTAGTCTTAATTCATTCATGCTTATTTCTGCAAATACAATCAGAGGTATTAGGCTACACAAGAGTAATTTTTTTCATTTTATTAAAATAAAAAGACCTTCATTGAAAAACCCAGCCACGCAGCAAAAATATTAGAGCATTAGATCTCTTGAAAAAGGCTTGCAGGTAAAACTGCTGTAGCCAGTGAGGAAATAAAATTACAAAAAGTTGTTTAATGCAACATGGTTCAGCAGCACATAGCAAATTATATAATGCAAGATAGATGAATGAGTCTTTCCATAACCCAAGTGCCCCTACTCCTGTTCTAGCGTGATAGAGTTTGACCTGAAGGCCTGGGGTTGGGCTCTTCATGATGATGATGATGATGATGATGATGATGTGTTTGACTTCTGAAGATGTGGGAGACTGCAGGGTAACCACCATGTCTTGTTAACAATGTGTTGCCGTACATAGTAGCATAAAGCTTGGTGTGTTTGTTCTAAAGGTTTTCCTGTGGTGCATTCAAGTGTGTAAAACTGTACTGCAACAGTAAACAGGCCTAAATCAGTGTCCTGTTTGTGATTTTGGAATACTAAAAAGTTAATGGCATGGTTCAAGTATAGGTCACAGTAAAGGAATAAACCAGTGCATTTTAATGTCATGTCTGTCTATTTCTCAGTGGGTATGTACTACTGACAAGAATTTCGAATCATTTTCCTAAGAAAAGAGAAAAAAAGTAAGGATGAGAAGAGTGAAACCCTTTTTGCTCCAAAGTCACAGTGGAACTCTAGGGGCAGTCATTGCGGCATCACTAATCATTTGTGTGGCATATGTTTGTAGATCTGTATAATTCGTCCTTTCAGGAATGGACAGTCTGATCAAACATGAATATTACAAAATCATAAGAAAAGTGTGAATATTTATAGAATTACATTTGACTGTATTGCTCCAGTAATGAAATGTTGGCTAAAATGTCACAAGTACAGCTTTGGTAAGGTTTTCAGTCTTCTCTGTTCCATTCCATTCTCGAGTGTAACAGTTGTACTTACAATTTGCAGTACACAGGTGTGTATGACATGTAAAACATTATCGACTTACTTCAACAACTGCCCATAGACTTCCATTGTAGCCGAATTTCAAGTAAACAGACTTTTGTTCGTTTTACTGAGTACAGTGAAAAGTGTGGAAATTCTTGTCACATATATGCTCCATATATAGTTTATAGAGATCTGGAGTATTCCTTTAATGTGTTTTAATGTTACCTTTGTGGACGTTTGAAGCCAGTGTGAAGCCTTTGTGTGTGTGTGTGTGTGTGTGAGAGAGAGAGAGAGACTGCATTTGATGCATGACTCTGGTACATTAATTTCCACGCTGCACTGTTTTCATACAGCATGCTACGGTTGTGACTAGTCATAAACCACACCCTAAATAAATTCCTGCTTTCTGCTTCTGCTTTCACAGCTAACCTTGATGGATACTGGATTGGACTCAGTGTCATGTAGCAGACGCTGCAGTACAACAGACAATACAGAAAACAAAGGACATGACATGGGTATTGTAGACACCCCGCCAATCAACACTCAGTTAATTAGCACACCTGAAGATGTGCCTTTATATTAAACATTTTACAGCAATATTATTACAGTGTGAAAATGCTTGAAAGTATTAACACGTTATGTTTAGTTATACAGTGTGGCTGCTTGTGTGTGTGTGTGTGTGTGTGTGTAGATAATTACTCGTATGACACAATGTATTTGTATATTCAAGTATGATCTATTTCTGTAAGGGAAACACTTGTGCAGTTCATTGCAAACACTACATTTTTACTGTTTAAAGATTATTTAATGCTTCAGAAAGAGCCAGACTGTGGTATATAGTTGAAAGAAAAAAATAGGCAAACTATGATCTCGTTTTGTTTTAAAGATGCACTCCACTGCACAGGTTTATGTGTTGTCAGTTCATAACTGGAAGTACCTACAAAGCATAATATGCAATGCTGGTCCAAATGATTTTCTTTATCCATGATGTATGTAGTAGAACAAAGAGAAAAAAGGCCACTGACTAAATACTTCACCAGAGGACAGAATTTATTGGAAAAAAATAAATGGTGAAATTATGAGGTTGTCTTATCGTTTGTGTGTGTGTGCGTGTATATATATATATATATATATATATATATATATATATATATATATATATATATATATCTGATCAGCCAGATCCTTTAGGTCCTGTAAGTTGTGAGGTGGGACCTCCATGGATTGGACTTGTTTGTCCAGCACATCCCACAAATGCTTGATCGGATTGGGATCTGGGGAATTTTGAGTGAACACCCTGAACTCCTTGTCATGTTCCTTAAACCACTTCTGGGCAATTTTTGCAGTGTGGCAGGGCGTATTATCCTGCTGAAAGAGACCAGTGTCGTTAGGGAATGCCGTTGCCATGAAGAGGTGTACTCGGTCTGCAGTAAAGTTTAGGTAGGTGGTACGTGTCAAAGTAACATCCACATGAATGCCAGGACCCAAAGTTTCCCAGCAGAACATTGCCCAGAGCATCACACTGCCTCCACTGGCTTGCCTTCTTCACATAGTGCATCCTGGTGCCATCTCTTCCCCAGGGAAGTGACCCACACGCGTCTGGCCGTCCACATGATGTAAAAGAAAAGGTGATTCATCAGACCCACCTTCTTCCACTGCTCTTCTGTGGGATCGGACCAGACGGGCTAGCTTTCTCTCCCCACATGCATTCATGAACCTAGGGCACCCATGACCCTGTCGCCGGTTCACCGGTTGTTCTTCCTTGGACCACTTTTGGTAGGTACTAACCACTGCATACCGGGAACACCCCACAAGACCTGCCATTTTGGAGATGCTCTGATCCAGTCGTCTACCCATCACAATTTGGCCCTTGTCAAAGTCGCTCAGATCCATACGCTTGTCCATTTTTCCTGCTTCCAACACATTAACACTTAACACTTTCGATTAGCACCACACTCTGAACAGATCAGATTAATCTCTTTTGAACTTGAAGCAGAGAAAATGTCTTTAAATTATCCTTAAATGATCTGTTTTTGTTGTCAACTTTTTTTTTCTTTTTTTTACTTCACTAATCAAACTGGACTGGATTAAAAAAAAGGTGTATTAATTCGAGTCTGATGACATTCCATCATCAATACCTGGCATGAGTGCTGTGATTGGATGAATAGATCTGTAATAATTTAATTACTCACCATACTGCCATGAAGTTGATCTGGCTAATTTTAATTTCAGCTTTTTCAATTTACATTTTTCCAGCCCAGAAGAAAAGCAGGCTTGCACCTGCAGTTTGCTTCATGAGCAACAGACAGCTCGAGTTGCTTGGTATGGTTTCATATCCCACTGCCTGCTGCACTACACACATTGGACAAAATTGCTTTGTTTTATGGGCTAGAAAATGTATGACTTGGCCACTCCTGCATTTGATATTAAATATTAAAGGTTTCAGAACAGCTAAATCCAGGTTAAATTTGGACTAAAATCTGTGACAAATACAACATAGCTACAAAAGGAGAGTTATTTGAATTCCTTCCTTACAAAGCTTCAAAAACTGCAAATGCATATTGCAACCTTCAGAGAAAAATATAAGAAATATATGATGCGTGATGCAAAATGAAAAATGTGCAAATATCTGTACCAGTTATTCCATTCATTCACAAAAAACATGTATAACAAAACCTATAAGCACCAAACTGGAAGCTCCAGTCGAACAGCTGCCAAATGCCAACTCAATACCTGATATCAACTCCAGACCTTTTATCTGCTTCATTTGTCTTAAAGTAATGAGGGAATGGGCCACACCTGGTCAGTCAACTGTCCAAATACCTTTGAGCCCCTGAAAATGGAGGTACTCTGCTTAAAATGGCTGTACTTCCTAAATGGTAAATGCCATATTTTTGTGGAACTTCTTAAAATAAAGCTGAAAGTCTACACTTCGATCACATCTTGATTGTTTTATTTCAAATCCATTGTGGTTGTGTATAAAGGCAAAATCACAAAAACTCTGTCATTGTCCAAATACTTCCGGACCTTACTGAACATACAAATATACATACACACACACACACACACACACACGCACACACATACACAAGGGCACATTCCAAAACAGCATTTCCACCTGACCTTTCCGTGTTATGAGTGCAAACAGGTGCAGTTCTATACTGAGACTTTGGAACATTACTTCCCTCCCTACTGCCTCGCTCAAAGATAGAAGGAGAAAGAATGCTATTCTTATTCTGAGAGCTGCTCTTTATATGACATGAGTCAAGACAAGCAAAGTGGATTTTAAAAAGATGAAAAGTCCAAACTATAAGGAATTTTATATAATATAAGGATTTTTATAGAATAAATTTTTAAATGGTTAATATAGTTAAAAATAATGGTGGAAATGTTTGTTTTCTTGTCTTTTTTTGGCAAAAGATTCAGAACAATTATATCACCTTTATATCACCTCTCGATATTGTAAAATGGAAAATCAAGATCAGGGAAAAAATCAACTATACACACACACACTCACACACACACACTCACACACACTATAGGATATTGTAGAACAGATTCTACAAAAAATACAATAAGCACATTGAACAATTAAGGGATTTTTTTTTTTTTGCAAAGTTATGAAATCCTAAATTGCACCATTTCTACAGCATACCCCTGAGATGAAGGTTCGCCTGGATTTGAGAGTTCAGAAGCTTGTTTTTACCAGTTGGGGGCGCCAGATTTTCATTCAGAGACTATGGCGTGGCAGAAAACGGTCCTAAAATTGGCATTAGTTGTTATTAAAAGAAAGGTTCACCTTGAATGATTGCACAACAATATTTATAATTAATATGTGATCTTCATTTATGTGTAATATTTATTTTGTAATGAAATTTTAAGTTGACTTTTTTGGTTTAAACTTCTTTCACTGACATGTTGGACCATTTTCAATTTGGTTAACATTTTCCTACATTACCCATAATGCTGTTCAGCTACCTGCTGACAGTGGTGCAGAGGGATTTAGCTCTACCTCTCCACCTAAAGAGTGGTGCAACAGTGCTTTAGTATTTTACTCTACTCAGACAGATCAGCTGCCAAAGCTTCAGCCTTCACACTAATACCACCATCATCGTCACTGTGCTTGTCACCTCGTACATCTATATCTAGGCAAGCCGAGTCTCAGCACAACTGCGTTGTACAGCTGCATTGCATTCTGGAACTCTGAGTCCCAACATTTGCTCTGTCCACAATTCTACATTGGATTTCTCATTAATTGTTGAACTTCACTGGAATATTGTGAGTGAGAAAAGAAGCTCTTGCTCATATGTGTTCAGGAGCGAATAGGGAAACCTGACTGAGATCATTTACATTTTTTCCCTATTAAACTCCATTGTAACTGTGATAGCCATGTCTCCCTGTGATGCCAGAATGACACACAAGCACCTACTTCTCACGGGAATAATGAAAATACAGCACCATCCAACAAATTAGCACCACTAAACACATCCCAAATATTTCACTATAAACATTTTACAGTGGAGTTTTCCTTCCTTTATATAATAATACATAAAAATAATATATAAAAATGAGAGTTATTTCTACAGCAAAATGGCCAAGACTTGTGACATGAATGGCTGTCATTGTTGATTGGGGTTGGGTAAAGAGGTTTGAGGAAGCTTTTATAGCAGACTAAAAGTGAGTGAGCCTCAAAATGAGAGACAGAGAAAGAGGGAGAGAGTATGTGCATGAGTGTGTGTGTGTGTGTGAGAGAGAGAGAGAGAGAGAGAGAGAGATTGAGAGAGAATGTGCATGAGTGACTGAGTGTGTGTGTGTGTGTGTGAGAGAGTGTGAGAGAGAGAGAGAGAGAGAGAGAGAGAGAGCGAGAATACGAGTATGTGAGAGATTTACAGCTCTTTTAAAGCCAGCCAGTCCCTTGGGGAGGTTACTTATGAAAATGAAACCATGCCCTGAGCCCTGTCAGAGGAATGGGCAGAAAACGCTCTCCTGACTTTAACGGATTTGCCCTTGTGCTAATTCTTCTCCTTCAACCTCTTTCATCTCTCATTCCATCATGTTTTCCCTTCTTTGGTAGTCTAATACCTTTCCTGCCATTGTGTACTGGACTTGAGCAAACTTTTACTTTGGCAGTGTGCATCTCTCTCTCTCTCTTTATCTCTCTCTCTCTCACACACACATACACACACACAGATGACTGAAAGGAGTTACACAGAGCTGTAATGAAAGCATGGCTTAGTGCTTCACTTATAAACATACACCATCACTTACTAATGAGACTTCATTACTACCACCATGACACCTCCTGAGCTCAGATTTCACAAACCTACATGCTTTTTTAATACACTTATATTATTCACATACATGGTAAATAAAGTGGTTCACTGAAAGTCCAAATTCAGTGTCTGTAGGGTGGGAGTTTTTCTACTTTCTTGTATGCTTTATGAGAAAATTGAGGCTCACTCACTTTTAGTCTGCTGTAAAAGCCTCCTCAGACCACTATACCCAACCTCGCTCAACAATGACAGCCCTTTACGTCACAAATCTTGGCCATTTTGCTGTAGAAATAACTCTCTCTCTCACACACACACACACACTCACGGAGACACACACATGCATGCACGCACACTTTGTGACCTTGACAATTGCAAGGTTCCCAAACTGATTTTAGAAAATGTCAGCCCCTATTGTTGTTAACCAGAATATCGTATTACACAGCCTCTGTATGGTGTGTGTGAGTGTGTGTGTGTGTGTGTCCATGTCCATGCTTTCGTGCTTACTTGTGCCAAAACAATCATCTGATAGGACATCAAATGACAGCAAGGGAATCTTATGATCTGTAGACATAGTGCAACTATAATGCGTGTGTTTGCATCGGGAGAGAAGTCGTAGTCATATCGCGTGGCATCCAGACCACCTCGTTATCTTCTGCCGCTTTGTGTCCAGTCCGACTATGTGCTTTATGTGCACATCAATAGCCTTTATGTGAAGCCCAGACAGCACAGATTTTTATGGAAGACAAACTGTGATCTGGGTTAAATGAAACAAAAGAGCTTTCTGTAACCGTGCCATTTGCCAGCTTGTGGATTTGGTATTAAAGCAGAAGAACCGTCTGTGATTAAACATGATTTATAGTGTAATAATCCTGTATGGGATCATTGGTTTTATTTGGTATGCCAGGAAATAAAAAAAAAAAAAATTCAATGTGTAGTTGTCATGGTAGTGCCTACTGGTGCAGAACTACACTACCCATCAGCTCCAGCACATCACATTCCCCACTAAACACTCTCACCTGTGTCTTGTTATGCCTTGTTTAGCACCACTATTTAAGCTCCAGTCTTTCAGTGTCTCACCATCAAGCTTTTGTTGTCATGTGTCACAGTATCACTTATGGCTGTATGTTTTTTTGGCCTCATATCCACAATTCATGTTTCATAGTTTTGGTTGTTTTGTTTGTACTTCACATAATAAATTATCTGCACTTGCATCTGCCTCCATGACAGTAGGAAGCTAAACTATGCTTTTTGGTGTTTAATATTTAATGCGTTGGTGTTTACATCAATAAACATGATCAACGTTAAATGGTGGTAAATACTATTGCTTCGCTTTAAGGTTGCTCTCACAAGTTAGTTCCAGTTATAACTTACCTAAAAGCAGCTATAAACCGTCATTCTCCAGCCTCGCTTTTTTCTCTCTTTTGAAGTTTGTAAGACAAAATGCATCATCATGCTACAGAGAAACTACAAAATCCTCCATCTTGAAGACTTTTTTTGTGTCAGAGAAAGTTACAACAACTTCTGACCAATCAGAATCAAGAATTCAATAGTGCTGTGGTATACATTCCAACAACTGTCACTTTAGTTTTATATTATTTTTCAGACTTTATGTATAAAATGACACCATAGGTACCCAGAGATGTCCAAAACTTTCTGTAGTACTTTTGACTCATATTAATCCTTTGATATTTAGTTTTCAACTGCCTTCTCTTTTAAGACTGCTAAAGCTTTCAGCCCCAGCCCACTTACTGCTACTGTGAATATCTTATCGCTTAAATAACACACTGTCACTTTATTGTGTGAATAATAATTACCTTGCACAAACAGCCTCAAAGAACTCGCCTGAGTATTGCATAAGTCATTGAAGCATTATCCTTTTGTGCATGCACTACCTCAACACTGGCCTTTTTAAATGTAACTGTATTTAATGAATACTGTTTTATCTGTACCAGAGTGACTAAGCCACAAATGACTCCATGTTTAATTGCACCGACTTCCTATATACTGTAAAAGAGCAACAACAGATATGGCGTTCACGGTACACTGTATGGTGAATGTAGAGCCATTTAAGATTCAAAGCATTTGTGCGGGAGTTATCTTATTTTGTTACTCCACAGAAGAACAATATAAACTTAAACTTCAGCTCACTCAAGCAAGCTCAATAGTGAGTTTATCTGCTTATTTAAATGTGCATTACATCATCTTTCACGGACAAACACTTGCATCTCTTAAACGTCCTCATAAAATACAACAGATAAAAGCCACATAAGTCAGCCACCAAATAAATGTTCCTACCGATCGATAAGGGCAAATGCGGCTAGCATCATAGGCAATCATATTTTAACGATTCATTGTCTAAAATACTCTGTGATTCAGAGATTTGGCTGAATCCCAAATGCACTGTTTATAAACTAGAAGCAGGTATGGAATAATGGCTTCCAATCTCTGTCTGGTGCCCATTCGACATTAATCCTTTGTGAATGTCTCATGAAAAAGTAAACGCCTACTCTCTCACATTCCATACGACACACAATGCACCATGTTGTTCAGATTTATTGTTGTTGTCAACCACAAGGTTCAAGGATTTAGTTACTTAACAGGCTAAAAATTGGTAGGAAACATAATATAATAACACAAGGTGAGCTAGTTTAGCTAGTTAAAGAAAACTCCACCCTGAAACACATTAAAAATGTTGAAACTGAAATATTTGTGATGCACTTTACAACTCTGGTGATTCTGGTT
This sequence comes from Pangasianodon hypophthalmus, assembly GCF_027358585.1. Taxonomy (NCBI): domain Eukaryota; kingdom Metazoa; phylum Chordata; class Actinopteri; order Siluriformes; family Pangasiidae; genus Pangasianodon; species Pangasianodon hypophthalmus. The sequence continues at coordinate 10,412,413 of NC_069739.1, forward strand.
TCATTTGTTGGTTGGTTCATTATTTCTGTGAAAAGTTAGCAGTGCACTTGTACCACTATCAGCAGTCAAAGTCAAATTAGAATTTTATTACAAAATGTGTCAATTAATAAGATGTACTGTATATGTATGTCGTTTGCTGGGGATTTTTATTCTTCATTGCATTAATACAGACTAAGGGAAATAATCACGTATATGATTATTATTCTACCAAAGAAAAGATAATTAATAGATTATAGCAGAGCAAAACTGGCCTGCTCTGTCAATCAGAGTCACTCTAGTCAGTAGGACTGAGAAATCAGTGTTATGTTGCATTGCATTACAGGATTGATTGACAGGCTGAGGGAGCAATTTGTAGATTCTCTTACCTTATTTTTCTTATTTTAGAAATTTATATGACTGGATTGAAAATCACTCAGTGGTGATTACAGCAGTAGGTTTAATTATATGCCCACAGACTGCAACAAAATGGTAATTCTAACTAGATTATTTCTCAGGCCTTTAGTCAATCCATAGTCACAAAATTAGTAAGAGAATGAACATTCAGTTCAGTTCTAAGGAATAATGAAGCTTTGGAGTTCATATTGTCTAGTTAATGATGCAGTGATTCAGACCTGCAATGCAATTAACACCAAAACTCATAACTAAAAGAACACGACAGTTACTGAATTCATAGCTATTTTCAAACACACACACACACACACATATACATATATATATACACATAGACAGATAGATAGAATAGATAGAGAGAGCGAACAGAGAGCTACAGTGGGGAAGAGAAAAACAAGCTCACAAACACACTTTGCTTATTTAAATTAATGAACAGAGGTACATTAAGTACATTTCCAACTCAATCAAATTACAATTCAGGAGGACATTCTGATATTTTTGTCAATGTGCTGCAGAAATGAATGTCTCTCTATAACCTCAGTGACCCATTTGCTCCACTTTTTCCTCTGTACAATTATATTCCACTGTCACTTTTTAAATTCAAGTACCATGATAACACCAATTTTTTAACTATCTGTAGTTACATCATTAGAAGCAAATGACCCAGGTTAGCTAAAAATCTTTGACATCTCTAAGCTCCTATTCTCCCCATGTTCGCATGGGTTTGGTTTGCTTTGCTTTGGTTGTTCTACAGATTCCCTCACAACTCAGTTGTACGATCTGAGTAATACTTGTAGCACTAATATGTACTAGCACTTACTCCATCTGTTTAGTTTAGTTGTGACTATACTTCCTGCAACTATTTTTCATTGGCTTTCGATTAAGTGGTGTATACCAGGGGTCATCAACTTAACAGCAAAGTACTTCAATGGACCTTAGTGAGCACTTGAAAAAACACTGTGGAGTAATTAACTTATAATAATAAAAAACATGAAAAAATACTAGCTGTAGTTCAGCAACTCTAATTTTCTAATAATGAACTAATACAACTACTACTACTACTATTACTACTACTACTACTACACATTTACACATTACACATTTTCACATTAGTCAAAAGTGGTAGCGTGAATCACTATGAAACAAAATCACTCTGTGCTGATATGTCTTATTTACAGTCTTGAAGTAATCATTAAGCATTATAAGGTTAAGCATTATAAGGAAACTATTCTTATCATTCAGTATCATTTAGTCATGCTTGGTGCTTATCCGGACATTTTTAAGTTTTATACATTTTAATTTTCTACATTTTAACCTTCTTCTGCAGGACTTACTCCTCAAAAAGCCAGACATTTAGATTGGATTCTGAAAAAAAAAATCAGAAAAAAACATAAATGTAAATAGGCTTGATAACTACTACACTTGTGAATTAAATATCAGTGATCTTCACAACTGACACTGTGAATGAGGTAATCAGGTGTACCTTAATTAATCCCTGCACACTACAACACATGCATGTTCCCCCTATCAATATGTCACAACAGCATGCAAGTACCCAATTACACTTAGCCATGGGTGAAGAAATGGGGAAGGCCAGTAATTCATTACTGAGAGCCGAGCACCTGCTCCCTTATGGCCCCTCCTCCAATCATTCTGTCACTCATGGCCAATTCTGTTAATTAAACATTTCCTGATTTATCAGGTGTGCAGGGAGAAGCAATACCAGGCAGCAGGGAGTGTGAAATGTTGCCACAATAAACTACTCGCAAACCGAGGCAGGAGTGAAGCGTTGCATGAAGAGCTAAATTCAGACATGGGAAGGGGGCGTTAGGCAATGTCATCTCAAGATTAAAGAGAGTCATTTACACACTTTTATGGTTCTGAGCATACATCCAAATGACCTTGTGGAATGGCTTATTACTCCCTACCCAAGTACACTACACAGGGTTGAAATAATGACTTCACCTCTAATCATCCTTGAATCATTCTTGGCTGCCAGTCCCACTCCTCATAGTTCCAATACAGCTTTTGTTTTTCGTTGTTGTGTTTTTTTTTTTAGTAAACCCTTCCCTTCCTGACTCAGAAAGCCAGAGGTCACGTGCAGCACAACCTTACTTGATAGCAAGAACAATGTCCCTGAAGTGATTTCCTTGGTGATTTGCTTGGTTTGTATCTTTCACCTTATGTAAAGAACAAGCATGCTGGCTAGGCAGCTAATTAGACAACATGCCAATTGGCTGGCTGGCAAATAACTAGCATTATAATTAGCAAGCTTGATGTTTATCAACTGTTGTGTCAACTGTGTCATCAGTCATAGATTTTATTGTTGTTGCAACATAAATTTCCGTGTTAGAACAGAATGGTTCATTAGAGCATTACAATATGACCACAGACCAGAGAAAACACACACATGAACAGCAAAGCATGCTATCATTAATTAAGAGACTGAAACAATTAGTGCTGCATGGCCATGTGCAAAAAAATAACAAGGAGTGAGAATGTAAGTGAGGAGGAATTGGTACCAAAAAGGGAAGATAAATCTGACCACACCAGGTTCCACTCCTGTCAGCCAAGAACAGGAATCTGAGGCTATCATAGGCACAGGCTCACCCAAACTGGACAGTTGAAGATTAGGAGAAAAAAGAAGAAAAAAAAAATCACCTGGTCTTTTTCCAGTCTTCCATTTGGGGCGAGTCTGTGCCAATGATAGCCTCAGATTCTTGTTCTTGGCTGACAGGAGTGGAACCTGATGTGGTCTTCTGCTGCTGTAGCTCATTCACCTCAAGGTTTGATGTGCTGTGTGTTCTGAGATGCTTTTCTGCTCACCATGGTTATAAAGAGTGCTTATTTGAGTTACTATAGACTTCCTGTCAGCTCAAACCAGTCTTCTCCTCTGATTTCTCTCATCAACAAGCTGTTTCAGTCTGTAGACCCTCCACACTCAGGATGTTTTTTTTTTAGTTTCTGAAATACTCAAACCATCCCATCTGGTACCAACAACCACACCACGGTTGAAGTCACAGTGATCACATTCTTCTACATACTGATGTTTGATGTGAACATTACCTGAAGCTCTTGACCTGTATCTGTGTGATTTTTTTGCACTGCACTGCTGCCACATGATTGGCTGATTCGATACCTGTATAAATGTGCAGGTGTTCCTAATAAAGTGGAAAGTGAGTGTATATGTCAGCAATAAATGTTAATAATGTAAAATAGACTAAAATAGAGTTATTCTTGTACCTAGTGGTTAAAAATGTGAACTACATGCACTAATAAAGTCCCATTAGTGAAGAAATCCTGCTGCCTCACGCTTGCTCTCTATGAACGTTTTCAGTGGACGAGGAACAGCAGACACTTAATCACAGGGTTGCCAGGGTCATGGTTTATATGCCAAACTGGGCTAGTTTAAAAATGGCAGGATCTTGCTTTATAGCAATAAGGGCAATTTAATCTAATAAATTTCTGCAAACAAAGGCAAAGTGTAAGTGCAGACAGTGTGTCTATGATTTACAGAACTATTTCTCTTGTAAGATATAAAGCTATGATTGGGAGATGGAGTGGGGGATTATAGAGTGGATAATATTTGTACATCAGAAATGGTCTACAGTGACCTTGTTTCCCCACACAAAGGCTGAGAAAAAGAAGAAAATGTCTCCCTTTGCCAATGAATTTTTGGGCTTTTTTAGGTCTAGGTGTGATTTGAGATGTTGTTGGGCTGGAAATTTTGCTGAAAGCTGGCCAAAATGTCAGCTTCATCAAACAGAGCTGAACAAAGGTTCAAAGTGTTACTTTGGACAATTAAATAATTTCGATTTTAACATGTAAAAATAATAATATATTCACTCATTAAAAAGACAGATTTTAAACTCATTTCATTGTTCTCCATGTTTGTTTTTCTCCCTTTTTTTTTTGCTTGTTCCTACAGGATCCCAGTCCCAGTGCGCATCTCTGCTGTACAGTTGTTATCCGGGAATGTGGCAGGGTCATTGCTTTGTTCTACGTGAAGCACAAAAGGCAACCTCAGACTTTCACATCCAGTGTTATGTTACTCACATACCATATGTCCAGGCGCACAACCTATTGACATTGTACAATAAGCTGCTGTTAATTGTGGGTGTGAGTAATGTTTTTGTGTGTGGAGCCATTTCAGATCTCAATTTTAGTCATTTTATTGAGGCTGGACGTCACAAGCCTTCTGAGTTCTCATGTTTATTTCTCAAATTTGGCTGAAAATTAAGCTTGATATCTTCGACATCAGTGCTTTTGAGTCATTAAGATTCTCCTTCACAGTCCTCATGGCTGTCCTTGACTGGCCAGCACTGGCACACTTGGCCCAGACACATTAGCGATTATATATCCGTCACATTTGTCCATTAATAACTTGCATGCCTTTATATTTAAGTTTTAGGCTTATCTGAGCTCTTTTAGACAGATGGAGCAATCTATAACAAAGTTATTGCAGAATACCCTCTGCTCTGTACTGACTCAGCAATATACCTTTCAAGACACATTATTAATATCAATAAAAATTTATACAGAATGTTATCTTTTATTGTAAATCAATAAAACAAGGGTGAGTTAACCTGTTAAATGTGTTCTCTGTTGTAGCGTGCTATAATCTTCAAAAGTATCCACCTCTTAAGACAGTGATATAAAATACATAGTAGCCTTAAGATCAGGCTGGTTTTCCTTTCATTATTTTGTGACATATTATCTCTGTATATTGTCCCATTTGTACATGTGCTTGGGGACTGTAGCTGAATTCTAAGGAATTGATGTGAGTGTAGCTGATGCTTACAGGATAAGTGTTCACTGAGTTACCAGCTTAATAAGTATGTAGGTCCACTTAAGAAATACACGGATAATTGTAGATATACAATTACTAGATATACAGTTACTAACTATACCACTTCGGTTGCTATGCAGAATTTTTCAGAACCCTCTACCACCATATAGGACTACATTGCATTTCTGGGGGTTTTAAACATCTCAATATCACTTTTTTGTGAATCAACACAAAATATGGGGAGCCCAGGACAAACCTGCCAGGTGGTTCATTCAGGAACCTTGGGATGGTTAATAGTTTGAGCTTTCTCTAGAGCTTCTACTTTACCAGAAAGTTAAATCTGTTCCAAGGTTCCGTGGGTATCAGGTGGGACTGTTTTCACTACTATACTGGTGCATCTTCCACCCTGAATCCACCCTGAACAACATGCATGTCAGTATTTGTAATCAATACATGATCTTCAGTTGTGTGTTTACTTAATGATTAAATAAGGTTTTTTGGTTTAAACCTCGTTCATCTACGTTAGTCTATTTTCACTGTAGCTAATAGTTTCCTACATTACCCACAATGCTGTTTGACTACCTGCTAATAGTGGTGCCAGTTTAACCTTTGATTAATCCTTACCTAATGAGAGTGATGCAGCAGCTTTAGTCTGTCCTGCTCTCTCACCTCTTCATCTGTACACACTGCTCGAATAGATCAGCTTCCAAAGCTTCAGCTTTCATGCTCGTATTGTCAAAGTCATTGCAATAGTTATCTTGTAGATATTACTAACTAGCTGAGCCGAGTCTCTGCAGTAACTCAGCGCAACTGCGTCCTACAGGTGCATTGCATTCTGGAACTCGGATTTCTCATTAATGCTACATTGAACATTGCTGGAAAATTGTGAGTGAGAAAAGAAGCTCTTGCTCTTGTTTTTGAGCTAACAGCAAAACGTGACCATTATCACTTATGTTTGCAATTTTTTCTTCTATTAAAAACACCATTATAACAAGGCTAGCAATCCCACTCTGATGCCAGCATGGCACACAACCACTAACCTCTTACAGGAATAAGGAAATACAGCACCAACCAAAAATGAGCATCAGAATCTCTCAACACATCACTAATATAATGTGATTCATGGGGAGTGTTTTCCTTTAATCCAACAACTGACTAGAATTTCTCTCTCAAGGTATTTCTCATAGGCTACAGGTTCAATTATAGGAAAGGGTTCAATGCTGAATAAGGATGGAGAAGAAATAAAAACCATGCTGATTTTAGATTCTAGAGCTATAATGCAATCTGCTGTATATATGTGGGGTAAAACAAGGCATGAGGAGCTGGATTGGAAGAGAGCAGAGTGGGATAAAGAGGCGGGCATCTTCACAGACAAGCTGCATGCAGACAAGCAGCAGAGAGAGCAGCAATTTTCTTTTTATAAACACTTCCCGGGTTTTTTTTCCCCTCTCCCTGCTTGGTAAAGGTCGGTCTTGATTAGTGTTATTATTTTTCCTTTCCATATTTAACCACAGGCTTAGTCAGCCGCTTCAAGGAGGGAAAAGTGGAGAAAAGGGAGCAAAAAAAGCAGATCTTCTCACCTGTAATGAGAAAGTGTAATTTAACTTTAATACCAAGCTCTGCAGTCTGCAACCTCTGCCATTCTCTCTCTCTCTCTCTCTCTCTCTCTCTCTCGCTGTCTCTCTGGAAACTGACAGAAGGTAGACGGGTTTCATAAATGCCGTCATTATCCGCCAACTCACTCTTTTAAATTAGAGCGGGTTGCCATTGTCTCGGCGCGCGTTCACGTGTGCGTGCGTGTGCGCGCGCGCGCGGTGCAGCGTGTTCATTAGGCGGTAATGCTGCAGTCAGTGCGGAGGCGCTCGTGATTGACACCTGTTGTTGCGAAATTCATTTCTGCTCCCGACTGACAGCTAAAGCACATTTCGCTTGACTAACAGACCTGTTTGAAATCATTCTCGCACAGCAACTTGTCTAGTGCTGGATTACAGGGTTCATTTATGTCGAGCTGAATTTAGAGGTGCAAGCTGTGCAGCAGTGGGAAACTAAAAAGTACTCAGAGCATCAAGTCTCACGCGCACAACTTTTAGCCAAGGGTCTAGAATGAAAAGGGTTCACTGGGTTGTTCCTCCAGGAGAACTTCAAGCAAAAAACCCACCCTGAATGACAGAATCAACACCATTTCTTTTAGAATGAAATTCTGTTTTAGTTTGAAGTTTTTTTTAGTCACTTGATTAACAGTTTCCTACATTACCCATAAAGCTTTTCAGCTACCTGCTAATAGTGGCACCAGCGGGACAGTTTCACCTCTACCTGAACAAAGCAATGCAGCAGCACTTTAGTCCTCAATCTGTCCATTTCTCTTGTCTGTATACTCTGCTCAAAGTACACAGCTTTAGGTTCCAAAGCTGCAACTTTCAGTCTAATACTGCCATCACACTCATCATCTTGTAGATAAGTATCTAGCAGCACTGAGTTTCTGCCATAACTCACCACAACCATGCCTATATCTGCATTGCGTTCTGGAATTGCTGAATGCTGCTGGAAAACGGTGATTATGAAAAGAAGCTTGTGCTGTTTAGTTTGTAGGAGCTAACAGTGAAACCGGACAGTTATCCCTTATGCTTTAGATTGTTTACCTTTATTTTCTAATAAACCCCGTAGTTACTGTGCTAGCATTGTCCTTCTGTGACATCAGCATGGCACACAAGCACTAACTTCTCACAGGAATAAAGACAATACAGTACCAACCAACATAATAGCACCAGAAACGTTTATCACATCAGGAATATATATATTAAAAAAAACCATATCTAATATGCTTCATGGTGGACTTTTCATTTAAAAGTTTTACGTAAAGTTCTACAACAGAGTGTTTCCCTTAGAGCTAAAACATACCTTACATATCTATGTGAACGTATATGCTTCAAACTACACAAAAGTAGATTTCACTTGTCATTGCATTCAGAAATGTGTCACGGCAAAACTTATAATGCAGTGTAAGCTGGGTGGATTTAGTGATTTGGGGGCCCTAATTTACCTCGCTTATCCTTGAGCTTCCTTCCTTTCCTTCCTTTGCATTTTTAGGGACCCTTGGCTTCTGGGGGCCCATAGTGGTTGCCTACCTTTGCCTCGTGCTAAGTCCGCCCTGATGTAAGCGCAAGCTGCATTATGAGCATTCCAACAAAGCATGCTATAGTCAGCTAAAGACAGAGGCTAGTATCTCCCCAACAGCTGTCATGGCAGACCAGCAGTTCAATCAGACGCTGGTTGTTTCATGTAAACATATATATGATACATCATCAGGACTGCACTCAGATCAAAGAGCAACGGGCTACTGGCATTCTTGCATTTGAACTAGTGCGCCTCTCACGATTTTTTACATTTGTCAGTTCGTGAGACAACGACTTGTCCTTCAGGTTCTTCTAAATATTATTCCTATATTTATATAAGGTATTTATGTACATACAGGTAATTTATATATAAAATAGTTATTTTCTTGCCTTTGGAGTTGTGTATGTATGATGAAATCATAGGTTCAAGCCTTTCTCTAGCTTGCTAGAAACAGATTTGCAGGTGTTCTTATGCTGCATTCGTGGTGCCTTGTAAGTGGTAATTTTCAACTGTAATATCATTTCCCACTTGGGGACTTTCGACATGTGAAGTAGACAAAAAAAAACATGGCTGCTTCCACAGAGTGTGTCTTTTGTTTGCTCAGACATGCTTGATTACCTTTTCAGTAATAAGCAATGTCAGTGTTACAGATTTAATCAGGTACTGTGTCTGTATATTAACTGATCTAAAGCCAATACTGCTATAAACTCATGTAAAAGTAGAGAAGGGGGACTTTACACTGTTCACAGTGTGAGCAGCCATGTTGATTTGATGTCACTCTGTAAATGGGGAAGGAACTGGTAGTTGAGAAGACTACTACAAGTTGACAAGTTGAGATTTCAAGTTGATGGGGTATTTTCTGTGGCTTTCTGCTTTCTGTGGCTTTTACTGGTTGTAGGAGTGAAATTCTAGGTGCAACTTCACCTCGAATACAGCAGTACATAGCTGATGAACATCACTGACAGTCATCTTTGGGAACTCTTGCAGACACTGAATGAAAAATACTACCGTTGCGAGTGTAGTGAAAGAAAGAGAAACACTGGAGCAATTTTAAGAAGAATGGGGAAGAGTTTGTGCATTTAGCCCATTGAAAATTACTGGCAAGAAATTGCATTTTCTGTTAATTCCGTCAAGAAGAAGAAACTATCAAGAGAAAATGGAAACAGTTTGGGGACAGATTTGTCCTAACCAAGTAGAAGTGGAATGTTGTCAATAGTGGAGATGCTGTGAGTGGCTATTCTGGAAAGGCTTGGATGGCTCTATAATTTCATAAAGCACTGTATGACTTTCATCATTCGGTAATGTTACTGGAAAGATTTCAAAGTTTTAAGACACGCTCTATCACCGTCTTAAGTACTGAGCCACAATAACGTAAGAACACACATTGAGTCTCTCTCTCTCTCTCTCTCTCTCTCTCTCTCTCTCTCTCTGTTGAGCTACACATACTGCTCCTGTGATATCAGTGATCCTGACCCCTTCTGCTCTCCAGACTGATCCATCCTGATGCTCTTACATCTGGTCTTCTGGTTAGAGTTCTCATCACCTGAAAATCACTCTCTGCTGCTGAAGATGGCCCCACATGGGCAGCCTAAAGATCAATGAGATTACTGTGGATGGCACCATACAGAATCCATAAAGATAGCTGTGGATATTCTTCCTTGGATAGCCTTAGCACTGCAACGAACTACGAACAGTTTAGCGCTCAAGTCTCCATCATTGAATGTTGATAACTTCAACAAAATAGACTTCAAGTTAAAACTACAATTCAGTTCAATTCAATTTTATTTGTACAGCACTTTTAACAATGGACATTGTCACAAAGCAGCTTTACAGAAATAAATACATTCAAGATCTAAATTTTAAGTGTATGAATTTATCCCTAATAAGCAAGCCAGAGGCGATGGTGGTGAGGAAAAACTCCCTGAGATGATATGAGGAAGAAACCTTGAGAGGAACCAGACTCAAAAGGGAACCCATCCTCATCTGGGTGCACTGGATAGTGCAATTATAAATAAATCCCTTCTATAACTGTGTACTACATGGACAAATAATTCAATTTTATAACCAGGAAATTCATCACAGCTTTCACATGACATATGTTTGTTGAACCTATCCACTGTTCACTGATGGAGACTTGAGTGCAATTAGTTCATGGCAATTACAGTCAAAAGCCATCATAGCATAACTGTTCATATGAATTGTGGTCCAAAGCCATCTTCATGGTTTTTAAGTGGTACCATCCTCAGTAATCTCAATGATCTTCAGGCTGTCCACATGGGGCCATCCTCAGCAGCAGCGAGGGGTTTCCAATTGATGAGAACTCCAACCAGAAGTAGGGCATCAGGATGGATCAGGCAGGTCCATCCACTCCTCTCAGTTCATGGGTCAAACAGGTTTGCTCTCCTCAGTGAGGCATCCACTGAGAAACCTGAAAGAGCTCTGGTTATGGGAGGCTCTATCTTAAGGTACATGAAATTAGCTAGGCCTTTAGGGGCACCAGCAGCACTAGTTAGGTGTATACCTAAGCCAGGGAGCCAGGGCTCTGGACATAGCAGGTATTCTTAGGGTTTCAGGCAAACACAGGTTTTCGAAGATAGTTTTTCATGTAGGAGCTAATGATATATGCCTTCGTTAGGTCGTAGGTTACTAAGAATAACATTGTAGAGGTGTATAAATTAGAGAAGGCGATGTCCAATGCAGTAATATGCTCTGGCCCCATCCTGACGTGGCATGGCAGTGTAGCTTACAGCAGGTTATGGTTGCTGAACTGCTGGATGTCCAGGTGGAGCTTCAAAAACAATGTGGGCTTTATAGATAATTAAATTTGGGAAGGTGCTGCTCTCATTTCTTGCAGCATAGGTCATACTCTCAGTACAGACCTAGTTAATCACTAACAATCCAGAGCCAAGGCCAGGGAGCAGACAAGCAGGCTAAACCGACCGTCTGCTAGTCGTCACTCAGGTTCCACTATATTGAGACTGTGTCTGTTTCCCGAGCTAAAGAAAAATGTTAAAATACTCAGAAAGTTTGTTTTAGTTACCTAATTAATGTAAAATTATATCATACTGAATGCACAGCCAGCACCTTTGATCTGAAGCTAGGACTGCTAAATATTAGATCTCTTATGTCTATAGTGCTTATTGTTAATGTAACTATTACTGACCAGGAATGTAATGCACTGTGTTTAACAGAAACGTGGATTAAACCAAATGAGTATGTAGCATTAAATGAAACTAGTCCTCTCTGATACAGTTATATACATCAGCCCCGTGTAACTGGCAGAGGAGGAGGTGTCACGGTTATTTATAATGATCTAGGCATCACACAAAAATCTAGTCATAAATTCAAAGCGTTTGAAGTTCTTTATGCCAACACAACATACATAGCCACAAAAAATAAGTCTACCCACTCAATTCCACTAATTACTATTTACAGACCTCAAGGGCCATATTCTCAATTACTTTGTGAATTTGCCGATTTCATCTCAAACGTGGTTGTTTCTTTAGATAAAGCCTTAATCGTTGGAGACTTTAATATTCATTTTGATAACCTGGAAGGTCCTCTGAGAACAGCTGTTGTGTCTATTCTAGATTCAGTAGGGGTTAATCAGAACATAATAGGACCCACTCATAATGGTGGTCACACTCTTGATATAATACTAACATTCGGATTAAATATAGAAAATATAGTCACATTTCCACAGTCTGAAGCTATTACCTCATCATTAGATCATTACCTCATCTCATTTAAAATGTGTCTTAATCATAATATATGCACCTTGCCATGCTACCATGTCTAACGTACATTCACATCAGTAACTGCACAGAGTTTTATCAATAATCTCCCAGAGGTTCCAACCATGACCAGATCACTGTCTGATCCTGAAGAACTTGATCAGGGAACTAAATGTTTAGAGTCAACGTCCCGCTACATGCTAGATAAGGTAGCTCCATTTAAAAGAAAAATAATTAGAGAGGAAAAAGCTAGCACCCTGGTATAAGGATCACACATGCACCTTGAAACAGACCACTCGAAAATTAGAACGTAAATGGTGTTGAACTAAATTGGTAGTATTTCAAACAGCATGGATGGAGATCCTCCTGAGCTACAGAAAAGCTCTTCATGCTGCTAGATCAGATCTGTCCACTCTAACTGAAGATAACAAAAATAATCCTAGATTCTTATTTAATACTGCAGCAAGATTAACTAGGAATAAGACCAGAAACGTGCACACAATCATTATATAGCAGTGATGACTTCATGAATTTTTTCACTGGCAAAATTGAAAATATCAGGCAAAAAATTCAGACTATTAATTTAATAACAGTTTTATAACTAACCCCTGCAGATAATAATATAACATCAGATATAATATCAGATCACTGATTAGAATGTTTATTCCCCTTTGAGAGACTGAACTAATTTCACTAATTTCATCATCAAAATCATCAACCTGTATAATAGATCCGTTACCTACTTGTTTCTTCAAACAGATAATTCCAGAAGCAATAGAACCTCTTCTAAAAATAAATCAATTCTTCCCTTAGCACTGGCTATGTACCTTAATCTTTTAAACTAGCAGTTATCAAACCCCTGATTAAAAAACCTGATTTCAGCCCCTGTCAATTGTCCATCTATAGGCCAATATCAAACCTCCCCTTTATTTCTAAGATCCTAGAAAAACACAGCAGCTATGCTCATACCTACATAGGAATAACATTCATGAAATGTATCAGTCAGGATTTAGGCCTCATCATAGCACAGAGACAGCGCTGGTTAAATGATAAATGACGAACTACTGGCCTCTGGTCAGGGTTGTGTCTCCTTGCTTGTGTTGCTTGACCTTAGTGCAGCTTTTGATACCACTGATCATGCTATTCTCCTCGATAGACTAGAAAATGTAGTAGGCATTAAGGGAATGGCCCTCTCCTGGCTCCGGTCTTATTTGACTGATCATTATCAGTTTGTAAATGTAAATGGTGACTTCTCTATGCATACTAAGGTAAAGTTTGGTGTTCTGGAAGGTTCTGTTTTAATCCCATTGCTCTTCTCTTTCTATATGCTACCTCTGGGCAAAATTATTCATAAACATGGTATTAGCTTCCACTGTTATGCTGATGACACACAGTTGTATGTTTCAGCAAAGCCAGATGACAGACACCAGCTTAATAACGTTGAGGAATGTGTAAAGGACATTAGAAACTGGACGCTTATTAACTTTCTCTTACTTAATTCTGACAAGACAGAAGTACTTGTACTAGGACCACAGGCATTACTGACTCCAGTCTTTCATTTGAAACTCTAGATAATATTACTAGGATAGCTTTCTTTCATCTCAGAAATATTGCTAAGATAAGAAATATAATGTCACTAAATGATGCAGAAAAATTTGTTCATGCTTTTGTTACCTCTAGGTTGGATTATTGTAATGCCTTACTGTCTGGATGTTCCAGTAGATGCATAAACAAGCTCCAGTTAGTCCAGAATGCAGCAGCGAGAGTCCTTACTAGAACCAGAAGATATGACCACATCACCCCTATCTTATCCACACTGCATTGGCTCCCAATCAAATTTCCCATTGATTATAAAATACTACTGTTGACCTAGAAAGCAGTGGTCTCGCACCACAGTACCTGAGAGAACTTTTGGCCTTTTATGATCCGTCACGCCTACTTTGATCAAAATGTGAGATTAGAATGTGACATTGAATATAAGAAACAAAAATCACCTGGTCTTTTTTCAGTCTTCAGCTGTTGGGTGAGTCTGTGCCCATGATAGCCTCAGATTCTTGTTCTTGGCTGACAGGAGTGGAAGCTGATGTGATCTGCTGCTGTTGTAGCTCATCCACCTCAAGGTTCAATGTTTTGTGCAGGCTAAGATGCTTTTCTGCTCCCCACGGTTGTAAAGAGTGATTATTTAAGTTACTATAGACTTCCAGTCAGCTCAGACCAGTCTGGTCATTCTATTCTGATCTCTCTCATCAACAAGGTGTTTCAGCCTGTGGACCCTCCGTTCACAGGATGTTTTTTGTTTTTGCACCATTCTGACTAAAATCTAAACTCTAAACTCTAGAGACTGTTGTGTGTGAAATTCCCAGGAGATCAGCAGTTTCTGAAAAACTCAAACCAACCTATCTAGCACCAACAACCATGCCACAGTTAAAGTCACAGAGATCACACTTTCTCCTCATTCTGATGTTTGATGTGAACATTAACCGGAGCTCTTGATCTGTATCTGTATGATTTTATGCATTGTGCTGCTGCCACATGATTGGCTGATTAGATAACTGCATAAATGAGCAGGTGTTCCTATTAAAGTGGATGGTGAATGTAGTATACAGTTATAGAGGATAAATTATTTATAATCACACTATCTGGTGTCACCCAGATGAGGATGGGTTCCCTTTTGAGTCTGGTTCCTGTCATGGTTTCTTCCTCATATCATCTCAGGGACTTTTTTCTTGCCACCATCAGTGACACCCTGGCTTCCTCATTAGGAAAAAGTTTATAAATTTAAAATATCGAGAATTTATATATTTCTATAAAGCTGTTCATGACAATGTTTATTGTTAAAAACACTGTACAAAAAAATTTAATTGAATTGAGTATGTACAACAGGAACATGCAGACGTTGTCATTTGCGTTTGCATGAAAACATAGGATACGTCTCGTCCATTATAGTAAAGCATTCATATACAAACCTCTCTGATCAGTTAACCATGGATGGTACAGACACTTTTTAAGAGTGTAGAGGAAGTGGTTAGTAGCTTCAAAACTTGTAGAAACTTCTAGATCAACAATTTTATTTTTTTCTGACAGGGAAATTTAGTACATGTGTGACAGATGTAATTTCACATAAATCCTACAAAATTCAGAATCCGCATATGCTGGATCTATTTACCGAGACCAACAGAGTCGGGGGAGTTTGAGCTAGTGTGTAACCCAATCCTGATCCATGTGTATTTCAAACAGAGGAAGAGATTTGGTCTGAGTGTCCAATGCATGACGCATATTCTTCTTTTAGATCATGGCTTTAAGTGAGCAGTGGGTTTTATCTACTGAAGTATGTGGGTCTGCTGTGTGTCTAGCTGAATGAAGAGTTCTAGAAAGGACTTGTGGAGAGCAAACTTGTGCATGCAAATGTCTAAATTAATACTTTAATCATGCACAGTGTCTGTTGTAAGGGTGAGTGCGTGAATGTGTGTGTGTGTGTGGTACGAGACTGAGGGGTGTGGGCTGATTGCAGGCTATTAAGAGTGTCTGCTCATCTGTCCACCCACGTGCCAGCTCTGTGCCATATCTCAGACTCCAGGCATGAACACACAAAGCAAACACACAAAGAAGTACACACACTCATGCTCATTGCACATCCATACCATATAGACATAGTCCAACATGCATCACCCCAGCCTTTTGCTTCACTCAAAACCCACACACGCCTCCTCTTCCACTCTTGTCTCACAGTACATGACAAATGGCTCACATAGTGAGACACTCAAAGCACTGCTGCAGAATTTAAACCTCCTTTCTCAAACAGCACACACACACAGAGGTCACACATCTTAAATGCTCATAAAAGCCTGCCTTTAGACTCACATCACCAAAGAGCTTTGCTGGAACATGCATTAGATGCATTTAATCGCATACAGTATACAGTCAGCATTTAAGCGATTTCTATTATTTGTGATAGATCTTAGCCAATTGCATCATACCATCTATAAATTACTATTAGAACAATTAAAGCGCTTAGCTATAGTTCAAAAAGAGAACAAAGGTTGAATAGAAAATCAATGCCTTTTCCCCCAGGGAGAATGGAGGGTCAACAATGATGAAGTGCATGAAAAAAAATCAAACAATAGAAGACTTATTCCTCGAAACATTCTTTACTTAAGGCATTTTTGACTATTTGTTTAATATTTAGGTCTAAGCATACATGCTTTTCAGAAATTCACAAGCTGGTAGACGTCTAAACACATACAGTAAGTTATGTAAAGAGGTAGCATATAAATATAATATAATATAAATATAATATCCTGCTGTTATACATACAGTGCCTTGCATTAGTATTTAAACTTTTGCACATTTTGTAGTGTTAAAACCTGGAACTGAAATGGACTTCACTGGGATAGTGGAATACTTACGTAATCAAAGGAGTAACCTTTTTTTTAAATAAAGATTTTCTATACATAGGTTTTTCTTCACCCTTCATTTTTATTAGCTATTTTCAGTTCCAGGTTGTAACACTACAAAAGGTGGGGGAAAAAAGCTCAAGCAGGTGAATACTTCTGTAAGTAAAAGTATTTTCATGACAACAGAAGCGCTTATAGATTGTTTTGCACTTTGAAGTGTCTTATTCTTCACACAGCTTAGCATAAAAGCATAATAATTCTGTTGTGCAACAGCTCAGTGAATATCATAGATTAATTTGATATTGTGTTGAACAGTATTTAACACCACAAATTTGTTAATACTACATTTATCCTGGATTGATAAAGATTTTCAGTGGAAAAAATTCCACCTGGCAGTTTGGCTCGGCTTCATCAGTATATGAAAAATCAGCCTTATTTGTATGCAAGCAGTGATTACAGTAATAGCTTGTAAAAGACTCTGTGCTCCAAAGGTTCCATGAATGCACTGATATCTTCCAATCTCAAAATGTAATACTGTATCCCTCCACTATCCATCTCTCTTTTTGCATTTCTGAAATGGTGTGCTCTGTCCAGCATCCTCAAGTAATGGAATGTGGCCATCACTTTGTGAAGTAAGATTGGCACAGTCCCACGCCACTCGATCACCCATCAATCGACTTGACTTCTGGAATTCCAAACCACCAGCATCCACAGGCTCTCCTTCCTTGGAGCGCAGTGCCATAAGCTCTATCTCATGCTTAGCAGCAGTTTCAAGAACACGCTGCTTGCTGTAGAATACGACAAAGTTGTTGATGATGGGGTGTATGGGCAGCGCAATGGCAATGACACCACACAGGAAGCTGACGGCGGCGTTGCACCGCCCCAGTGTGGTCTTGGGGTAGATATCACCATAGCCTACTGTGGTCATGGTAATGATGGCCCACCAGAAGGACTGCGGGATGCTGGTGAACATGGTCTCCGGGTGGCTCTGCTCCACCGTGTAGCCGAGTGCTGAGAACAGGAAGATTCCTATGCCCATGTACATGAGCAGCAGACCGAGCTCCTTGCAGCTACTCCTGAGTGCGTACGTGAGAGTCTGCAGGCCTGAGGAATGGCGTGCCAGCTTGAGGACGCGTGCCACACGCATTACACGGAGCGCCTGCACCGCCTGCTGCACGGTGGCCAGCTGCAACACGGCAGTGCCAAGGTATGACAGCACTAGGAGCAGGTAGAAAGGCGCAATAGCCAGAAAGTCCACCACGTTCATAAAGGAGATGGCGAAATGCAACTTGCTGGGCGCCGCAGCTAACCGCAGCACATACTCCACCGTGAACCAAATGATGCAGGCTGTCTCTATGGCTTCCAGGCTTGGATTCTCAACTCGATTTCCATCATCATCCTCCTCATGCAGCTCAGGCACAGTGCCCACACACATCACCACAGACGAAAGAAGCACGAACAGAAAGGAGAGAAGGGCAATGGTGCGTGCTCCCCAGGACGACTCCGGTTTCTCCATGAGCCTCCACAGGAACGCCCTGCACTTTCCGCTCGAAGGGCTTCCCTCCATGTCATCCAGAATGGCGCGGACCTTCTCAGCAATCTCAGACAGCTCGTCCTCTGCTTCCTTTAGGTTGCTCTTGCAGCACTCGTCGAGCAGGTCCATGTCAACTCCCCAGAACTCCATCTCCTTGCTGAAGCGTACCGGGCACGTGCCCCTGGCCATGTGCACCTCGCCATACTGATACACCTCGGCGATGCATCTGAACGCGTCCGGGTCGCGGTCGAAGAAGAACTCGCGCGTCGCCGCGTCGTAGTCGTCGCAGAATCGCGAAAGATCGCACGAGCTCTCCGCGGCGCGGTCGGCGAGGTGCGCGAGGCGCGTGGCTGGGTAGCGCTCGAGCTCGCTGGCGCACAGGACGTGTCTCGCGCCGCCCACGTTCACCACGATCTCCGCGTCCTCGCTCGCCTCCGACCGCGTCCTCCTCGGCGTTGCCCACATCACGGCAACAGCAAGAAAGTGTCTTTTAGTTTAAACCACGTCGAGTTTACGCATCTGCTACGGCGGAAACAAAAACAAATAAATTATATAAACGGTGCAACCGGCATGATTATCTGTTTACTGCATGACGAGCTCGCGTTTCGGGTGTACAGCGGCGCCGTGCAGAGTGCAGTGATCCCGCAGAAGTGTACAGAGAAGAGAGCTCCAAGCAACCAGTGAGGTGGAGAGGACTAACTGATGAGTGTCAGAGAGAGAGAGAGAGAGAGAGAGAGAGAGAGAATAAGAGAGAGATTGACAGAAGAAAGAGTGAGAATTAATAGCCTTGTATTTGTAGAGAAAGACGGGTTTCCAGTTTTCAGTAGTAATTCTGACTACTTTAACATTGCAAATGTTTAAAATACAGGTTTTCGGTTGCACCCCGTTCCCATACCTTTGTAATTTTTTTCACATTCAACCCAAAACTTAACGATCAGACTGGAGAAAAAGGACCTGATCCACCACCGGTATTACTGCTGCGGATTTAAGCAGAGAATCGGTGCGCAATTACGCACATGGCACAACATCAGCATTACAGGGGAAAAGTCTCCCTCTGGTGATAAACAGCTCGCTTGGACTACATGTTTCGGGAGGATGCTTATCTCAGATTTAATGAATGAATACTATTCACGGACCTTCTAAAAATGAATGGGTATGTTTGTGAATAAATGTAAAAATAAACATATTAACATAAACACAATGTAATAATATAATAATTAAAATCTGACATTAAGACTGTGTATTCACCTCTCTTTTTCCTCGATCATTTATTTCTGTTAATTTTGCATTTCCTAAATCCTAATCTTAATCTCAGTATTTAAATCCTTATTTATTTATTTCTGTATTTTCCTGCCCTTACATTAATAAGAGGGATGTCAGTTAAACATGTCACAGAATTCCTACTGCTGGATTGACATTAAGTTCTGCAGACTGACTATACAATGTATAAAATAAAATTTAAAAAAGACTAAAAGAAGCACATACATAAAAATATAAAAATACATAACTACATTCTCACTAATACATTGAATATTAAATGGGAGGGCTAAAATCTAATTAATAATTAACTATTGAGCAATGCATTATATCACAAGGTCTCATCCATGTCATAATAAGAATAATGTGTGGAAAACTCTTAAGACACTTTAAGACAGATGGGCAGCTACAGTTCCCTCCAAAAGTACTGGAAGGGCAAGGTCAGTTCTCAAAAGATGAATATGACAATAGATCAGAATTTCAGCTTTCATTTCCTGATATTTACATCTAGATGTGTTAAACAACTTAGAACATGGCACCTTTTGTTTGAACCACCCATTTTTCAAGTGAGCAGAAATATTGGACCATACTGTGACTAACAGTTGTTTCTTGTTGTCCAGGTGTGTCCTTTTAGATCGGTTGTTTAAACAATAAATAGCTCTGAATGTCTACTCTTGGGTTTCGCCTGTGAAAACTTCATTTGTTGTTAAAAAGACCAGAGAGTTGTCTATGGGAGAAAAGCAAGCCATTTTGAAGCTGGGAAAAGAGAGAAGAGCCATTGCACAAGCATTGGGCATAACCAATACAACAATTTGGAATGTCCTGAAAAAGAAAACAACCAGACATGGAACAGGTCAGTCAAGGAAAACAACAGCAGCTGATAACAGAAACATTGTGAGAGCTGTGAAGAAAAACCCAAAAACAACAGTCAGTGACATCAACAACCTCCACAGGGCGGGGGTGAAGATATCACAATCCACTGTTCTTAAAGACTTTGAGAGCAGAAATATAGCAGCGATACCAAAAGGTGGGAACCCACTCATCAGCAGTAAGAATCAGAAGTACAGATTGGAATTCGCAAAGAAATACAGAGATGATCTACAAAAGTTCTGGAACCAAGATTAACATCTACAAAAGTGAAGGAAAGACCAAAGTGTGGAGAAAGAAAGGATCTGCTCAGGATCCAAAACATACGAGCTCATCCATCAAGCATGGTGGAGGTAGTGTCATGGCTTGGGCTTGCATGGCTGCTACTAGAACAGACTCACTAATCTTTACTGATGATGGAACTCATGATGGTAGCAGGAGAATGAATTCAGAAGTCTACAGAAACATTTGTTCCAATTTACAGAGAATTGCATCCAATCTAATTGGGAGGAACTTCATCATGCAGCAAAACAACGACCCAAAACACACTGCAAACAGAACAAAGGACTTCATCAGGGGAAAAAAGTGGAAGGTTTTAAACTGACCAAGTCAATCACCAGACCTTAACCCAACTGAGCAGCATTTCACCTCCTGAAGAGGAGACTGAAGGGAGAAAATGAAATCTGGATATCTGGAAATGAAAGCTGAAATTCTATGATATAGTTTCATATTCATCTTTTGATCTCAAACCCAAATGTCTTCAATGTACAGCAAAAACAAAAAAAATGGGCCTTGCCATTCCAATACTTTTGGAGGGGACTGTACATTCATAATTTCTAATTGTTTTAAGTGTTTCCAGTCTGTAATGCCCTGCTGGCTTAATGCCATGTTTCCTTCAAATATGAAACATGGTAAAAAAAAAAAGTTTTAACTCTTTCATTCAAACAAACCAAAAACCCCACTGTGTAATTTGTACTTTACTTGGACAATGTGTGCTTTGTCCATCTACTTTTAGTTTCTCCTCCAAAGGTCTTTTGGTTAAAAAATAAAATAAAATAACGATAGAGTAAATAACTCACCTCATTTGCAATGTATTTGTCCAGCGATTGTATTTCACACATGCTTTCTCCATCACTGCTGATGAAGTGTTATGGATGTGTCAGGAAAGCAGGATGAAAAATATCAGCGCTTATGGAGATAAAATCTATTCAGTGTTTTACTCTCTGTATTCAATCTCTGGCATGACTGATGTCTACACTCTGGGCTCGAAAGAAATCAGCTCCAGCCTCGCTTCATCAAACAATAATTTTTCTTACAACCATTGGTAGTGCTGTTGCATTTGACTAGATGCCAAATATGAAACCTCACATCTGATCTGATTAAAAGACTGGGGGCTTGGCCCTACTCGCCCAAACAATTGTTTACGCATTCGACAAATAGAGAATGAAACAATACGAGGAAAAATAATGAAGGATTGTGTGATGCATCTGAATGAGAAGCGGAGGAACATTATCAGCCATAGAAAATTAATCAACAGCTTCTGACCTTTCAAATTCGACAACTGAGCAGTTCTGTGGTATAATACTGAATTCTTGAATCTAAAATCTCAAGATGAACAATAAGCTCACCATCATCCCAACGGTTCCCTGCCACACTGACACTTACTGCGCCGTATATGCAGTTTATTATACACATTCAGTTCAACAAATACTCATCTAGAAGTCATCCCTATTTAAATGTTTGTTAATTTTTTTTATTTTGTACATATGAAAAAGCTTTCATTGTACATATAATCATTTACAGTGCAAACGTCTTGTAGTAAAACCATGGTAATATCCTAGTCACCATCACTTACAGTAGTAAAAACCATGTATTTTTGGTTACCATAAAGCACCATAGCAGAAGCATGGCAATGTCATAAGTAAAATCATAACAGTGTCCTGGTCACCATGAGGTAGGTTAACAGAGTAAAACCACAGTATTACAGTTACCATAGCTAAACTGTAGTTAACCATTTTTATAACCATAGTGAATTTTCCTCAGGGGCGCTATAACCCCATCTATCTTGTGTTGTGGTATCTTCTTTAAAGGAACAAAATGGAGTAAAGTGGTAATTAATAAGTAGTGGTGACACCGGTCACAATCTCTCTTTGTCTTTTGAGCTTCTTTTCTGTTTGCGAGCCTGTTCGTGACCTTTATTTTGAAAACGGGGCAAGCCATTGTCGCCGGAAGTAGACTTTTGTGTTGTTCATGCCGTTGCAGCTGTTGTAGAAAAGAGCTGCAAGCGCTAACGACAGTCTCAGTTGTCTTCGTTACTTTTACGTCTAAACATGGTACGTATTCCAGTTGCATCTTGATATTGAATAGTATGTAGTTGTTATCTATCTTGTTAGTTGCTAAAAAGGTATGCTGTTGTTTCATCAGTGTACTTTAGCTAGCTACCATGTAATCTGTTAGCATCGTGCTTTAACCGTCACGAATCCACCAACAGCTAGTCTGACGCGCTGGAAGGAAAGATCAGCGCGGTTAACATGACTCACAGCCTCTTTTAAATGTTGTTAAAAATCAGCAGTACACAGAATGATGTACTAGCTAGTTATCCTAGTTAGGTTGCTAACTAGTCTGTAAAACGTGCTGGCTAACAAACAGCCCGAGTCCCAGGCTCAATCCCAAATGGCTTCCTGCTCACTTCCTACGCGAACTACTTCCGGTGGGAAATAATGGCTTTTACACACTGTCGTGATCTTTAATTAGATATAATACGAAGCCCTCTGGGATTCACCATTGTGTAATATTTGAAAAAGTGTACCATCCTGGAGGTAAAAGAACCATCACTGTTTTAATAACTACCTTTTTGTAGCCAGAGCAGAGTTTAAATTTCATTCACTTGCTTCATGGTTCTGATATTTGTGTTTTTGTGTTTTAGTCTCACACAATTCTGCTGGTTCAGCCGACCAAAAGACCAGAGGGAAGAACATATGCAGATTATGAGTCTGTCAATGAGTGCATGGAGGGTATGCAAAAAAACCAAAACAAAACAGTTTACATGAGTGCATTGCTAAATGCAGTTCTGTTAAAAAAAATAATAATTCTTCCCATCCCATTTTCTAGGAGTGTGTAAGATGTACGAGGAACATCTGAAAAGAATGAACCCCAACAGCCCGTCCATCACGTACGACATCAGCCAGCTGTTTGATTTCATTGATGACCTGGCTGACCTCAGCTGTTTAGTGTAAGTATCTGTGTCTGTGTAAAAGAAAGCAGGATGTCGTTCGTGTACCTGCTCCCTGTTACAGACTTAAACTTAGAAAAAGGTTTAGTGTTTTGATTTCTGTTGCTAAAGAACACTATATGGTCAGAACTGTGTGGACACCTGACCATCACACCCATATGTTCTTGTTGAACATCTCATTCCAGATTTATTCCCACTTTGCTGTTATAATAAGCTCCACTCTTCTGGGAAGCTTTCCACTAGATGTTGGAGCGTGGCTGTGGGGATTTGTGTTCATTCAGCTACAAGAGCATTAGTGAGATCAGGCGCTGATGTTGGGATGGTGAGGAGGTCTGGGGTTCAGTCGGTGTTCCAGTTCATCCCAAAGGTGTTCAGGGGGGTTGAGGTCAGGGCTCTGTGCAGGACACTCGAGTTCTTCCACTCCAGCCTTCATGTCTTCATGGAGCTCGCTTTGTGCACAGGGGCATTGTCATGCTGAAAGGTTTGGGCCTCTTAGTTCCAGTGAAGGGAAACTGTAATGCTACAGCATACAGACATTCTATACAACTGTGTCTATCAAACTTTGTGGGAACACTTTGGAGAAGACCCACATTTGGGTGTGATGGTCAGGTGTCCAAAAACTCTTTGGCCATGTCAGCCTTGCTAATACTGGAGGTGTGGTCTAAATGACAATGGGCTGCCTTTCAGTTTAATAAGTAAGGGTGTACTTTTATTGGAAAATAATTAACAATGGGGTGGTGAGATGTGGCCAGACATGAAGTGACGTTACTACTACCACCCTAAAATTGATTATTTTTCCTATAGCAGCATGCCCTCAAGTGTGTGATTCCTCTTACACCACTGCTGTTTGCCAGTGTTTGCATTTTTTTTTAATGAATTGAAGAATAATTCATCATACTCCAACATTTTATATTCACATTGAGTAATGTAGAATATCAAAACAAGTTAGTTCATGTTGTCATGTATGTTATTTAAGCTATAATATTTGCACCCTCTTTTTCATGAAATTAATAAGACAAAAAAAAACCCACAGCTGGTCACATTACCGCAACTGCAAAGCGCAAAGTCCTCTGTGAACACTTTCCTGTGGCAGGAAACGTACTGACTTACGATTTGCTGATGCGAGACTCCTCCCTTAAATATTAAATAAAGTTCTCCTTATCGAAAGCATCACCATATCAACCATTCTATATTTGTTAAAATCATCATCATATTATTATTGTTGGTTTATGTTGAGCTTCCACCAGAAAAAGTCGCCATGAATTAGCTGTATGTTATTTCTATATTATCAGGTCAAGCACATTAATATACAGTCTCCTCTGAAAGTACTGGAACAGCAAGGCCAATTCTTTTTTTGCTACACATTGAAGACATTTGGGTTTGAGATCAAAATATTAATATTTAATTTGCTGATACTTACAACTAGATGTGTGCAACAACTTAGAACATGGCACCTGATTATTAGTTGAGCAAAAGTATTGGAACAGATAGCCTTAGCGTAAATGACACTTAATATTTGGTTGCGTATCCCTTGCTGTAATAAATACATCAGCCCGGTGACGAACTGACAACACCAGACTGTTGTATTCTTCTTTTGTGATGCTTTTCCAGGCTTGTAGAGCAGCTGCTTTTAGTTGTTGTTTGTTTTGAGGGGGTTTCTTCCTTCAGTCTCCTCTTCAGGAGGTGAAATGCTGCTCAGTTGGGTTAAGGTCTGGTTATTGACTTGGCCACCATCATGAGCTCCATCATCAATAAAAATTAGTGAGCCTGTTCCAGAAGCAGCCATGCAAGCCCAAGCCATGAGACTACCTCCAATGTGCCTGACTGATGAGCTCGTATGTTCTGTATCATCATCAGATCCTTTCTTTCTCCACACTTTGGCCTTTCCTTCACTTTTGTAGAGGTTAATCTTGGTTCCAGAACTTTTTAGCTCATCTCTGTATTTCTTTGCGAATTCCAATCTGTACTTCTGATTCTTACTGCTGATGAGTGGGTTTGCATCTTATGTTATGGCCGCTATATTTCTGCTCTCAAAGTCTTTAAGAACAGTGGATTGTGATATCTTCACTCCTGCCCTGTGGAGGTTGTTGATGTCACTGACTGTTGTTTTTGGGTTTTTCTTTACAGCTCTCACAATGTTTATCAGCTGCTGTTGTTTTCCTTGACTGACCTGGTCCATGTCTGGTTGTTAATACGCCAGTGGTTTCTTTCTTTTTCAGGACATTCCAAATTGTTGTATTGGCTATGCCCAATGCTTGTGCAATGGCTCTGAGAGATTTTTTCCCTCTTTTCCCAGCTTCAAAATGGCTTGCTTTTCTCCCATAGACTGCTCTCTGGTCTTCATCTTGGTTTATCCTTTTTAACAACAAATGCAGTTTTCACAGGTGAAACCCAGGGCTCAAACCAAGAGTAGACATTTAAACAATCAATCTAACACCTGTTAGTCACATGCTCCAATATTTTTGCTCACTTGAAAAATGGGTGGTTCAAACAAAAGGTGCCATGTTCTAATGTTGAACACATCTAGATGTAAATATCAGGAAATTAAAGTTGAAATTCTAATCCGTCGTCTCATTCATATTTTGATCTCAAACCCAAATGTCCCCAGTGTATACTATTGGCCTTGCTGTTCCAATACTTTTGGAGGGGACCATATACCGGGGATTTAAATTACAGCCGACACTACTGTCCAATTATAGAAAATTATTCACCAATCAGAATCGAGAATTCAACAGATTAAATAAATGTAATCATTAAATTAATATGGGTTAATTACTTAACCCTTGAGATATCATTCATGTGTATATAAAAACTTGTGAATGTCTCTCTGCTGTTTTATTCAGGTACCGGGCTGACACACAGACCTACCAGCCTTACAACAAAGACTGGATCAAAGAGAAGATCTATGTTCTGCTGAGACGCCAGGCCCAACAGGCGGGGAAATAGAATGAAGGAAACATTCTTGTGGGCTGCACTGATTTTTATTCCCCAAACCCTCCACAGATTTGTTCATTTGATCAGAGCTACACTGCATCACTGGGCAAGCTAGCTGGAGCTGGCGACATGCTTGTAACCATTAAACCGTTCATATATAATGTGTACATTTCCCTTTTTTCCTCCATGTTTGTTTCAGATTTAACCCACAATGTTATGAAAGTGGTTTAAATGAAAGCTTATTGTGTTCGCAAGGGTTCGGTTTTGTTGTGTGGGTTTGTTTTGTTGTAATCTTATGACTTTATCCAGTTTTATAAAAATGGTGGTAACTATGTTAGGTGATGTTTCTTTTGATCAGCTTTGTATTTTATTTTATTTTGTTTTGGTCATTTAGTACAATAAACAACTTGATGGAAATTAATTATGTGGTTCACTTGTGGTGTTTATTCCTAATGTGCAACAGAGCACAGTAGGCTGTGACTGGATTTTAAGGTCCACTAAAGCAAAGCAAACCGGTTTTTAGTCTGTTTTGTCGCTGAGTCTCCATCTTTTTTTATTTTCTCCCTTTGTTTTGTTTTCTTGGCGTTTTTGTTTAACCCTCTCGTGCTATTTGGTGTACTGTATCTTTAAATTGTGGCGGGCCGCCCCTGCGATCTCGGCGAGGGAAACCCTGTAGTAGCTTTCTGAGGGGACCCAAGATGGCCGAACACTTACAGTGGGGCTAATCGCTGATCTCCTTATAGACATTGTCATTTGATGGTGTTCAGCGCTCACGTTACACATTTATAGTACCGGAAAGTCGGACGAGTTTGCCCATTCGACCAGTTGGGTTTTGTAATGTCCGTCTGTGTATGAGGAGAGAGGCTGGTCCTTCTACGGCCCGCAGCCAGAACATGGCGGAACACTTGGACAAAATATAGCTTTGCTGCTAGGCTGCAGACTCGCTTATAATGAAAACACTGTACCGTATGTGGCTCTTTCAACACTTCATGAACACAGCGTGTTTATAATGGGCCATTAAGGTATCGGTACCGCTTTAGAATTTTTTCTACACTCGGTTAGACATAAATTAGAGTCACAATGTTGAAGGCGAGCAGATAGCCTGCTAGCTGACTCGCTAGGACAGCTAGCTTAGCTAACTAGTGTTTGGCTCCGTTTGCTCGTAGCAGTTATCAGATGTGAGAGGGCGTCCGAAATTATATGTGTGTTATTATAAATATATATATTTCCTCCTGCTGAGTTGTACGTATCTGATGCGAATTTTCACGTTGCCTGCACGCCCACAGCCAGACAGACTTCAAAGTATAAAGTTATCCACGTTTGGGTGATAATTGAAGGACTATGTTGCGGCTAAGTGTCAGTGTGCAGCTAGCCAGCGTTAGCGCCGCGCGTCATTAGCGGGACAACAGGTAGGGTGTAAATGTCCAGTTCAGACGGAGCCGTGCAGCGGAGAGTCTAACGAGAGGACGAATCCGGTTCTGGGAGTAATATCTGTGTAACAAGGCAAACAAAACTCCGAACCTAAAGAGTTGACTCGCAAGAATGACTGACACTCGGCGACGAGTGAAGGTCTACACTTTGAATGAAGACCGGCAGTGGGATGACCGGGGCACGGGGCATGTTTCCTCCGGCTATGTGGAAAGACTCAAAGGCATGTCTCTGCTGGTGCGGGCGGAGAGCGACGGTAAGATCACAACGCAACCTGGATCACTATAGAAATACATTCATCTGTCACTGTCACGCATAAAACGTCTATTTCTCACAGGGTCTCTGTTGCTGGAGTCAAAAATCAACCCCAATACAGCATATCAGAAACAGCAGGTGAGTTGGAGGTTTATTTGGTCGTGTTTCTGAACGTTTCCTCTCACTGATCTTGTTTTATTTTTTGTGCAGCAAAAGTGCTTTCACACCTATTAGTCTGAAGCTGGGAGAAAGTGATACTTTGTTTGGTTTCACACTGCACATAATTAAACCAACAAAACAAAACAAAACCATGATTGAGGGGCATGTAGGGCTGGAAACATATTTCTAAAAACTCAGTTATTCATTCGTCAGGAATACAGGATCGGAAGAAACAACTTTTACCAAATGCAGGTAGAAATCCAAAAAAAAAATCACCCAAGCATGGAGAACACGGATAATTATATAAATATCTAGGTCACAATGTGTTGTGTATCATATTCAGCTTTGATATTCTCTGTTTTTGTTGGTCCAGATATCCAGAACATGAAGTGTCTTTAGTGCTACAGCTCTGCTCTTTGGCTCGGTTGAGCAGCTTGCATCTTAATAAATAGGCACGCAACCCAAAATCCTTGGCATGTTTGGTACACTTCCTGCAGTTTGGTCAGTTCAGGGTCAAATCACTTTCTTACTGAAATTGAACTGCATTATATTTTTTCCTTGGAAACTGATCGAGATACCTCGCTCAGACTGTCCCGGCTGTTTTGGCCACCGAGAGAGAATACACACTGGTGTTAGATTCAGACAGACTAAACCTTGCATATGTGAATGCACTCTAAGGCTACAACCAGGAACACCAGATCCAGGTCATAATGAGGTACAGCATCCTGTCTGGTGTGAGAGCTCAGCAGTTAGGGCCTCAAATCGCAACTTTTAATTTTGTTTGAACTCTGACTTTTGCTCTATTTCTTCTTGTGTTTTAGGACACATTGATTGTTTGGTCTGAAGCTGAAAACTATGACCTGGCCCTCAGCTTTCAGGAGAAGGCTGGTTGTGATGAGATCTGGGAGAAGATATGTCAGGTGATCTGAGCACCCACACTTTCTCAAGTCATGTTTTTTAAATACTATAATAATGAGCATGGTCATATTGAAGACATTGCTAGTATTTTTGTGTTAATATTTTTTCTATTTTGAATATTGAGTCTTAATATAATGTACCTGTAATATGTATGCAGTAGAATATATCTCTGTTCTATCCAGTGAGGGAGATTTATTAATGTATCTCTGTTCTATAATAAAGGCCAAGCAAATAAACATAGGACACTTCTAAACCATGTTAACATCCACCCTCAGACATTTTGCTTAGCAGAAGTGCGCAGAAAAAGTTGAGCTTGTGACTTAGAGGATGTAAGTATCGGATCAGTGTCTGATATCGGAAGAAATCCAGAGCCCTTATGCTGGTATTGTATTAAAAAAAAGAGACGTAAGTTGGATTGGTGCATCCCTAGTAACGTTACTTGTTTGTGTTGTTATTTCTGCAGGTTCAGGGTAAGGACCCATCGGTGGACATCACCCAGGAGCTGATCGATGAGTCAGAGGAGGAGCGTTTTGAGGACATGTCCTCTCCCGGTCTGGAATTGCCGCCGTGTGAGCTCTCGCGCTTGGAGGAGGTGGCTGAGCTGGTGGCGTCTTCACTGCCGTCTCCGCTGCGGCGCGAGAAGCTGGCGCTGGCGCTGGAGAACGAGGGCTACATCCGCAAGCTCCTGGAGCTGTTTCGTGTGTGTGAGGACTTGGAGAACCGCGAAGGCCTGCACCACTTGTACGACATTGTCAAGGGTATCTTCCTGCTAAACCGTACAGCTCTCTTCGAGGTTATGTTCTCCGATGAGTGTATCATGGACGTGATCGGATGCCTGGAGTTCGATCCGGCGTTGCCACAGCCGCGCCGCCACCGCGAGTTCCTTACCACCACGGCTCGCTTCAAGGAGGTTATTCCCATCACAGACCCTGAACTGCGCCAGAAGATCCACCAGACATACCGTGTGCAGTACATCCAGGACATGGTGCTGCCTACACCCTCTGTGTTTGAAGAGAACATGCTCTCCACCCTGCACTCATTCATCTTCTTCAACAAGGTGGAGATTGTCGGTATGCTCCAGGTGGGTCTCGCCAACATCTCAAAAACACACACACACACACACACAATAGTGGATAAAGCAGGTCTGGTGGTATGCAGATATTAAGGGTGTAATGATATAGCGTATCATAGCCACGCATTTAGAGCAGCTTTGCTTTTTATTCTGATCATTTTAAACTTTAATTGTGAATTAATGATATGATGTTGCCATGATATCCAATGATGTTTATCGCTAATTATTTTATATTACCAGACCTGCCAACCATTTTGCATAGGAGCTCCGCAAAACATTGGAGTGCACTAGTAAGATTTTTTTATCGCTTAAAAATACACCAAAAGAGCAGTTGTTTTCTTCACAATAAACAAGAGATGAACAAATGACGACATGTGAATCTAGAATGATCTGCGCAGGTGTTTTGAGCTCTCTGATATTAACAGACGCATCCTAGAAGCCCTGCCTCCTTTCCCCCAGTCTCACGCGCTCTCACTTCCTGTCAAAGTAAATGGAAAATATTTTGAGTTCATTAATGTGAAAGAAAAATCTATCAGTGTATGTTCAACTTGTTCAGCATATCTAAGATTAGACATGTGTATATTTAACATCAGTTTATTAGTTAATAGCGATGATAAGAAAAAAAGTTGAGTCAGGTTTAGGCTGAAAGAGAGAAAATGAACAAAGATTTTGACCCAAACAATAGAAAAGAAAGTGCCAATTTTTACTCATACATATAATGTTAATTAAGATGATAATTAGAAAGTGATTAAATATTGTTTTTTTTTTTTACTGGAAATGCTCTTTTTCCTGTTTTTTCTGGGGGATTAGAATATTGTAATAAGCTATTTAACATGGTAAATAATGATCAGGGAAAAATCAATATCACATAGGACTATTGTGAAATAAATTGTCAGCCACACAGTGACACCCTCAAGCATTTTAGTTTTAGCTTTTATATTCTTTTTTTTGGTTTTTACCAGGACCTACACTAGGCCAGAAGTTAGAGGGAGGAAAGACGACCCCTAATCCTATACTTTTAGTTTTTGCCCATTGTCGGTTTTTAACACTTCTCTCTGATCTGTAATCACTGTAATCTCTTAGTCTTGTGATTTTAATCGTAATTTTGCAGGATATCTTCATGGTGTCACCGTTCGCTGCCACGAGTTCTACTGAATATTTGCATTTGTATGGTGTTCATGTGAACGTAGTGATTACACTCAAGTACAAACCAAAGAACGGACGTCTGTGTCCAAGCGAACCCACAGTGTAATTGCAGTGTGAGGACCCTGAGTCTGTGTAATATACGTTACTGCACTGATACTGAGTTACAGGACATTCTGCAGTGCTACAGAAATACTGTGTGTTCTGGATATCAGGACGAAAGACAAACAATAATGCTGCATAGTAGGCTTGTGCAATATAATAATTTAATCTCTCCACACTATTTTACACTGAAATGTGACAGTGATTTTTACTTCTGTTATATATTATATTAAAATATATTATATAATATAATATAATATTATATTATGCATTTTGAGTAGAAGCAGCACAGTTTAACATTGAGGTACGCTGTTACGTGTTGCTGATTTGCACAGATGTTCTGAACACTGACGCGAGCTGGAAGCCCCGTCCTCTTCACTGAACCTTACATGCTTTAGACTTATTCTTGGGGTGTCATTGCTTTCTATCATAGTAAATTAATATGAAATAAAATTTGACTTAGCTAACATTAGACAGGTATACAGACAGATCAGTTAACTATATTTATTAGGGGTGTAATTAACATTATGGCTGAAAACGGCATTTGGGGTTTTTGGCTGAAAAAGTAAAAAGGTTAAGATTAAGAGGAGGCAGTGGTACCCGCTGCACCGCCGCGCTGCCCAAATAATGTTAATAGTGATGGTAATTAGAAAGTGATTAAATATACTGTTTTTCTTCTTGCATCTCTCAGTGTGCACACACTTGGAGCATAAACAGACAAACAGAAAAATATCGGCTATGTGGGCATTAGAGAGCGATGTGTAATATTACACTTTCTACTCTCCTCCTAACCTGAAAAGGTGGAAATGTTCATTTTCCTGTCTTTTTTAGGCTATTGTCTCTGGATGACTTTTAAAATGGTAAATTGCAATCAGGGAGAAATCAAATTTTTTTAAACAACAAATGAACTGTTTATATTCTGTTGATTTTCATATTTCCTGTTTGTGTTTGACTAAGGTTTGTTTAGGTGTTCTGCTTCTTAATTTTGGCTTTTAAATTTTAAATAATGTGCAACGTGCAACCAAAACAAACAGCACGCAAACCAAAGGCATATAATCGACTGATTCAGACTTTGCAAACTGATAGGTGTATTACAGCATGTGCTGTATGTGGTCTTGTCCATGTGGTTAATCAGATAATCCAAATAAAACTATTTTTTCAGAAAGAAATAAGTGAGGTATCTGTGGTGTAATTAGGCCAATATGCTGATCAGAAAAAAGAACGTTAATGGAAAGTCCGGTGCTTTTTATTTAAGCAGGTTCCTGTAGAGGAGAAGTAACGTGTAATGTTTCAGACAGGAGGGGGTTGGTTCCCCTGGAAACTCAGGGAGCTTTCCATCAAGCTCCTTTATTTGCTCTAAAGAGCCAACCTCAATTAGACAGAACAATTCCTTCTCAGTTTATTTGTACATAGGTTATTTTGCAAAAGAAGCACATTTTGGACCTCTTTCTGAGGACAGTATTTTCAAACCTATTTTATTTCAAACATTAATAAAGTGCATCCCAGTGATATCAACCTGTGGGATAATGACCAGTTCTTTCCGTGGTTTTCATGGGGTAATGTAAATGGAAAGAAATGTAAAGCATGTCCTGGACATTTTGCTGTTCCAGCATTTGCGTAATTGTTAGCTTTATGATTTGCTGTTCCTAAAAATTAATGGTGAATACTTTAGCAGTGGGGGAAGGAAATATCTGAGCTTGGTTTATTGATTTTAATGTAAGTGGGCATTATTAGTGCACATTCCCAATTAAAAAAAAAAAAAAAAGAGTGATCATTTACTTGATATCAAATATAAACAGAAACTTGTGTGTGCAATTACAAAAATGCTTTATTTAACAATACTAATTTAATAACCAAAAGCTGAACATTTTGGCAAAAACTGTGCAGCTGATTGAATAAATGTAATATTTGGTTCTGAATAATTTTGTACTGCCACAGACATTGTACATTTGCATTTCTGTAGTTTTTTTTTTACGTATTAAAAAAGTAATCGCTGATATCTAGCAACATTTTCCGTTTGTTAGGGTTTATACTTGAAGCATATATACAGTACTGTGCACAAGTCTTAGGCACATGCAAAGAAATGCTGTAGAGCAAAGATGCCTTCAAAAAAATGAAACTAAATGTTTCTACATTTAAAAATATTATAAAGAGCAGTAAACAGTAATAAATGAAACAAACTCAATATCTGGTGTGAAGACCCTTTGCTCTGAGGAGGAAAAAACAGTATCTCAGGTAGAATTTGTACAGTTTTATAAGGAAATGAGCTGTAAGTGTTACTGAACATCTTGCAGAAGCAGCCACAGTTCTTCTGGAGACTTTGACTGTCGACTCGCTTCTTATTTCTGCAGCGAAACCCAGCAGCCTTCATTATGTTTTTATCTGAAAAGTGTCTCTTTATAATCTGCTGCTTTCTTTACTGACATACAAACATTTTTCTGTAACATTTAATTTTGTGCTGGAAAACTAATGTTTGGAAGTCTACAGTGTTTTTATACTGACTTGATAATGTAGAAGTCTTAAAATAAAAATCTATAATAAAGTTGGTTGAGGCAGGGAGAAGTGTCTGGTTGTGTACCTGGAAATGTTATAAAGAGACACTTTATATGATATTTAATGATAGCGTTTACGTGATCCATTCAGACTCGCAGCGTATAATGAACGCAGCGTTAGCTGAAACATTTTCTAGTGCTGTTATTGATGCAGTGGCATTTCATATCGCGAAAGACATGGTCCCCTTTTACTCTGTCGAGACTGTAGGGTTTATTAAGTTGTGAAAATAGTAAGAGCACCATCTGTAGCAAATCATGCAAACACTGTTTCTTTTAAATATCCCTTATTTAAATATTTAAAACAACCCTCCATTTTCCAAAGTCCATTCTAATTAAAAAAAACTTTGTTTGAAATAAATTGCTGCATTTTTTCCTAATGCATTATGTAATAACTAAAAAGAGAGAATTGAAAATCGTTCATAAATTTGAAAAAAATCTAATTTTTGGTGGGGGCAATATCCTCCTGCACTACTTCAGTTTACAACTCACTGCACAACTAACCAGGAAGTCAAAGAGCTCCCAAACACCAAACCTTAAAGACTTATGGTTATTGTTATGGCCCTGAACTGCAGACAGCTTCACGATGCGACATGATGCCCCAACTGAGCACAGGAATAATCCGCTAGTCTGATTACTCTCCACTTCATTGTTCTGTCTTGTTTCCAGGACGATGAGAAGTTTCTAACTGAGCTCTTTGCACAGCTAACAGATGAAGCCACAGACGATGACAAACGGCAAGAACTGGTAATGAAGAGATCTTCACTGATGTACAGCATAAGTTTTGCATGCTGTACGCTCCCTTGTTGCTGACCTGCTACTTTCTTTTTGTCTTATAGGTCAATTTTCTGAAGGAGTTTTGCGCCTTCTCTCAGACTTTACAGCCACAAAACAGAGATGCGTTCTTCAAGACCCTCTCCAACATGGGAATTCTGCCAGCGTTGGAAGTTATACTGGTGAGTCTGAATCTGTTTCATTAGAAGCTAAAAGATCCAGAATACGATGCGATATTGATTACTCTGGGCAAGTTTGATAATAAAATTAGAGTTGTAAGAATCCAGCATTCTCATATTTTAATATATTAGCTTAAATCTTTGAATAATTAGTCCTTACTGAAGTATGTGTAGTGTTTCTGGTTCTTTTTGGAGTATGTCTTACTAATATATAGCACAACACTTGCAAGGTAATTCCTTTCTGAAATATCAGTGTGTTTACTTCTGTTTATGTAGCACAATGTTTCCTGTGTTTATGTCTCCAAGTCTGTGTGTATGTAATTGTGTAAAATGTCAAAATGTGTAAAAATATAGTGACTATTTAGTGATGGTGTCATGGTAGGGGTTGAGTTGTAAATCTCTTATTATTCAGCATGAAACTGGATAAATATGTCATTAATAGCTGAATGCTCTATTTCAGATAAAATAAGTAAGAAAACAATGACACATTGATGAACGCTGTTTGAGTTTGTGCTTATTTGCTGTTGATCATCAGGGGATGGATGATGTGCAAGTGCGGGGTGCGGCTACAGATATCTTCTCTTACCTGGTGGAGTACAACCCCTCTATGGTGCGCGAGTTTGTCATGCAGGAGTCCCAGCAGAATGATGACGTGAGTGGCTCACACCCACCCATGCCACCGATTAACCCACTTCCTCGTTGTCCCAAGCAGATAAAACATGTTTAAGGAAGCAGACACTAAAACCCCTTTCCAGTGCTTTAGCATTCTCTTAATGGCAGTAAATAAGAAAAACCTTTTTTTCCATAGATAGGAGGTCCATGATTTTTTTTTTAAATTAAAAGAAGTGGGAATCACAGCTCATCATTTTCAAAGTTATTATATTTATCATTAGGTTTTTATAGTTATTAGTCTGTTTGACTCATTGAATTGAATAGGTTTAATCCACGCTCCAAAAACAAGTGGACCAATATAAGTTCAACTTAGACCTAATGTGTTCTGTTGGTGGAAGGGTTATGATTACTGTACACGTTTAAATAATGAGCCCTGAAGGGGTCTGTAGAATTTATTTTACAGTTAAAGTGGTCCCTGGCTGCAGAAAGTTAAGAACCCCTCTTCTATGTAATATAAATTGGAGATGAGCATTTGGAACAGCTCGAGTATGCAGTGGAGAAATGGGTGGGGATGATCTCTCTAAATCCTGTTAGCAAGAATTTTTGGCTTTGGCTGTTCTGTCAAGTCTGCTAATTTGGATGTACACCCAAGCATGTTTTCATTCAATATTTTCTGCTTAAATTAGCAGTAATATACAACTGGGTTATATGCCATTTTTTTTGGGCAACCGACCAAAAAAGGATATTATGAATTTTCTGTGTCTCTAAGCCTTTAAACACGCTACTTTAAAAAAAAAAAAAAAAAAAAAACACTGTTTCTCTTACAAATACGTTCTTTGTTTAAATGTGGCACCAGAAAATCTGGTTTCAGAGCTAGAGCGATATTTCTAATCTTTTTTTAAAATAAATGAATAAAACAAATGAGATTGGGATTTTCTCTTATGACCCCATTTGTAAATCAGCCCCTGCTCTAGACCCTTTGTACTCACTTCTTGCAAGAATGCATGGATCATTAACTGGGAGAGGGTTAAATGCAAATACAAGCTGGAGGGGAAATCTAGCCTGGAACACTGACACAGCAATTTACTGTGCATCGACTAACGTAAATTTGTGCATCCTGGTTGGAAAGCTACAAGTATGAAGTTTGAAGGGAAAAAGTGAGTGGTAATGGTATGCCAATAAATGTCCTGGGTTTGTTGTAGGTAAGACCGTAAGATATTTCTTTCTTTAAAAAAATTCTTTAATGGACTTTAATGTAGGATCAATAACGGCTGATGCTTGTATTTCTGCTAATCTCTAATATAAATGTAGTTTTTAAACTGTTATTATGTGCAATAGAGAAGCACACAAAGTTTCAGGCAGGATAAATTATCTTTAGTTGAAATGAGTTAATGTTTAATATGATATCATCTGTTTCTTACTCTCCTGTGTCTTGCGTGTGTCTTTATTTCTGCAGGATATCTTGCTGATTAATCTGATCATTGAGCACATGATCTGTGATACGGACCCTGAGCTGGGGGGAGCCGTGCAGCTAATGGGGCTACTGAGGACCCTAGTGGACCCTGAAAACATGCTGGCAACCGCTAATGTGAGCCTTTGTTTGCCCAATATGAAAGACCAACTAATAAATCAAACTTCTGTACTTTATGTAGGATTATATACACCGATCAGCCATAGCGTTAAAATCACTGACAGGTGAAGTGAATAACATTGATTACCTTGGTACAATGGCACCTGTCAAGCCATGGGATATATTAGGTAGCAAGTGAACAGTTAGTTCTTGAAGATAATGTGTTGGAAGCAGGAAAAATGAGCAAGTGTAAGGATCTGAGCGACTTTGACAAGGACCAAATTGTGATGGCTAGATGACTGGGCATCTCCAAAACGGCAGGTCTTGTGGGGTGTTTCAGGTATGCAGTGGTTAGTACCTACCAAAAGTGGTCCAAGGAAGGACAACCGGTGAACCAGCGACAGAGTCATGGGCGCCCAAGGCTCACTGATGCACGTGGGGAGCGAAGGCTAGTCCATCTAGTCTGATCCCACAGAAGAGCTACTGTAGCACAGACTGCTGCAATAGTTAATGCTGGCTGTGATAGAAAGGTGTCCGGACACACAGTACATCTCAGGGGCTCCGTAGCTGCAGAGCGGTCAGAGTGCCCATGCTGAGCATCAGAACTGGACCATGGAGTAATGGAAGAAGGTGGCCTGGTCTGATGAATAACGTTTTCTTTCACATCATGTCGACGGCCGGATGCGTGTGTGTCGCTCACCTGGGGAAGAGATGGAACCAAGATACACTGTGGGAAGAAGGCAAGCTGGTGGAGGCAGTGTGATGCTCTGGGCAATGTTCTGCTGGGAAACTTTGGGTCGTGGCATTCATATGGATGTTACTTTGACACGTACCACCTACCTAAACATTGTTGCAGACCAGGTACACCACTTCATGGCAACGGTGTTCCCTAATGGCAGTGGCCTCTTTCAGCAGGATAATGCTCCCTGCCACACTGCAAACATTGTTCAGGAATGGTTTGAGGAACATGACAAAGAGTTCAAGGTGGTGACTTGGCCTTCAGATTCCCCAGATCCAAATCTGATCGAGCATCTGTGTGATGTGCTGGACAAACAAGACGAACTTACAGGACTTAAAGGATCTGCTGTTAACGTCTTGGTGCCACAGCGCACCTTCAGAGGTCTTGTGGCCTCGACGACTCAGAGCTGTTTTGGAGGCAAATGGGGGAACTACACAATATTAAACAGGTGGTTTTAATGTTATGGCTGGTTGGTGTAAGTACACTATGTCTTACTCTCAACCTGAAGCAGCAGCAGCTGTGCATTAGCTGTGAAGTAATAGATTTTAGTGTGCTAGTATGATATAGGCACACATTGCTTTAGCTGTCATTTTGGATATAATCAGTTGTTTTTCTAAAATCAAAACATTTTTTCTCTTCTGCAGAAAACAGAAAAGACAGAGTTTTTAAGTTTCTTCTATAAGCATTGCATGCATGTGCTCTCTGCTCCATTACTGGCTAATACCACTGAGGAGAAACCCAGCAAAGGTGAGGGAAAGTGTGTGTGTATATGTGTGTGTATATGTGTGTGTGTGTGTATATGTGTGTATATGTGTGTATATGTGTGTATATGAGTGTGAGTGTGTGTGAGAGAGAGAGAATGTGAATGTGTTTGAGAAAATGACGAATATATTTTGTGTGTGTTTAACAAACTGAGCAGGGGAAGTGAGCTGGAATGTGTGATGAATGTGTGGGTTGTATTTCAGATTTAAATATTCTGTATGTCAGTGGCGTTGAAGTACTTCGGAGCTAACCATTAGAGACAAAAACATTCACCCGTTTTGCCCTCTGGGTTCCTTTCTGCAGATGATTTCCAGACATGCCAGTTGTTGGCACTGATTGTGGAGCTCCTCACTTTCTGTGTGGAACATCACACATATCACATAAAGAACTACATTATCAACAAAGACATTCTGCGCAGAGTGTTGGTGCTCACTGCATCCCAGCATGCCTTTCTAGCTCTCTGTGAGTAATCATAGTGTCTCGCTCACACACACACTCACACACACACACACACACACACACACACACACACACACACACACACACACACACACATGCAGTCTCTAGTAGAAGGGTGTGCTAGTGAATGTCTCAAAATATCTCTTCAACTAAAATATTTTTTCATATTAATTTATGGGTTATTTATGTTATAGGTACGTTATGGGTACCACCATACATTTTTTTTTTTTTTTTTAATTTTTTTTTTTTAAATTTCAGATTTATAGGGCTACTGTAACGTTTTATAGTAACTGTATCATGTAAGTAACATATGTGTAAAATACGTCACTAAAAATTGAAGGAATATTCCTTGCACTGACTTGTGTAGTGGAAAGGTGAGATTGCGTGTCCTGACATACCTTTTCAAAAAGTCAGGAGGCGTATTTGCAAGGGCACCTTTTTTCTGCTGTCACATCCAGCTTTGAATGATTAATGCACAACAGGGTGTGTTGTTTTAGGAATATAATCCATGCCGTCCATGTATGTGTTATTACCCTCCAACACGAAGCAAAGGGGTCTGGTTTATACTGGAACCTAAACTGTGCATGCACATGGAGAAGCAGCAGCACTAGGAGCGGCATTGTTCACACACTCACCTGCCAAACCTGTGTACATGTAGAGGATTGAATTTGACATTCACTAGAACTAAAACACCCCTGATTGTTAGGTTTTCATGTCAAATTATAAACTGTTTAGCGATTTCATGCTGTTTCTCTTTAAAACTTACTGCCGCCGTCATGTGTGTTGTCATGTGTCTCAAATCAAAAACTCTGTCCTTGCATTCAGAAGTATTTACTAATCTAGAAAGTCCAGATGACTGGTACTCAAACAGAGCTTTCATAAAGTTTGAAGTCTCAAAATTCAAACATTAACTGTAATAATAATAGTGAAATAGACTAAAATGGCACATACACACTGCATTTAAATGTGATGCCTAAATGCAACTCCCAGTAACATTTAAAAATAGATGCACACAAAGTCTGTCTTCATAGGTAGAGTGATATTTCTGATCAATTTGTAATATAAATGAATAAAACGAAAAGGAGACCCCATTTGTAAACCAAGCTAGTGTGGAAAACCGTGGATTATAAAACAAGAATTTGTAGACTAAGCCTGTATGTTGCTTAACTAAATTTTGTGATGTAATTTATTATAATGATGAGTTTAGACTGTGTGTGGATCAGTATGTTGATGATTTTAAATTGGGTCAGGTGGATGGGGATTCATTAGCACATTTTACCTGTGCAATATTAATCCTTATGTCCTCTCTACTGTCCAGGTTCTTTGCGTTTTATGAGGAAAATTGTCGGCCTGAAGGACGAATTCTACAACCGCTATATCATGAGGAACTTCCTGTTTGAGCCAGTGGTCAAAGCGTTCCTCAACAACGGTTCCCGATACAACCTCATCAACTCAGCCATCATAGAGATGTTTGAATATGTGCGTGTGGTGAGTACACTCCACGTGGCAGACGGGATTTTCCACATGTCGTTTCCTGGAGAACTGTTACGTGATTTTTGCAGATTGCCAATAAATATTGGTTTGTTTATTTTCTAGTGGTCTCTTTAAGAACATCATCTTATATTGTAGTTTGATTGTTTATTTATTTATTTATTTTGTGAAAGAGCCCTATGTTGAGAGTCTCTTAATATTATCTGTTCTAGGAGGGAAAAATATGACTTAGATTTAATAAATTCCTATTAATTGTGATATTCACCGTTGATATTCACGTCCTATTGATGTAAACTGGTTAATTTTTTTTCTGTATAGAATTATGTAGAGACCATTTTTCATTAGTCATTGCGTTATTAGTTTAACTGCCTTTCACCTGAATTTACCGTTTGTAGGAGGATGTGAAGTCTCTGACGGCTCATATAATAGAGAACTACTGGAAGGCCCTGGAGGATGTGGACTACGTCCAGACGTTTAAGGGCCTCAAGCTTCGGTATGAGCAGCAGAGGGAAAGGCAGGACAACCCCAAACTCGACAGGTCAGTCATAGCGTATTTTATTTGATCTATGTGTAAATGTAATGTAGGGTCGATTTTAGTGTGTGGAGAATGTTTTCATTGTAACTGCATTAAATTATTTTATGTATACATGTGCAGTGTGTTAACTAGGAATGTGTTGTTTCATTCCCTGTATTAATTGATGAACTACACAGAACAAGGGTTATGTATTCTGAGC
Source organism: Pangasianodon hypophthalmus (assembly GCF_027358585.1). NCBI lineage: Eukaryota > Metazoa > Chordata > Actinopteri > Siluriformes > Pangasiidae > Pangasianodon > Pangasianodon hypophthalmus. The sequence continues at coordinate 10,453,604 of NC_069739.1, forward strand.
GACTTTCCAAACCTCCTGTGAAATGAGGTTTCTGTTTAGCAACCAGACGTTATTTTCTTGCCGTATGTTTTAGCAGCATGCGATCAATTCTACGAAACCACCGTTTTCGGCGGGACGCGAGGACGTTGGAGGACGAGGAGGAAATGTGGTTTAATGATGAAGAAGACTTGGAGGACGGAGAGGCGGTAGTGCCACCCTCAGACAAAATGAAGAATGATGAGGACCTGATGGACCCCATCAGCAAGTTCATGGAAAGAAAGAAATGTAAGAGTCCATCACCTTGTCACTAGTGGCCAGTATGACTTGATCAGGTATACTAGTTGTAATTTGTCTTAAGGTATATAATATATAGTTTGTACCTTAAAACGCACCTGTACCTGGCTGTGGTATGGAAAGTGAGAAAACAGTTTATTACACTTAATCCACTTTGCATGCATTGGAACAGACTGGAAGACTCAGTGATGCGGTAATGACCACACAGCACGGTGCCACTGATCACCTGCACATTGCTCACTCCGCCTCGGTTTTTACTTGTTACTTGCAGAGAGGGTTAAGGGCCTCGCTCAGGGGCCCAGCAGTGGCAACTTGGCGGTGCTGGGGCTTGAATGTTAAAAATTTAAAAACATCTTTAATATGGTGTCAGGTTTCACTGGATGTCATTTCAGTATTTCACTTCGGATGTTTTATAATGGATGTTTAAATGATCATAAAGGAGTAGTTGAGATGTACTGTGTGTGCACTGCTCCTGGTGTAAAATGGTATTATTCTGCAAACCTGAGATATCTGAACTATGTTCATTAAAATTTTTAATGGAGTTGTACTCAACATTACAAGGAATTGTATTATGTCATCCTGCAAGCTTTATATCTTTATCTCTCACACCCATGGGGGAAAAAATGGGAAAAAAATTAATGGATTTCAAACCCGAGTGTTACACTGAGCTGTGTCAAAACCCATATTATGTTTTTGTCATTTATAAGGGTCACATGATCCTCATTTCATCTACTATTCTTGTTGTTTTTCTCTCTCAGTAAAAGAGGCAGAGGAAAAAGAGGTTTTGTCGGGGAAATCTAGCTTGTCTGGGAGACAGAGCCCCAGTTTTAAGCTGTCCTTCTCCAGCTCGACCAAGCCCAGTCTGTCTTCACCTCCCACAGCCTCACTGCATCCTGGCTCGCCCGGATCACCGGGATCCCCTGGCACGGGGACCAGGAACTCTCCGCCCACGGCAGCTGTCACCACGAAGGTAACTTACTGACTTGTGTGTCACTTAGTCATATATTGATGTGTTATTTATTTGTTAATATATTGCAAAAGAAAAGATTTTTCCACATTGGGATGTGGCGCAAACCAGAAGATAACCTCATAACTTCAAACCACTTCATAACTGCTGCTGTTATGAAAGTCCCCCAGGAAATACAGAAGAGTTTTGAGAATAAAAACTTTATTGTACACATCGATGTGATTGTCAAAGTTGAAAGAGTAAAACTGCTGACCGATCACCTGGTGCCACAATCAGTGTTTGTGCTGCAGGTTCAGAACACAGAGCAAACCCGATAGTAGCAAGACAGGTCTTGTTAAATGAGATATGCTTCTCACTGTCATGATCTGCAGAATGAATTTACAACCTGTTCATGGGACTCTGTATGATTATAGTGAGCAAACAGTGTTAGTGGGTTGTCTTTATACCAGAATAATGCTTCCTGTCTAACTAAATGTGTGAAAGCCTACCCAATATATAAGTTTTTAGGTCATTTATGCAATAACATATTCAGAGAGGCGTAGCTCATTGGATGATGAAAAGGTCTTCACATGACAACGAGTACCACTTATCTATCACCTTATGCACATTTTATCCACTTATCTTATGGCGTGACATATCAGGTCAGAACACCCTGGTACAGAATACACTCACAAATAATAAGAATCAGCATAAAGAGATTTTAAGCATAAGAGAAAGTAAAGGAAAATCAAATAATTCCGCAAGGGGAAAGATTTTCTGTTATAAAATTTGTTGCTGTGCGATTAGAAATCTGTAGGTGGGACGTTGGCCCTACTCTTTCTGGTGATATTCTAGGATTTACACTGTTAAAGATGTCTGCTAAATGCTTTAACTGTAAGTGTCGTAGGTGGCATATGATGATGTGTGTGTGTGTGTGAGAAGTCTGCCAGTGCGAACTCCAACCGCTCTGACTAACTATTATTATTATTATTATTATGATTATTATTATTATTATTATTACATTATCATCTCAGGGTGACTGATGGCAGTTTTATAGTAGACTTTTCTCCCCTGACTCAGTAATGCTTTAGTTTTAACT